>NC_090438.1:850325871-850628901 GCF_031143425.1 Pleurodeles waltl | reverse complement strand
CAACCTGATTACACAATTTTTTTATATGGGTCATTTGTCCTCCAGTACATTAGTGTGAATCTGGCTTACCTCGATGAACACTTGTGTAGCAAATTGATCAAATTGCAGTTTTCTCCTCCTGATTGCTCAGTGTAAAAGACATCCCAAACTGGGGAGGAGTACTTTCTTAATGGGCCAGTGCCATTGCCTGGAGACGAACTGGAGTTAGGAGGATATATCGTTGATTGCCTCTTTGCAGGACACCCTTCTATTAAGGTAAGGGTTGGTATAGGTCTCCATTGGGGCTTTACAAATATGTGATCTGGTGGTGCTGACTATACCACATCCCTTGAAGCAGGTTGTATAGGAGTGGTACTGTTGGACTTCTCTATGTCAGCAGGCACACGTCTCCCGAAAAAGGTTGTGTTCGACACACCAGTGGCAGAAAGCTGCTTCTTCTCACTGGCCACTTTCTTGGCAACACCTTTTTATGGGGCATCTTAAAGCTGTCATTTAGCAGTGGCACTAAACTGTACAAGTGGAAGAGATTGGAGGACTGACTTCACACATTTTTTGTACATACCTTCTGTTTAGCAGTACTGTGGGTGATGTCTCTTCTCCTGTTATGTACTTAAAAGCAAACAAGCAATAAAAACACTTAGTGAAACATGGCATTGCTGCAGTTTGAAATAGTACAGAAAAAGACATTATAATTTAGTTTAGTTGGTTACTTAGGTAATAAAATCATTAAGAATTGTTTATCCAAATATTTTAAAGTTAAACCACACCATCATAACATAAAATTTAATATCCAATCTGGATAGCACAACATATAGATATAGCTTTTTCTTTTATGTACATCTATTCTAAATGAGACACTGGTAGCAGTCAGGGAGGTGCATATGTACATGGAATAATCCTTAATAAATAAAAGCTACTGCTTGCCTACAGCAGGTTAAGGTGGTCCAGGGAAAAAGGTATAATCATTAAACAATGAATAATGTTTATGCACTTACTCTATGGCAGGGGAAATTGAATAATAGCTGAAAAAATAAAATTAAATACAATATTTAAAAAATAAAATTAAAAATTAAAATTACAAAAATAATATATAAAACACTTAAAATGAAGAAAAAAGAAAATTAATTGTTGATGTTTGCACTACGGGAGTACGAAAAACATATTGGGAGGCAATGAGGTGCAGATGAAAAATGCAAAAAAAGGGCTGTTCATCATAATCATATCCAGAACAGAAATATACTACAATGATCATCAAGTGTATTATTAAACTGATATCACATGCAAGCTTTTGGCAAAAGCACACTGGCTGACTGCACAAAATGGCCACCATCCACATGGTCAAACAACAACAGCAAGCAAGAAGGCATGGATAACAAAGAACACATGCAAGCCTATGGAAAACCCACACTTGCTGAGTACACAAAATGGCCTCCGGCCACATGGTCAGACAGCAACAGTGAGCAAGGAGGCATGGAGAAAAAAGAACACATGCAAGCCTATAGCAAAAGCATACTATCTGACTGCACAAAATGACTACCGGCCACATAGTCAAACAGTAACAGCAAGCAAGGAGGCATGGAGAACAAAGAACACATGCAAGTCTAAGGCAAAAGCACACTGGCTGAGTACACAAAATGGCCTTCAGATACATGCTCAAACAACAACGAGCAAGGAGGCATGGAGAACAACAAACCCATTCAGGCCTATGGACACAGACTACTTAAATTGGCTCCTGGCCACATGTCATGGAGAACAAAGACAAATTGTGGCTGTCAGAAATTGAGTCTCTAGATGGTTGAGGCATACACCCTTGTCCAAGTAGGGACCACCCCCCTAGTCAGGGTAAGTCATGACACAACCCAAATTTTCCTGTGATCACCCTCTGGTAGCTTGGCATAGAGCAGGCAGGCTTAACTTAGAGGGTAATATGTAAATCATTTTTGCAGTGACTCAGACTGTTACACAGTGAAAACACCACAAAAATACACGACACTGCTTTAGAAAAATAAATAATATTTATTTGAATAAAATAAGGACAAACCAACAAAAATTCAATAAGCACAAGTTGAAATATCACTTTTTAGAGATTTCAAAGAGTCTCAGTTCTTAAGAAACAGTAGTTGTAACCTTATAACACATAGTGCCTGGGTTGCATCAAAAATACAGCGCTCAGAGATCGCAGAGGAGGAGATGCATAGAAAAATAGGGTGTTGCGATGGAATTTCCTGCACAGCACAGATGATGCATTATTTCTTTCCATGCTGCATGGTGAGGCATAATTTTTCAGGAGCACAGTCTTGGTTCCTCACTGCGATGTGGGGATATTTTGATGCCCAGGAATGATGCATTAAAAGTTCTTGACATGCTGGTAGAAGAAGCAGGTGCTGCATGGATCCGGTAGGTGTTGTGGTAAATTTTTCACCATGAGGCAGGTGCTGCGTTGAATTTCCAGTAGAAAAGCCATTGCTACATCGTTCCGGTCAGCAGTGTGGTAATTGTTCAGTCACAATGAAGGCGTTGCATTGATTCCTGTAGGTGTTGCATTGATTTTCCGATGCACAAGAATTTTCTGAAGAGGTGAAGTCTTTGTTGGACCTGGGACTTCAGAAACAGGAGGCATGTTCAATCCAAGCCTTTGAGGAGAACTTTAGGAGGAAGGCAGTGTCCTTCAAGCAGAGTCAGAAACACCGGTCAGAAAGGCAACTAGCAGGAAAGCAGTCCCTCAGCAATGCAGTCCAGATGAGTCCTTTGGCCAGCCAGGTATTCTCTCTGACAGAGTCCAGGTGTAGGACCAGAAGTGCCTGATTTGATGGGGTCAAAGACCGAGTTTATATACCAAAAAATGCCTTTGAAGTGGGGGAAACATCAAAGATTGGTTTTAAAGTGCCCAAGTTCCTGTTTCAGCCTAGTCCTGTCTGCCAGGATCCCTGTGGGGGGTTATCAGTCCTTTGTGTGAGGGCATACTTAATTGTAAGTCTTTGTGATAGTTCAATTAGGAATGATGTGCATTACAAGACAATACTTTAGATTCTCCTTGATGGCCTAATCTTCTTTAATGGCGCTCACTGCTACTCCCTACTGTCAATGCATTTCAAACCCACTGGATTCAAGGGTCTCTTCAGGAAACAGAACACCTAAACACAACTGATCAGTAGGAACTGCCATCTTATGACTAGCTACCAACAAAGGAGGGCTCTCAATATATAGTAAGCAAGCAGAAGGACAAGCAATTAAAGTGATCTATACTTCAGAGCAGGAAGTCGAGGAGTGTTTCTTCTACTTGGTAAAAATTGAGAGACTCCTGCTTTGGTGGTGAATCTAAAGTATTGTCTTGTAATGCACATCATTCCTGATGGAGCCATGATAAAGACTTACAATTAGCATTTCGTCCATCATCTGTTCTTTTTGCATTTGTCACCCCAAGTGGGAAGGGTATGCCCAGACATGGGTCCCATGCTCACTGCACCACTGGATTCAAGCTAGTCTAGCTGATGAAGAGTAATACCCTGAAACCAGTCCTAGGATGCTTGTGTCCGGGCCAGGGAGGACCTGGCTTGGCAGTTCGAGCTGGACTGTTCCCATGAGTAACAGGGTCAAGATTGATTTGCAAATGGCTGGGTCCAAACTGGTGTGGCGTGCTGAGAAAAAAAATGATGGATTAAACCCATTATGACTGGGGGTGAATGTTTGCATTGTTCAGCATTTCGTCCATCATCTGTTCTTTCTGCATTTGTCGCCCCAAATGGGAAGGGTATACCCAGATGTGGGACCCATGCTCACTGCGCCACTTGATTTAAGCTAGCCCAGCTGATGAAGGGTGATATCCTGAAACCTGTCCTAGGATGCTTGTTTCTGGTCCAGGGAGGACTTGGCAGTCCCAGCTGGACTGTTCCCATGAGGAACAGGGTCAAGACTTATTTGTATATGGCTGGATCCAAACTGGGGTGGCATGGTGAGCAGAAAAACAATGGATTAAACCCAGATCTTTGTAACTGGGGGTGAATACTTGCATTGTTCAAAATTCCGTCCATCATCTGTTCTTTTTGCATTTGTTGCTCCAATTGGGAAGGGTATGCCCAGACATGGGCCCTGTGTTCACTAAGCCACCAGATTCAAGCTAACCTGGCTGAAGATGGGTGATACCCCGAAACCGGTCCCAGGATGCTTGTTTCTGGTCCAGGGAGGACCTGGTCTGGCAGTTCGGGCTCGACTCTTCCCATGAGGAACAGGGTCAAGACTGATTTGCAAATGGCTGGGTCCAAACTGGAATGGCATGGTGAGCAGAAGAACTGATGAATTAAACCCAGATCTATGACTTGGGGTGAATGTTTGATTTGTTGTGCATTCCGTCCATTAACTGTTCTTTCCGCATTTGACTAACAGAGTAAAACACAAGAATAGTCCTAGCATACTGTCACTAAGAGTGATATATATATTTCTCCTATCTACACTATGTTTGGGCACAGCGTAATAAGCCTAATCTGCCCTTCAGGTTTACCCTTTGGGGGTACATTATCCCTCATATCTGGATGAAGAAGCCTGTCACCTAGAGAGACACTGTCCCCATGTGGATCAGGGGTCTGGCAGTCTAAGAAAGTAGCTGCAGCAAAGCAGTCAGCATACAGTCGTGGTCATCTGGCTGGAATCTCCCTCGAACGTGTCTAAGATAAAATGAGTGTTTTTTAATAAAACAGCTGACATTCTACGAACTAGTCCCCACGTATAAGTGTATCTTTTTCCGTGAATGTTGGAGGCACAGCATACCACATTTGTTGGCAACCCTATCTGACTGTAGCCTTGGAGAAAGCACAAAGTGAAATAAAAATCCTATTGAGAACGTGATGCTTTCCTAGGGGAAAGTACAATGAGATAAAGAAAATAAAACAGCACTGCAAATGTGGCTATTGATAGAAAAATAAAGCAATGTTGAATAAAATGTAACTGGATTATAGTGCACAGCAGCAGCCCCAATAAGCTAAAACAACATGTCTAAAACATGACTTAATTAGCTATACAACCATGGATGTAGGCCATGATGGCCCTATCAATGCCCCACCCCTCAAAAAAAAAGTACATACAGTCGTTCTGCCTCCCCTGGGAGGCAGATGGGGGCAGCGCCCACAACATCCCCCCCCCCCCGGGGGGGGGGACAGAATGCCAACTAGCATACCAGGGATTATTTATTTATTATTAGCATAGGGGTGGGGGCTGGTAATGATGACCTTGTCAATACCCCCACCCCCCAAAAAGTGGGCAGTGTGTATCTACTTCCTTTGGGGGCAAAAAACCTTCTAGGCTCCACAGACTATTGCTGCCACCAGCAATGTGCTCAAAATAGGCATGGAAATGCTCCCACACCCAAAATTGGGCGCTTTGCTTTCTGCTCACCCTACTGACTAAAGCATCTCATCCCAATGGCAAGGAAAATCAGATTTGACTCTTTTGGGTGTTGATTTCACATATGGGCCAGCAGACCTTTGTTTACTCCCAATATTGTCCACTTGCAATAGTGAAAGGCTGCACTTTTTGGGCTTGGGTAGGCTGCTACTTGGAAAAACCTACCAGGCACAGCCAATTAAGAAAAAGTAGGCATTTGAGGAAGTCAAGGATGGTGTGCTTCAATTGCACCCCACACTATTTTCATACCCACAACGCCCTGCAAATATCCAATTTGCCTGAAGTCAATCATTTTCCCTACATTTCTGTGATGGAAACATCCGGAATCTGCAGGAATACCAAAAATACCTACCACTCAGCATTGCCCCACCTGTGCTGATTAAAACTCTGCCCCACTCATGTGCATGAACCTAGTGCCAGTGACAGGAACGGATTCAACTGAGGTCAATAGGTGTCTTTACCCAAGTGCTCCTACTGTCCTTGGTTTACTGAAGTTTCAATCACCGAAATGTAAGGAAAATGGGTGATTTACAGAAAAGTGTGAGGTTTGAAGGGCATTGTGGTAAGAAAACCTAATGGGATCCATGCAAATCACAGCGTCCTGGATTTGCCTAGGTGTCCAGTTTTAAAAAATGTACAGGTTGGCTAGGTTTCCATAGGTGCCGGCTGATGTTGGGTCCTAAATCTAGAGCTACCAACATTGGAAAAAGAGGGTTAGTTTTCGGTGGAAAAATGCCCTGCATACATGTTGTATTTTGGGCCGTTTCTTGTTGCAGACACTAGGGCCCATATTTATACTTTTTTAGCGCCGCATTTGCATCATTTTTTGACGCAAAAGTGGCGCAAACTTACAAAATGCAATTGTATTTTTTATGTTTGAGCCCATTTTTGCATCAAAAAATTTGTGTGGCACTATAAAAGCATAAATATGGGCCTAGGTCTACTCACACAAGTGAGGTACCACCTTTATCAGGAGACTCAGGGAAACGCCAAGTGGAAGGAATTTTGTGGCACCACGCAGTTTCCAGAATTTTCCATCACAGAAATGTGAGGAAAATGAGTTTTTTTAAACACACTTTGAGGTTTGAAAAGGATTCTGGGTGACAGAGCCTGGTGAGAGCCCTACAAGTCACCCCATCCTCAATCTCCCTCGGTGTCTAGTTTAAAAAAATGTACAGGTTTGCTAGGTTTCCCTAGATGCCAGATCAGTTAGAGCCCCAAATCCACAGCTCGGCACTTTGCTAAAAGCAAGTTTGTTTTCAGTGGAAAAATGTAATATGTGCATGTTGGGTTTTGGGGTGTTTCCTCTCTTGGGCACTAGTCTTACCCACACAAGTGAGGAATCAATTTCATCAGGAGACTTGGAGGAATGCTGGGTGGGAGGAAGGTTGTGGTTCCCTCAGATCCCAGAACTTTGCTTCAAAGAAACACGAAGAAAATGTTTGTGGGCAAGCTTCGAGGTTTGCAAAGGATTCTGGGTGACAGAACCTGGTGGGAAACCCACAAATCACCCCATCCTGGATTTCCCTAGTTGTCTACTTTTTAACTATGTACAGGTTTACTAGGTTTCCCTAGGTGCCGGCTGAGCACCATCCCAAAATCCACAGCTAGGCACTTTGCAATAAACAAGCCTGTTTTCAGTGGACAAAATGTGATGTGTCCAAGTTGCGTTTTGGGGATTTTCCTGTCAGGGACACTTGGCCTGCCCACACAAGTGAGGTACCATTTTTATCAGGAAACTTGGAAGAACATAGAATAGCAGAACAAGTGTTCTTACCAAATGTATTTGCCTGCATTTGCATTTTCCAAATGTAAGACAGTGTGTAAGAAATAAATCATTTTGAGAAATGCCCTGTAATTCACATGCTAGTATGGGTACTACCAAATTCAAAACAAGATTGCTTATGAACTCCATATCTTGTGTCCATTTCGGAAATGCATAGGTTTCTTTGATACTCGTTTTTCACTATTTGGGACATATTTACAAGCCCCTAGTGCCACTGAAGCGTCACGTTTTGTGATGCTCCGGTGGCGCTGTGCCCTGCACCATATTGAAAAGGTGGTGTTAAGCCACTTTTTGAGGCTTAACATCACTTTGTAAATACGCCCCCTTCACACACAGCACTTTGCATAGAAATGGTGTGGAATGGGTGTTGCTGTGGGCATTACACAGCAATGCCCATTGCATTTTCACGCTGCCACAGATTTACAAGAAATCGTAAATTTATGGCAGTGCCAAAATCCATTGCATGGTGCATTGCTTTCATTTCTCTTCATTTTTTGCTCTTTCTACGTGTGCTGCATTCTGCAGCACACATGGAAAGAGAAAACCTATATGGAAGATTGTTTTTGTGGAGGAAGGTGCCCCTTCCTCCACAAAAACAATCTCACCTGCAGCACAGCCATCCTTGCACCATGGTGCAAGGGTAGCTGCGCTGGTGCTAGGTAGACAATTTAGAGCCGGCGCAGGGGGAAACACAGGGATACACCAAATTCTGGAAATACAGAGCATTCCCATGTTTTAGAAGTGGTGCGGCGCTGACAATTTTGGCGCAGATGTATACCTGGTACACAATGAAAACCTATTGCAAGGTACATTCCATTTACTGGCTCTAGGTACCTCGGTTTTCTTGGTAATCCTACAAGCCCTATATATCCTTCCAATCAGAAGGATTCAACAGATGTAACGGTATATCGCTTTTGAAAATCTGCCATATCTGCAAAAAGTTACAGATGAAAATGCAGACAGAAATGGCTGTTTCTTAAACTCAATTTTAATGTTTTTTATTTTAACTGTTACTTTCCATAAAAAAAAACCTTGGAGGATCTACACAGATGGCCCCTTGCTGTACTCAGAATTGTGTCTATTTTTCAGAAATATATGGCTTTCCGGGATCCACCATTGGTTTCACACACATTTCTGTGATTAACTGGAAGGGGGTTGAAAGCACAAAAAAATTGAAAAATGGGGTATGCCCCAGTAAAATGACAAAACTGTGTTGAAAAATGTGTTTTTATGATTCTAGTCTACCTGTTCCTTAAAGTTGGGAAGATGGTGATTTTAGTACTACAAACCCTTCTGTGGTGCCATTTGCAGAAATAAAACATGCTTTCTTCTACAGCACTTTTTTCCCATTTTTCCCCAAAAAGACAAATTGTAGCTGTTTTTTGGCTAATTTCTAGGTCCCCACCAGGGGAATCCACAAACCCTGGGTATTTTTAGAATCTCCAGAATGTTGGAAAAGAGGATGCAAATTTGGTGTGGATAAAAATTATGGGGGGGTCATAGCGAACTACCCAAACAGCCATAAAAAAGGCTTGGCACGGAAAGGGGAAAAGGCTTGGTACCAAAGTTAAATAAACGTTATATTAATTATATTTGCGAAATTCGTCTCAATAAATGTGAAGTTTACAAGTGAACTATTTATTTGTCATTTAAATACGAAGTTTCCCCTTATATCTCAAGAAAGCTTTTCAGATGTGTTCGGCCCTAAAATGAGTCCTGGAATACACAGACTGCCTTTGGCTCATTTGATGTGTCCCCCTTAACCAGAAGAATCCTCTGACATCCTGTCTTAAGGCAATATATGTTAGAACTCCCTGAAGACTGCCTGCCTTTAATAATCTGTCAGACCGTTTCGCATCTGCGTTTGGTTGCTGACATTCTGCTAAACCACTTCAAAGCAAAGTACTTTCATGATAGGATGCTTAATTCCAATTAATTAGATTGAAAGAGGCATGAATTCCTAAGAGCGAAGCGGTTTCAAAGTAACCTGTGCCGTGGGACTCGAGTCTAGATCCATTCACGTTCACTCCCCTGCATGCTAACGGTTTGAGCAATAACGGCGCGGAAAGCTAAATTTTCCTTTTTCTCTTATCAAGTGCCTGTTCGCGCTAAAGGGGCAGGACCTTGTAAAAGATACACGTTTGAACCTTAAAACACATTTTCAACACAGTTAAAAAATAATTCCGAAAGATACACGTAATAGGAGGCGGTGCTGTTTACCACGTTACTGGCCTGCCTGGGCTTCAGCTAGACAAGTATTTAGAAAGTGCCCACAGCTACCTTGACATTTTAGATTGGATTAAGATCAGTTCGCAAATCCTGATTTGGGTGCAAACTCCTATTTGCACATTAAACAAGATTACACGTGGGCACCAATTCTGCCCTGCTCCGGAGTTTGTCCCCCTAATTTGAGGCAAGTAAATCATGCTATAAACCTTGGAAGCAAGCTGCACCAAATTCCGGCGCACTTTAAAGAGCCCCTAGTACCTCCTTGCGCCACATTAGTGTCATTTTTTTATGTTAATGTGGCCCACAAAGGTCAAAATCCCTGTGCCATATTTACAAAGTGGCGCAATGCATTGACTTTGTAACCCTTGGTGCTACTTTATGCCCTCGGCAAAATGTATGCAAAAGAGGTGTTCCCCCATTAGGAGGGCCAAAAAAAATGTTACAAGGAAATCTAAGAGATTTCGGCCAAGATTTAAGAGTGCTTGCGCCTTTCTAGCGCCAGACTAGCATAAGTTTTATGACGCTAATGTGGCAGTAGAAGGCCAAAAATTAAAAAAAGCTGCATCATATTTTCAAAGTGGCGTAAAGCATGCACTGTGCCACTTTGTAACCCTTTATGCTAAATTATGCCTGCACCAGGCTTAATGCATGCACAGAGGGCCTTCCTCCATTAGGGTGCGCCGAAAAAATAGCACAAAGAAATCTAAGAGATTTCTTTGCACCATTTTTTTGGCACTTTTAATGCCTACTCAAAGCAGGCGTTAAAAGGAGGCTCACCATGGATTACAATGGGCTCCATGGGCTTTGCAGGGTTAGCATCAACATTTTTTACGCTAATTCTGCAAAACTCCAGACTAGCATAAAAAATGATGACGCTACTCCCCTAACTACTGCCATCGTGCGCAGTATTTTAAATTTAAATATCCCCTAAGTAGGCCTTGTAGCACACAAGGCAGAGTGAATGGTATTTTTATAGTAGCACATGCAGAAATGTAATGTTAACACATCTTTACAGTGACAAGCAGACAAAAAAATGTTTTCACTATAGTAAGGCTGGCTGCCCCATGGAGAAACACAGAGAAGCATTATTAAGAATGTACTTTTATATGTCCAGTTAGGAAACAGCCAGAAATGTTTTTCAACAATTATTTTTACTATTTATTAAAACCCACCTCAATGGGGAAAACTAATTTGTAAGGCATATAAAGGAAAAAATAACTTTTAGAATGTTGCCTTCTACCTGCCTGAAACATCCGAAGGCCAATTTACATGTCCTTTCAAAATGTCACCAAGTTGTTGAATGGCCCTGAATGACATGCAGAAACTGCTTGCAAAGTGGAGACAAAGGCTTGGGTTTGAGGAGTTTTTTTTTGTTCCTGTGACAGGGTGATCATTTGGGCAGTGCTCGGGAACTTAATTTATTTAATAGGGAACTCCCCTGTCACAGGAAGATGTCAGACAATACATGTTCGGACTTCTTCTTTTGTCCTCACAAGACAGGACCCAATCCAGGTAGGAGCGAGAGCTGCCCCCAGTATTGTCTTGAAGGTACACATCAGAAGAGGCTACTCATTACCCAGGCACCACATCTGGCTGAGATCACAGGCTGTGCAAAATGGAGAAGGTGTTCACCATTTTGAATTTTATGAGGGAGAGGCACTGTAGGATTTTTTGTAATAGTTCAAACAGGAACTGTTGAAAATGTGGTTAAGGTTATCCTTTGGAGCTTTTATCCCATTGATTGGGGAGACCAGGAGTCACCACCATCACAAATTAGATTCAGGCATAAATGTGGCATCCACTGGCACCCTGCTCTGAACACTTTATGGACCTGAGGAAGATCAGTAGAGGACTGAACCTTCTGTTCCGGGAGGGGCCCTGAAGGCCTCGACCTGCTCTGTCTTCTATCCAGGACAAAGAAGTGGACTCCAAGGGTCATAATGCTGAGCTCCTGTTCAAGCTTCAGGAAAACAAAAAGTTCAGAAAGGCCTTTTTCTGCAACTGCCTAGCTGAAAAGTTCTAACTGGACCTTTTGTGGACCCTGCTGCTGGCCGCTACTGGAGTGAGAACTCACCTTCAAGAGTTATTCATGAGGTCCTGAAAACTTTGTCTCTGTCTGGTTGGACTTCTCCTAACTTCTCTGGAAACCTGGGACTTAGAAAATGTTTGGACTTTAAGACTCCCGGAGGAGACAGAACACCTGCCAAGCCAATCTAGCTGAGGCGCCACCTTGCTGGCATGATGAAACAGGTTTCCCCAACTTGGAGCTTCTCCACAGCAGCACATTCATTTAATCAGGGCATCACTAAGAAGGTATCCAGCTTTGTGGAGCTCTAGTTGGATACAGCCAGCAGCTTTGCTCCAGTGTCAGATTCCATCTTCTGGAAAATAGACTTTTGGCCTGATTTAGATCTTGGCAGAGGGGAATACTCTGTCACAATAGTGACAGATATCCCATCAGCTGAATTACGATCCCATAGTAGCCTATAGAGATCATAATATGGTGGATAGAATATCCAGGCGCGGATCTTCCGACAGGGCAGAGGAGCGTCACTCCTCCGCCAGCAGCAGCTGCTGCAAACCTTTTACTAAAAAAAGATAAACTATGTTGCTGGGCTGGAGAGAGCCGGTTGGAGAGAGCATGCACTGGCTCCGAGACTGCCTGGGAGCGCCCTGGCTGGGCACTCCCAGCCAATACTGACATTGCTCTGATCAGCATCACGATTGGCTGCAGGGCAGGCTGAGAGTCTGTGTCTGCAGCCTTCCTGCATAAGAGGTGCAGGGCAGCGGTGACAGCAGCAGCTTTGATGGTGGCGACAATGAAGGTAAGTTTATTTGTTGTTATTAATTTCACCCCCCACACCCCAATATGCCACCCCACCCCCTGTTACCACTGTGAGCCGCTCCTGGGAATCATTAGTCACATTTATGACAGAGTATTCCATCTGCAGAGATTGAAATTAGGCCTTATATCCCAAGGTGGAAATCTTGACCGGGCAAAGGCACCAAAAGAATCTGGCCAATGTGAGGACTTCCCTTCATGCAAAATTTTAATTTCTTGAACTCTGAGCTGTTTTTGTTGGAATCAACAGCTTTGCCTGGACCTCATCTAACTCCTATCCAACATCGTTGGAAAGTTTATTTAACTTTACAGCAAGGCCATGGCCATTTGGTGAAAGGAAATGCATGAGTGGCTCGAAAGGTGAATGTCATATGAGGGCTTCAGTGTGAGTGGCATGAACTATAAATGGCTTATGTGGGCTGCAGTGTATATTTACTCCACCCACAATACACCAACTAAAAGATATGACTCCATAGAGACCATTGTGTTCTTGGTAACTGCAGTTTTAAAACCACTGTAGTAACATGAAAGATAAGAGAACCCTATCACATAGGAAACCTACATACCTATACTTATACATTAGATATCTCTCACTAAGCGTGCCTATAAAATGGCATGGGTGGTTACTAATGTTTAAAACTTATTTTTTTTTTAAAAGGAACAAGGATCCCATAGATAAAAGGACTATAAGTTTAACTACCACATAGAATCACAAAGAAGTCAATGGAAAACATAACAGTGTATTGGGAGAACAAAAATGTCTTGGAAGCCATAAATCATAATTGCTTAAGCATACCCCATGTGACCGAAAGCACAGTTAAAGTCATAATTCTGAAGTACTCTTGCTAATGGCAAAATATATATTGTTGTACAGAGTCCAAGTACTAAGGTGGTCATTCTGACCTCGGCGGTAAAAGGCGCCTACCGCCGGTCAGAAATCCTCCATAATCCCGCCGCGGTCGCGGAAACCCGCCACGGCCATTCTGACCCGCAGAAGGCAAACCTCCGAAAATCCGACAGCCACAACAGACCGCCAGACCAGCGGTCGGCGGAAAAGTGGAGGTGACAAAACCTCCACCGTCACGCCAACAGAAATACGCCCATGCCATTACGACCCACGGATCCACGCGGCGGTCTTTCAAACGCGGTATTCCATTGGCGGGACACACCGCCGCGGTCAGAATACACACAAACGAACAAAACTCAGCCACATTGGCCGATTTGAATACCACACACCTGATACACATACACACACCACTCCCACACACACAATACAATATAAAACACACACCCACATCACCCACAAACCCCTACGACCAAAAATTCTGAAAGAAGGCCAGAGCGAGACACCACCATCCACAAACTAGCAGCCACAGCCACTCAACACCATCACCCACACACTATCCACACACAAAACAACACACACCACCACACTCAACACACTTAACTACACATACTCCACCCCACACATCATACACACCACCCCATGGCACCCCAAAGACACCCCCGCTTCTCAGACGAAGAACTCAGGGTCATGGTGGAGGAAATCGTTCGGGTAGAGCCCCAGCTGTTCGGCACACAGATCCAATACACCAGCATTGCCCGGAGGACGGAGCTATGGCAGAGGATTGTCGACAGGGTCAACGCTGTGGGACAGCACCCCAGAAATCGGGAAGACATCAGGAAGCGATGGAACGACCTACGGGGGAAGGTGCGTTCCATGGTATCCAGGCACAACATCGCCGTGCAGAAGACTGGCGGAGGACCCCCACCTCAACCCCCACAATTTACAACATGGGAGGAGGAAGTCTTGAACATCCTGCATCCTGACGGCCTCGCAGGAGTCGGCGGAGGAATGGATACTGGTAAGTTGAAGCTTCACTACTGCTTCCCCCCCACCTGCATGCCAAATCATACCCCAACCCTCACCCCCATCCTCGAACCCCACCCTCACCCCCACCCCCATCCTCACCCCCACCCTCACCCCCACCACCATCCTCACCCCCACCACCATCCTCACCCCCACCCCCAGCACACCTATTCCCTGCCAATGTCTCACCATCACAACCCACACATCCAAAAACCTAGGCCTGCATGCGTCCACTAAGCATGGACACCCATCACCAAAGCATGCCCAATGCATATACACATCCCCCCCACAAGCCACCCTCACCAAAGCCCCCACACACGAATGCCAGCACTTGGGGACACGGGAACCCACAGATACACCCATATGCCACACATTGAAACTATAACCATACCTCTATACCCCTGCAGGACCCGACCGTCAACACACCGCCGCGGAGGGCCCAGAATTCTCCACACCCCCCACCCAAGAGGCCGTCAGCGATGACAGCAGCTCTGTCGACCTGGACACCGATGACCAGCCCGGACCATCGGGGACCTCTGGACAGTCGGTTCCCCTCACACAGGCCCAGGCCACTACAGACCCAAACCCCTCTGGGAACACCAGCACAGCTCCCACCCAGCGGGCCCATGCCTGTGTCTCCATGGCGCGTCAATCTGCGGTGTGTCTACCACTACAGGGCACCCAGGATAACCCACCACCCCAACAACAACAGGGACCTGGGGGCAGTGGTAGTGGGCACACCGGCCAGGGGGCAGAGGCCCAGGGAAACAGGGCAACTCGGAGGGCAGCTGTGCGACAGGGGGGGGACGGGCCCAGGGAACCCACTCTCCAGGAGGCCCTCACCACCATCATGGGAGCATACAACCGCTCCCAGGAGACGATGGCGACGGTACTGGCCCGGTTCCAGGAGATCCAGGTACTGCAGGAGGAACACTATCGGGGGTACAGGGAGGACATCAGAGCCCTCACCTCCACCCTGGTTACCATGGTAGGGCTGCTGCAGGACCTCATCAACACCAGGACGGACACTCAACAACACCCAAGGGCCCCTGCCACTAGCCTGGACCAGCCAACCACCTCCGCCGGCGCTAGTGGACAGGAGGCCCCCGCACAGCAGCAGCCCACCAGACCCCCACCTCCTGCAGGAGAAGAACCACCCCGCAAGAGGGCCCTGAGATCTCGCAAGAAGACAGAGTAGGATGTCAAGACCCCCGCCAGCAAAGGATACCACCTGATGTCATCCCACTGTCCCACATTGTTACCCTGTCCATCCTTGAACTGCCCATGCTCCATCTCTCCACAGGCCTCTGGACAATGCACCTGTGTGACTGTTACTCTGGACTCTGCCATGGACATTCCTTCACCATAGCCCCCACCCACTTGAAACCACCCATCCCATTTTGAGCACTGAAATAAACACCTATTTTGCACAAAACTATCTGGAGTCTGGCTGTGATTTCAAAATATTGTAATTGACATGACAGTGCAAATATGTCCTTGTACATAGTGAAGTCAACAAACAGCTGCCACAAAGCTGTAGTCCATGGGGAAACGAAGCACAGGACTCGTAGTGGGGAGCCCAGATCTGAAATAGGGAGGGAAAAGCCACAACTCAGTCATCATACACTGGGGCAAATAGACAGGCAGCAGAGATGCAGGAGAGTAGTTCACATTTACTAAATTATCTTTGAATTGTTACCTGTGTCCTATTGGAAGTACTGTTCAATGATTCTGTCCCTGTTGTCTGTTTCAGCCCCGTCGTCTTCCTCCTCGTCACTCTCCTCAGGTTCCACCGCTGCCACAACACCACCGTCTCGACCATCCTCCTGCAGGAAAGGCACCTGGCGGCGCAAAGCCAGGTTGTGAAGCATGCAGCAGGCCACGATGATGTGACACACCTTCTTAGGTGAGTACATTAGGGATCCACCTGTCATATGCAGGCACCGAAACCTGGCCTTTAGGAGGCCAAAGGTGCGTTCGATCACCCTCCTAGTACGCCCATGGGCCTCATTGTACCGTTCCTCTGCCCTGGTCCGGGGATTCCTTACTGGGGTCAGTAGCCACGACAGGTTGGGGTACCCAGAGTCCCCCAATAGCCATACACGGTGTCTCTCTAGCTGTTCCATCACGTAAGGGATGCTGCTATTCCTCAGGATGTAGGCGTCATGCACTGACCCTGGGAATTTGGCATTTACATGCGAGATGTACTGGTCAGCCAAACACACCACCTGGATGTTCATTGAATGGTAACTTTTTCTGTTCCTGTACACCTGCTCCCTGTCTCTTGGGGGAACCAAAGCCACATGGGTCCCATCAATGGCACCAATGACGTTGGGAATATGTCCAAGGGTGTAGAAATCACCCTTCACTGCAGCCAATTCGCCCACCTCAGGGAAAATGATGTAGCTCCTCACGTATTTCATCAGGGCAGACAACACTCTGGATAACACCTTCGAAAACATGGGCTGAGACATCCCAGAAGCAATTCCCACTGTTGTCTGAAATGAACCACTTGCCAAGAAATGGAGTACTGACAGGACCTGCACCAGAGGGGGAATCCCTGTGGGTTGGCGGATTGGGGACATCAGGTCGGGCTCCAGCTGGGCACACAGTTCATGTATAGTGGCACGGTTAAGACGGTAGGTCAGGATAATGTGGCGTTCTTCCATTGTCGACAGGTCCACCAGCGGTCGGTACACGGGAGGATTCATCCGTCTCCTCGCCAAACCCAGCGGACGGTGCCTAGGAAGGACAACATGGAGCACACAGTCAAGCAACCCACAGGTACGTACTCACAGCTAGCACAGTAAACGATTCTCTATGCAGTGAATGGCGTGTCTGAGTGGCTATGCAAGGCCTAGGCCTGTGTGACGCAGTTGAAATTGAGCCATGTGGACCCTCGAAATGGCGGCTGCCTGACCTGTGAAGTGTGACAATGGGATGTGAGGTCAATGCGCTGGCGTGGCACACCGCGGCGGGCGGCGGGCGAAGACCGCGGCGCGAAGCCGCATTGGTTAACATTGAAGCCTATGGGTTTCAGGAGCCAATGGCGAAGGGCGCCGGCGGTGGCGGTACGCACCGCCGCGGTACGCACCGCCGCGGACGTGACCGCCATTTTCTATCTACTTATCCACTTGCGACTTGAACTTTCACAGGAGAGGACCTATACTGCAAGTGTTGCTGTGACCTCGGTCTGGAAGGGACAATGGCTGCTGCGCCTGGGGAAAGGGCCCCTGCCTTCACTGGAGAGGAGTTGGAGAAACTTGTGGATGGGGTCCTCCCCCAGTATGCGCTACTCTACGGTCCTCCAGACCAACAAGTGAGTTTAATTCAATCTGGATTTGGGGCCACTGGCTGGCTTGGGGGCCTGGCGGGGGGCCTGGCGGGGATGGGGGGGCATGTTGTGGCTGGCGGGGGGCCTGGCGGGGATGGGGGGGCATGTTGGGCCTGGTGGGGGGCATGGCGGGGGGCCTGGCGGGGATGGGGGGCGTTGGGCCTGGCTTGGGGGCCTGGCGGGGGGCCTGGCGGGGATGGGGGGGCATGTTGGGGCTGGCGGGGGGCCTGGCGGGGATGGGGGGGCATGTTGGGCCTGGTGGGGGGCATGGCGGGGGGCCTGGCGGGGATGGGGGGCGTTGGGCCTGGCTTGGGGGCCTGGCGGGGGGCCTGGCGGGGATGGGGGGGGCATGTTGGGGCTGGCGGGGATGGGGGGCGTTGGGCCTGGTGGAGGGCATGGCGGGGGCCTGGCGGGGATGGGGGGCGTTGGGCCACTGGCAACGAAAATGCAGACAAACTTGAACGTGGTATTTCTCCCTCCCTGTACGTGTCACATAGGTCCGCGCCCATGAGAAGATCGGGATTTGGCGTGCCATCGCCAAGGAAGTCCGGACCCTGGGGGTCCACCATCGACGGGTCACCCACTGCCGCAAGAGGTGGGAGGACATCCGCCGCGGGACCAAGAAGACCGCCGAGTCTCTGCTGGGGATGGCCTCCCAACGTAGGCGGGGTGCCTGCCGTCAACTGACCCCCCTGATGTTCCGGATCCTGGCGGTGGCCTACCCTGATTTGGATGGGCGCGTGAGGGCAGCACAGCAGACACAAGGGGGTGAGTACAAGCATTATATACTCTGTTGTCGCGCAGTGGAGGTGTCTGGGTGGGGGAGGAGGGCTGTGGGTCCCCCTAGGCCAGGGCGATATCTGTAGGCTGGGCACCCCCGTAAGCCCCTGTGTCCCCAGCCACCACCCTCAGTAGTTTGTCAGTACAGCCATCCCTGGGCCGTGTCATCCATGGGTGCAGTTGTCAACTCTAGGCGTGTAGGGCATGTTCCACGGAATGCGTAGCGGACCCCAAGTGCGCAACTTAGTGCAGGGGGCATCTGTGTCTGTCATGTCCGCTAACTGTACCGGAGATCCATGTACTCAATATCCCTTTATTTCTCTCTCCCCCCCCCTTTTTGTTTGTCTTTCTGTGCTTGTGTGCATCAGCATCATCAGGCGGAGGAGAAGTGGCATCGGGGCAGGAGGGAGCTGCATCTCACATGGCCCAGGAGGGCCATGCCACAGAGTCAGACTGGACCAGTGAGACGGAGGGCGAGGGGAGCTCCACAACGGGGACGACTGGACCCTGCAGCGACACGGACACGTCCTCGGAAGGGAGCTCCCTTGCGGGGGAGGCACCATCCGTGCCCCCCGCCATTACAGGTACAGCCGCCACCCAGCGCACCATCTCCGCCCTCCCAGCAGCCCCTCAGCGTTCGCCCCGTGCCCGCTCTGCCAGGAAGCCGGGCATCTCCTTCGCCCCAGGCACCTCAGGCCCTGCCCCTGTTACCCCCGCTGCCCTCAGTGAGGAGGTCATTGACCTCCTCCGAACGCTCATTGTTGGGCAGACTACCCTTTTGAATGCCATCCAGGGGGTGGAGAGGGAGGTTCATCGCAGCAATGCGTACCTGGAGGGCATTCATTCGGGTCAGGCTGCCCATCAGCGATCGTTCCAGGCTCTGGCCTCAGCACTGACGGCAGCCATTGTCCCTGTCTCCTGCCTCCCTCTACTAACTCCCTCCTCCCAGTCTCCTGTTCCTCTGCCTGTCCCACCCACACCATCAGACCAGCCTGCACACACCTCAACACCCAAGAGAAGCTCATCCAAACATAAGCACCACAGATCACGCAGACATTCACACACGCAACATTCCGATGCAGACATGCCAACAGTCACTACCACCTCTGTGACCCCCACCTCCTCGTCTCCCTCCTCCCTCCCTGTGACGTCTACACTCACACCTCCATTCACCTCACCATCAGCCAGTGTTTCCATCACCAGCACACCCTCCACTCCAGTCCGCACACAAGCAGTCACCACCCCCACTGCCATTTACACGTCCCCTGTGTCCTCTCCCACTGTGTCTGTCACCCCCTCTTCCACACCACACAAACGCAGCCACCCACCCACCCAACAGCCATCCACCTCACGACAGCCTATCCCTCCTGCACCTGCACCCAAAGACAGCAAACGTGACTCACCTACAACCACATCCTCTCCCTCCACTCCCATTCCCACTGTACCTACCACTCTCCATTGTCCCAAGAAACTCTTCCTCGCCACTGCTAACTTCTTTCCTGACCCTGAGCCCCCCCCTCCTTCTCGTCGGGGTAAGAAGAGCACCTCAGCCACCACCAGCCCTGCAGCCCCCTTGACAAGGGTGCAGGGGTATTGGAGCCCACCAGCCCGCATGTCTGGATCTTCGCCCAGCAGCAAGGGGACAGCCAGCCCACCCCCTGGGAAGAGGAGCAGAAGGCGGAAGGGGCGCCGCAGGAGCCCGGCTTCTACATCCCCCCCGGACACCACCCAGAGACAGTCACCAGCCACAGCTCCAAAGGGAGGAAAGGGCCACAGACTCCCGACTAAGGAGGGCAAGGGCAGCAAGTCGGAGAGGTCAGGCTGCAGGCCTGCTGCCCAGGAGGAGCCCACCACCCCCATAGCCGCTGCCCAGGGAGGACCCAGCCCAGCTGGCCAGGAGGGCCCCACCACCCACAGCCCAGGTGGGCATTGAAGGAGCACCATCCCCGCTGCCCAGGAGGGCACCACCAGGCAATGAGCAGTTGGCCATAGACCGGCCGCCGTCTCAAGCCCTGCTGAACTGGGCCCCGCCGTCTCAAGCACCACTGAACTGGGCCCCGCCGTCTCAAGAACCGCTGAACTGGGCCCCGCCGTCTCCAGCACCGCTGCGCTGGGGACCGCCGTCTCAAGCACCGCTGAACTGGGCCCCGCCGTCTCAAGCCCCGCTGAACTGTGCCCCGCCGTCTCAAGCACCGCTGAACTGGGCCCCGCCGTCTCAAGAACCGCTGAACTGGGCCCCGCCGTCTCAAGCACCGCTCCGCTGGGCCCCGCCGTCTCAAGCACCGCTGAACTGGGCCCCGCCGTCTCAAGCACCGCTGAACTGGGCCCCGCCGTCTCCAGCACCGCTCCGCTGGGGACCGCCGTCTCAAGCCCCGCTGAACTGGGCCCCGCCGTCTCAAGCCCCGCTGAACGGTGCCCCGCCGTCTCAAGAACCGCTGAACTGGGCCCCGCCGTCTCAAGCCCCGCTGAACTGTGCCCCGCCGTCTCAAGCACCGCTGAACTGGGCCCCGCCGTCTCAAGAACCGCTGAACTGGGCCCCGCCGTCTCAAGCACCGCTCCGCTGGGCCCCGCCGTCTCAAGCACCGCTCCGCTGGGCCCCGCCGTCTCAAGCACCGCTGAACTGGGCCCCGCCGTCTCAAGAACCGCTGAACTGGGCCCCGCCGTCTCAAGCACCGCTCCGCTGGGCCCCGCCGTCTCAAGCACCGCTGAACTGGGCCCCGCCGTCTCAAGCACCGCTGAACTGGGCCTCGCCGTCTCCAGCACCGCTCCGCTGGGGACCGCCGTCTCAAGAACCGCTGAACTGGGCCCCGCCGTCTCAAGCACCGCTCCGCTGGGGACCGCCGTCTCAAGAACCGCTGAACTGGGCCCCGCCGTCTCAAGCCCCGCTGAACTGTGCCCCGCCGTCTCAAGCACCGCTGAACTGGGCCCCGCCGTCTCAAGAACCGCTGAACTGGGCCCCGCCGTCTCAAGCACCGCTCCGCTGGGCCCCGCCGTCTCAAGCACCGCTGAACTGGGCCCTTCAAGGCAAGACCCGCTGAACTGGGCCCTTCAAGGCAAGAAGCGCTGAACTGGGCCCTTCAAGGCAAGAAGCGCTGAACTGGGCCCTTCCAGGCAAGAACCGCTGGCCCTTTGGCAGACGTGGCAGGGCAGGATCTGTCTCGGGCAGGGCTGCAGGATGTCCTCTGGCCAACATGCCTCCTCCAGTGGCAGTGGAGTCTGTTATGGACTGTTTGGACTGTGGCTTTGCTCTCCCCAGGATGGCCCAGTGGGCAGGCCACCCACTGTATGGACTGTATGGACTGTGGCTTTGCACTCCCCAGGATGGCCCAGTGGGCAGGCCACCCACTGTATGGACTGTATGGACTGTGGCTTTGCACTCCCCAGGATGGCCCAGTGGGCAGGCCACCCACTGTATGGACTGTATGGACTGTGGCTTTGCACTCCCCAGGATGGCCCAGTGGGCAGGCCACCCACTGTATGGACTGTGGCTTTGCACTCCCCAGGATGGCCCAGTGGGCAGGCCACCCACTGTATGGACTGTATGGACTGTGGCTTTGCACTCCCCAGGATGGGCCAGTGGTCATGGAGTCCCCTCGTGGATCTGGCGTCGTGTACTCAAGTGGCTGAGGTGCCCCCCCTTCCCTTCCCCCTGAGGTGCCTGTCCTATTTTCTTTCTGATGCCCCTGCAGTGTTCTCTCCGTGGAGTTCTTGTCGTGGGACTGGGCCTTGCCCCTTTGCAAAGGACCCCTGTGGTCCACGGACAGTGGTTGGACTACATTTAGTAGCTGTATATATTTTGTACATAGTTTATTTATTTATTGGGATTACTGGTGTCCATATTTCAATATATCTGCCCGTTTATGATCTCTTCTTTTGGTCTTTGCATTATTTCGGAGGGGGGGGTTTGTGGGTTGTGACAGTGATCTGTGGGAATGCATTGATGTGTGTGTTGTAGTGGGTATGGGTGGGTGGGTGTGTGCCGGTAATCTTTTCCCTCCCCTGTGTCGTAGGTGCAGTACTCACCGATGTCTTCCGCGCCGCCGGGCGTGCTCCTGGTACAGGAGCAGGTATAGGAGTGCGGGGATGACCTGCAACTCGGGTTCCATACTGCCGGAATCTCGCGTGGAGTGCGTAGAGGTGAGCGTTTTCCCGTTCGTAGTCTGTTTCCGCCGTGTTTTTATCGGCGGTGCTCCCGCCCCGGAAAAGGTGGCGGATTGGTGGGTCGTGATAGGGTGGGTGGTACATTGTCTGCCGCCTGGCTGTTGGCGGGGACCGCCGCGCTGTTTGTTTGTGCCGCCGTGGCGGTCGGAGTGTTAATGCGGCGGGCTGTGTTGGCGGTTCCCGCCAGGGTCAGAATTGCATATTTTGGACCGCCGGCCTGTTGGCGGCTTGGCCGCCGCATTATCACCGACCGCCAGGGTCAGAATGAGGGCCTAAATGTCGACAACATTTTGATCCCTTATTTGATTGCTGGGATCATCATCAGGACATAAGAATTATGCCTGAGATGCACATAAGTAGTCACTGACTATATAAGGAATAGATTAGATATTGCAAGAGGTCGAAAATATAATATAAATGTGGTGCCACACCATGCATCGCATGTGGGAAAGTTTGCCATACAGTGTCTCATGCTGTACCATCACTCTGATCAGGTTGATAATTGAAGTGAGTAAACCACTAAATGTGTCCTACAACAGTAAGGAATCAGGACCAATGTATATAGTCACTGTTGTGTCACACAAATTGGAAGCCCAATCAGTGCTTACACAAGCCAATCACTTTTTGCTCTGTGGGTACACCAGTGCAAGGCTATGAGCCATGAAGCTGTGAAGTCATTCCATGCTTAAGCAAACTAATCAATCAGTGAGTAGCGCATCTAAAGGGTTTTAATGATACAAGCCAACAGAATAAACCGTTGTAGGGACATCTGTCAATTAAGAAGTCCTCGATAAATCATCCGTAGTTATGATCCTCAGTGAAGGCCCTCAATGGGCAATTAGCAGTAATTAATTGAAGCCAAAAAATCAAATTACTACCAATTTTTCAGTAATAGAACCAATTGTGCTGCATGTGAGTTATCAACTGACCGTAGGGCAAAACAAGTTACCAGATGCCACTGTCAGAACCAAGAGAGTCTAGAAAATAGCGGGGCAAACCAATTATTGCATGCGATAAAATAGGCATTTTGTAACCCATGTTACCAGCTATATTACTCACCTAAACTGCATAAGGTGTACACATGTGCCAGCATGCAAGCAAATTATTGGCAAAGAAAGTCTGAAGCCAAAAGCAGTCACGCGTAGTGCTCCAGTGTTTGTAGGCCAGGGACTGCCTTTAAGTAAGAATGGCGGCCATACTGAAGAGAATGTGATTATAAAGTTAATAACATGTGGTGGCCATCTTGGAAAGGAAGTTTCTTCTATAATGAGTCAAACCAGTTAGTTATTTTAAAGGAATCGGCATTGGATAGCCAAATAACACCAAAGATATTTTTCACCTAAAAATATAGAAGTGTACATATTTTCCAGCATTCAATGGAAACGAATGCCTAGTGCCTAAAGCTGGCACGCATGGCATGCCCAGAGATTACAAACCAGGAAATACATTTAAGTTAGAGTGGTGGCTATTTTGAAGACTGAATAGAAAGTTAAAGAAAGCATGGTGGCCATCTTAGAAGGGGGTATTTCTTTATGTCAGGAAATAGCATACATACGAGTAAATATCAACTTGAACAGTAATAGAGTAGAACGTCATAGCCCATACATAACAGTTCAAAGAAAGAAATGCTAAACATATAAAGGAATGCCAATCACATTAAATGTACACAGCATAAGTGATTAGTAAGAAAAACAATGAATAGCGTGTTTGACATCTTACAGATCTAACACCGCCACATGCAGCTATAACCCAAAAACAGGTCCCAATTTTATATGTATACAGAGAACCATAACATACTCATAATGAACAATTTAGAAGGAACCAACCATTAAGGTGGTACACCATAGCAAGGTAAGTCATAAACAAAATAGCTGATGAGTCTCACAGACATAGGCCCTCATTACGAGCCTGGCGGTCTGTGACCGCCAGGCTCGCGGTTGGCGGGAGCACCGCCGACAGCCTGGCGGTGCCCCTTAGGGCATTCTGACCGCGGCGCTTTGGCCGCGGTCAGTGCAGGAAAACCGGCGGTCTCCCGCCGGTTTTCCGCTGCCCGTCAGAATCCTCCAAGGCGGCGCAGCATGCTGCGCCGCCTTGGGGATTCTGACACCCCCTACCGCCATCCTGTTCCTGGCGGTTCGCCCGCCAGGAACAGGATGGCGGTAGGGGGTGTCGCGGGGCCCCTGGGGGCCCCTGCAGTGCCCATGCCAATGGCATGGGCACTGCAGGGGCCCCCGTAAGAGGGCCCCGCTTGTATTTCACTGTCTGCATAGCAGACAGTGAAATACGCGACGGGTGCAGTAGCACCCGTCGCACCTTCCCACTCCGCCGGCTCGATTCCGAGCCGGCGTCCTCGTGGGAAGTTTGTTTCCCGCTGGGCTGGCGGGCGGCCTTAAGGCGGCCGCCCGCCTGCCCAGCGGGAAACTCAGAATGCCGGCCGCGGTCTTCAGACCGCGGGCGGTATTCCTGCGGCGCAACTTTGGCGGGCGGCCTCCGCCGCCCGTCAAAGTTGTAATGAGGGCCATAGAGTCATTGTGTCTGGCAAGTTCAATAGCCTCAAATGAGTGCAGTCCAGTCCATCATGTAATTCAAACCAGAATGTAGACTATTGGTTCATAGTATCGATTCTAGTTCCTCCTTGTTGGAAAGCGCAGCCAAATCAGTGCCCCTCTCTGGTGGCTCAACAATGGTGATTGCCATAAAATAGTGTATACAACATTTATAGAATTACAATTAGAGAACTGCTTCAACTCAATTATGCATATTTTTTAGACTCTATCGTAAATTTGCACACAACACATTTTCCACACTTGAAGTGTCCCACCAACGAAGGTAAACCTAAAAAATAAGTAAGAGTGGAGTTTGTGGTTTTAAGTGGCAACTGGCTCTAACCAAATAATAGTTAATGTTTCTATTCCTAGGGAATGCAAACAAGGAAGGTTCCAAATTCAACTCACCTACATTAAGCATTGGCCAATATTTGAGGTTACATTTCCTCATTTGATTAGATACAGTGAGAGAGCGTAGTTTAATATTACATATACTAGATGTGAAATGCTTATGTCTAACAATGCTACGTACAAAACGATCATAAAATATTGTTGTTAAATGTATTCTTAACATAATTATAAGTGTGAGCCTTCTATTGTGCACATAAAACTAATATCGACTGAAAGAAATAATTGTTTGCATTATAACTAATTGAATATGTTAAACTCCTACGAAGATTGCATTAGAACCCATAGGCCTTAAATTAGCGTGAGTCGAAGTTTTAGCCGTGTAGCTCTCATATTAAAACTTATTTTTCTGTTTTCCAGTGTGCTGACTTGTAAAGGGCCATGACCCAGCATTTGTTTTCTTCTTCTTCATTTAATGTATCAATACTAACTTTTTCTCATCCGCAGGCTAGCTGCTTTAGTATAAGTTTTATACGTTTTGCAACAATATGAGAAACATTCAAGGACGTTTACCCTAGAAAAGAGAACTTTTGACCTGAAGAATGTGCCAAAGGATGAAGTAACCCCGGATGTGCCACCTAGGAAGACGTCAATTATGAAGACGAATCAAAACATTATAAATTATCGTGGGGTGACAAGTTGCATCACCTAATGTATAATTTGATAGGCTAAAGATAGTGGGGTATAACGATTATCCAATAGAAATTTGGGGGAATGTATTATGGAAAATGGATAAAAACTCTTGACACAGAAGGGTCGTTAGTATTAGGTAGGGAATGATATTGATTGCATCCAGAAACTCTGTCACTCTGTTTGGTGATTTGAGACTAAGTCAAACTATATTCACCCATAGACTGCCCTTTACACTTTCCCTCCTTATGATGGAAGTGTCCCCTTGTCCTTAGATTAAATAGACCGTTGGCGATCTAACTGATGTCCTGAAGACGAAGCCTGATCCTGTGTGCTGACTTATTCTGAGGAGGGTAATTATGACAATGCTAATGTAATTTGTCTGTTTGCTTTTCCTTTCTAGGTACCAACTGCTGTATTTTTGATTAGAGTCCTTAGTCAGATGCTTTCTAAATTTGTGTTCTAAATTATTTTGCATGAAGTCCAACATGCTGATGCTAATTAGTGGTTAGGCTAGTTAATCACTTTGACTGATGCAAATAGACGTGACTGACATCGCGCTATGCTGAACTGAGATGTATATAATATTCTATGCATTCTGATCTATGCAATCTTATGCTGGCACCTTTATGTTTGAAATCCTTGTTTATCATAGCTGTTGTGTTATGACTCTGATCATTTGTTTCATGGTTTTGAGATTGACACTTCTATTATTAGATTGTAATCAATAGGGAATAAAATTCACAAAACTTCAAATAAAGGTGTGGTTATTCATGGCTGAAAGGTCATGGTTGGCGGACAGATTAATAAATGTCTAAAGTAAAATATATTGTGGTGGTATATGTTGATAACGTCATTGACATATTACTTGACATATTGATTAGTTATCTCATTCTACGGTGTCTCACCACTGGTTCAAAAGATTCATCGGCCTAAAACGAGTCCTGATGTGTATAAAATTGACATAAAGGGACGTGTTAACAGTTTGGTAGCAGAGCGACGGTTTGCCCCTTAGGGGCCCTAGGACGGATATTCATTGTTTGATTTGTTTTTCTGTGATAATGCAAATTGGAGACATGATGGGTTTCTAAGTCCACCATGACTTTCCCGGGATCTCGAAGCCTGCCTAAGTGAGTTGGGGAATGTTCTCTGCGCCATAGTGTATGTGGTTAGGGTCTTTGCACTTGCCTGAGCTTACACATTTTGCAGGTGATTTGTTTGTATTTAGGCCAAACTAAATGTTGTTTAGTAGGAGTGGGCGTACTCCACAGTATGAGAGTAGGGAAGTTGGCATACTTCATGTGAATGTAGTGCTTGATGCTCAAAATTATCCACGTGGTTGGTTGTTGTGTACGGACCTGTTGAGGTCTAAGACTCCGGAGTATGAAGACAAATGTGGTTTATGTTGTAATCTGTGCGGTTTAATAGGTCAATCGGGCGTAGTTGACAAGCCAAGTTTGAGTCATAATGTGTGTATGAAAACCTTCGATGGAGATTTGGTAAGTTCTAAAGTGCACTAGAACAAGCCATTGACAAGTCGAGAGTGGAATTTGCGGGTCGAATTCTGCTTGTGTATGCGGGAACTGATAAGGAGAAAGTAGCGGCCGAGGCTTCAAGTAAAATCTATGTAAAGTTCTGAAGCGAGGGTGTTACCCTTCCTGTAGTGTGAGATTGTATGGGTTCAGTGAGGAGCGGATGAGCCTCAAGACTTTGTCAGCTGCAGTGTGTGTGAGTGTGACGTCAGTGGTGCCACGCTGAGATAGGTCAGTTGTCGAGAGGGGTCGCGCATGGATTGGCTGCCGTCCGTGAGAGGCAATAGATGGAATAATGCGGGTGAAGAGTGTCCTGGGAACTAAGTCATTTCTGATAAAATACAAAATAAGAGAATCACAAAAATGAATTTCGTTAAAGCATTTAAGAGCGCTCTGAAAGGAGACGTATATATTGTTGCAACCGATGGGGAGCCTACACCACCTGAGGGTACTCCAGCTTATATAGTCATGGAAGAGAAAGGTGTCGCGCCTTGTTTATGGATGAAACAATGGCGCAAATTAACAGAGAAGGAGGGATGCCTAGCATTTCCAGAGCATGGGACATTTAATCCAAAAGTACTGGAAAATTTTAGGTGGATGTTAAGTACACAGAAACCACCTCTGAGACCAGCTCAGTATGAGGCTTTGGCAATTTGGGACTTGATGGCTCTTAAACATAGACAAGAAAGGTTTCAGAGAAGGCTGAGAAGGGCAGAAAAATCCTATGCAGAAGCTAGGTGGGATAATGAGAACAAAATGTGGAGACGGGGGATTGTAGATGGGTTGAAATTATTCCCAGCAATAACACAGGGAGAAGAGACGCAGGGAAAGAAAGCCTCCTGTAAAACCAACAAAGATTCAGGCAAATCCAAAGAGAATAAAAGATCTTGGGAAGAAGAAGATGATTCAGACAATGAGGAATTTATGGACAGATTATTACACGACCGCCTGCCACCATATGCGGTGAGCGACAATGCTCCAAGTACTAGCCTGGATCCTGGGAACCAGACGCAGGAAAAGGGAGTTACTGATACGGCACAGACTAGCGATACAGCCTCGATACAGAATGGTGTCAGTGTACCCACTGCACCAGACATACCGATACAGTTGCAACCTCCACCGCAGATACAGAGAATTTATCCCGATGTCCCAGTGCTTGAGACAACTACGAATTTGATAGTGCCGCCAGACCCGATATACACGAAGCCAAAGTTAATACAAATCGAATCAACTCCGAAATTAATGTCTCAACCACAGCCACAGTTGATACCAGGGTACAACCCAGTAGCGGATCCTCCTTTAGTGCCGGTTCCAGGTACACTGGAACAGACATATGGAGTTGCTGCTCCAAGAAGTCTGGGTCCGGGTCAGACACCTGCCGCTATATCGTTACCCATTCCTGTTGGTCCACCAGTGCCATTATACGCACAGAGTAAAACGGGTGTGTGTGATCAGGGAGTGATGACTCAGGAGGTGATAAGAGGAGGGTCCTTAGGAACTCCACAGATAATGGCCCCTGGGGAACAGGTAATTGAACAGCCAAGGCCCTTAATGGACCTTAGTCCAATAGGAGCACCTCTCGAAGCAATGCGCCAAGCAGGGTTGGGAGTTTTAACTCCCCAAACCATGAGCGCAAATCCCTCACATTCTCCAATGATGCATGCAGGGAAAATTTCATTGCAAGGTTTTACAGTCCAACAGTTAAATAAATGGTTAGAAAAGACTTATTCTTCACAAAAGTCCGCAGTGGTTGCAGTTGAACCAGAAAAAGAAAAACCAGATGAATATCTGAACTTTGTACGATTAGGGGCAGAAGCTGCCGAGCTGGTAGAAGGGACAATGGGAGTAAACAGATTGGAGTCCTATACAGAGGCAGAATTGAGATACCTATGCCCCAAGATTACCAAGGATGTAGACAAAGTACATCAGAGATTAGCGAATTTAGCAGACAAATACAATATCGATATCGGAAACACTTAGGCCCTCATTCTGACCTTGGCGGGCGGCGGAGGCCGCCCGCCAAAGTCCCGCCGTCAGGTTACCGTTCCGCGGTCGAAAGACCGCGGCGGTAATTCTGACATTCCCGCTGGGCTGGCGGGCGGTCTCCTTCAGACCGCCAGCCAGCCCAGCGGGAAAGAGGCTTCCACAATGAAGCCGGCTCGGAATCGAGCCGGCGGAGTGGAAGCTGTGCGACGGGTGCAGTTGCACCCGTCGCGTATTTCACTGTCTGCGCAGCAGACAGTGAAATACATGTAGGGGCCCTCTTACGGGGGCCCCTGCAATGCCCATGCCAGTGGCATGGGCACTGCAGGGGCCCCCAGGGGCCCCGCGACCCCCCCTACCGCCATCCGGATCTCGGCGGTCCGACCGCCGGGATCTGGATGGCGGTAGGGGGGGTCAGAATCCCCGCGGCGGTGCAGCAAGCTGCGCCGCCGCGGAGGATTCAATGGGGCCGCGGTACACTGGCGGGACCCCGCCAGTGGTGCCGGTCCGACCGCGGCTTTACCGCCGCGGTCGGAATCCCCATTGGAGCACCGCCGGCTTGTCGGCGGTGCTCCCGCGGTCCTCCGCCCTGGCGGTCAAAGACCGCCAGGGTCAGAATGAGGGCCTAAGTATTTGAAAATTAGTTACAGATTAGATTTTGATTCAAAAGACTTTGAGCACATGAGGTCTGCAGGAATGAAGGCACATTTGAGAGAACTGTTGCAAAGCGCACAAATTTGGATTGCACTGGAAAAATGGGAAGGCAGATGGGCAAAGAAAAGGGACAAGGGAAAAGGTGACAGCCCAGGGTCTACTCAAGCCAAGACCTCACCTGATTTGGAATCAGTAAAAATATTACCTATGAGAGAGACAGCCGGTGGTGTTTTAGTTCACGTGCCTTGGATTAGAGGAGATATTTTATCCTTTACTAATGATTACCCCAGATTGAGGGAGAAGCCGATCGAGTGGTATCAACAAACAGATAGGTTTGTGAAACTTGCAAAGTGTCTTTGGGAAGACTTGAATACCTTGTTCGAGATCATTGTTCCGCCTGATTTGTGGCTTGAGTGTCAGAGAGGCGTCGTTTGGCCGACAAAAGAACCAGCAAGGGATAAGGTGACTGGAGCACCTTCTGAAGAGATGATGAAATATTATCATAAAGTAATTGAGTTTTTGAAACAAAAGGTTTCGCCGAAAGTGACTGATTGGCAGAAAATCGACCGGACCTCTCAAGAGGTTAAAGAGTCAATACATGCTTATTACGAGAGATTGTTAAAAGCGTTTAAGCATTACAGTGGTACTGAGACTATTGAACCGAAGGACATGAACCACCTTGTGTTTAGATTCGTCGAAGGGTTGAGACCAGAAGTTAGCCAAATGATTAAGAATCATCTGATTTGTTGGCAAGCTAAACCGATTGATGAGGTGTTGCAGTATGCAAAGTACTGTAGTGATGAGATCGAGTTAAAGCAGAAAAAAGTCGAAGGAAATGGTGATGGTGATGCAGATAAGGGCTGCACAGGCAGGAATACAGGGAAATGGAGTTCAACAGATGATACAGCAGCAACCGCAAATTAATGGGGTGTTTCAGACCCAACCGAGGGATCGAGGTCGAGGGTTTGTGAGCCATGGTTCAGATATGAATACCGTTGTTATTCGAAATGACACACAAGGGGTAAAGAAGATGTCACCTTGTCACGCGTGCGGGGGCGTGGGGCACTTGAAAAAGGAGTGCCCGAATATGGTGCAGGATGGTACAGTTCAGCAGAGCACTAATGTTGGTGCATTACAAAATTCACGAGGCCCAAAATTAAGACATCAGAATCCAAATTTTCAGAACAACTTGGTACAAATGCAAGGGGTACAGCCCATGCAACAGATGCAAATGCTGCGTTTTCAGTCAATACAAATGCAACCAGTGCAGCAGCAGATTAATATGGTGCCTAGACAGCAAATGCAATTACCAATAGCTCCGATGACACAGCAACAGGTGATGCTTCCTCAGCAGGTCACAGGCCAGGTAACAAATCAAAACAATACTGTACAACAGTTCCCATTACGAGGAGAAAATGGTATGAATGAAGATTGGTCAGATGACAGCTCAGATAGTGAAGAGTGCAGGCTTGCAGCATCCTTGGAGGTAGATCATAGAGGCCCATACGTCGAGGGAAAGGTGATGGGGTATAGGGTTTCATTTCTGGTTGATACAGGAGCCACACGCTCTACAGTCAGAAGTGCGGAAGTTCTGAGATTACCACTGTCAGGGCGTACTATACGAGTGGTTAGAGTAGCAAATCAGTATCTGACTAACACCCTTCGAGATTCAGTACAGGTTGAGATTGGCAACTTCCAGGGACTACATAGGTTTGTAGTATGTGACTCAAGTCCGGTATCCCTACTGGGAAGAGACTTACTGTGCAAAACAAAATGCTCAATCACCTGTTCCAATGATGGAATTGAGGTACAGACAAATAGTGACGATGAAGGAGATGAAAGTCAAGTTTTTGAGGAAGAAGCAGGAACAAATGAGGACTATCCTCTGATTACTTTATTCTCAATGCATACCTTGATCGACTTACCTGTCGAATTGCAAGGGACAGTAACAGAAAAGGTGTGGGACTTAACTGGAAAAGAAGTAGGATTGATAAAGGGAGTAGAACCAGTTAAAGTTCAGATAAAACCAAATGCAGAGTTCCCACAAGTGCCACAATACCACATGACCCAAGATGTTCTTATCGAAGTGTCACAAATAATTGCAGATTTTCTCAGACAGGGAGTTCTGAAAGAGGTTTTGAGCAGTCCATGTAACTCTCCCATAATGGGGTTAAAGAAGCCTTGTGGAAAAGTTCGAATTGTGCAGGATCTGAGAAAAATTAATGAAATTGTGATAAAGTGTTGCCCTGTGGTGCCCAACCCAGCAGTAATCATGTTTCACGTCCCCTGTGATGCTGAATGGTTTACCGTAGTAGACCTGTCACAGGCTTTCTTTTCAATACCTCTTCATGAGGACAATCAATTTTTGTTCAGTTTCAAATTCCTGGATAAGGTGTACAGTTGGTGCAGAATTCCTCAAGGGTTTTCAGAGTCACCATCCATCTTCAATCAGATATTGAAGAAGGATCTGGAGCCACTGGTACTGCCTTTTAATTCAACTCTTGTGCAGTACATTGATGACTTGCTAATCGCATCTAAAACAAGGGACAGTTGCAAGTATGATACCATTGCATTACTGAATCATCTGGGAAAGAATGGACATAAGGTGTCCCCCAGAAAACTACAATACTGTCAGAAGGAGGTGAAATATTTGGGACATTTGATTGAGAAGGGTTCCAGGAGAATATCAAAAGAAAGAATAACAGCTGTTTTGCAAATGAACCCTCCAACAACAAAAAGAGATGTTAGGATGTTTTTGGGAATGGTGGGCTACTGTCGCCAGTGGATACCCAACTTCTCAATAATTTCAAAGCCATTAATAAAACTGACAGGGAAGGAAGTCAAGGATAAACCATATACTATAACATTGTCAAAAGAAGAGCTTGACTCATTTATGGAATTGAAGGAATGCATATGCAGGGCACCAGCATTGGGAATGCCAGACTACGAGAAACTGTTTCTGTTGTTTTGTCATGAACGTGATGCTTGTTCTTTGTCTGTCTTAACACAGGTCCACGGAGATGCAAATCGCCCTGTAGCATATTTTTCAGCTACCTTGGACCCTGTCGCAGCAGCCTTACCGGGTTGTTTGCGAGCAGTTGCAGCAGTTGGTCAGAGCCTTTTACAATGTGAAGGCATAGTCATGGGATACCCTCTAACAGTAATTGTTCCACATTCAGTTGAAATTTTGTTAACTCGAACTAAGACTTAACACATGACAAATGCACGCCTTACTAGGTATGAGACGGTCATACTGGGGTCACCGAATGTCACCCTTAGGAGATGCACTGTGCTAAACCCGGCAACATTACTTCCAAATGAAAATACTGAAATTAAAGATGGGGAGGAATTTGAACATGATTGTCTTGAAGTGACTGAACTGTGCACCAAACCTCGTCCAGATATTCAGGACAGTCAATTGAAAGAAAATGACTGCATCATGTTTGTTGATGGGTCCTGTCTTAGAGACTCTGCTGGAACACTGAGAGCTGGTTATGCGGTATGTACTATAACTGGCGTCGTCGAAGCCTCCTGGCTCGAAAAAGTGTTTTCCGCACAAGTGGCAGAACTAATCGACCTTACTAAGGCCGATTTATACTGACAGCAGATATGGATTCGGGATTGTACATGATTTCGGCCAACTTCGGTCACAGAGAGGTTTTATGACCTCATCTGGTTCTACTGTGAATAATGGGGAACAAATAAAGGATTTGTTGCATGCGATTCAGTTACCTCTTGAAATTGCTGTGGTGAAATGCAGTGCTCACATTAGATCACAAGACTTTGTATCCATGGGAAACGGCTATGCAGATCAAGTCGCAAGATTCTGCACATTGAACTGTATATCGTTCAAGGAACAATGGGAATTGTTACCACAAACTGAGAATGACACATGTTTAAACCTAGCATTGCGGGTATTTGACACGCTGGATGAATTAAAAACATTACAAAGCTGTGCAAGAAAAACGCTCCTGGCAAAGAATGCAATGTGTGCAGAGAGCTGATGATTTATGGGTCTCAGAAGAAGGAAAGTTAGTTTTACCCAACAGCCTTTTATCGCAGTTTGCCAGACTTTATCATGGGCAAGCACACTTGGGAAGGGACGCCATGATCAGATCATTTAAGATTGATTGGTTTAACCCAAAATTCAGACATGCCGCAGAAATTACTTGTCACCGATGCATTATCTGTCAACAGATGAATGCAGGAAAAGGGAACTGTGGTAACTTTGAGCCATATTGGAAGAGCTGGGGGTCCATTTAACAAAATGCAAATGGATTTCATTGAAATACCTGTTTGTGGAGGGCTGAAGTATGTGTTGGTGATTGTGTGTGTTTTCAGTCATTGGATTGAGGCATATCCCACACGTAGAAATGACAGCCTTACAGTAGCTAAACTACTACTCAGGGAACTGATACCAAGATTCGGGTTTCCGGTTTCTATAGAATCAGATATGGGTAGACACTTCGACAATGAGGTGATTAAACTCCTGTGTGCTGCACTTAACATTGAACAAAAGCGGCACTGTAGCTATCGCCCTGAAGCATCAGGATTAGTAGAGCAAATGAACGGTACTTTGAAATCAAGAATGGCAAAAATGTGCGCAGCAACTAACATGAAGTGGCCAGATGCCTTGCCTCTAGTGCTGATGTCAATGAGAAATACCCCAAATAAGAAGACAGGACTGTCTCCCCATGAAACCCTCATGGGCAGAGCTATGAGATTACCAGCAGTACCTGCAAATGCACTAGTAAATATTACAGATGATATGGTGTTGGATTACTGCAAAGGTTTGGCTGATGTGATTCGCTCTTTCTCTCACCAGGTGGAAGCTAAAACGTTGCCACCGATCGGAGAGCCAGGCCACTCCCTTCAAGCCGGTGACTGGGTGGTTGTCAATAAGCACGTGAGAAAATCGTGTCTAGAACCACATTGGAAGGGGCCATATCAAGTAATATTGACGACTACTACTGCCGTAAAGTGTGCTGGGGTTCCCAACTGGATACATGCCAGTCATACAAAAAGGGTAACGTGTCCTGTTGACGAGGAACTTGAAGTTTCCGGCACACCAACTGTAGAAGGAGAAGTCTCAGGGCCAGAGAACAGTCAAGAAGGAACTGAGACTATCAGAGAGCCCGCTGAGAACAGCCTTTTCCCTCAAACAGCTAATGAGTTTGAGAGAGGTGACGGAGTGCCTATCTCAGAAGAACTGACAGGATAACTAAGTCAAGGAGAGGTTCTCCAGAAGTAGACGGCTACGGGTTAGAATTCAAACCTGGCACGGAACCAGAAGAAGAAGAAGGAGAAATTGTAGAGAGGAATCAGAACGAACCAGAGCTTCCTGAACCAGTTGCAGGTCCATCAAGAGAAAACACCATATCACAAGAGGAGGGTACTGTCCAACGTCCTGAAAGGAAACATCGAGAAAAGACCCATAGAGGCGACAATTAGCCAGATAAGCCACTCCTCAAGATAAGAGATGTATCAAATGACACAATAACTGAAGAGAACAATACATCTAGAGTGGATGATCTGAGCGAAGGAGAACAACAGGGTGAGCGAAGGTTAAAGAGAAAAAGAATCGCAAACAGAAGATATACAGGTCCTGAATGGGCATATGCTACAACCTCTGAATGGCAACAAGAATTTTTGGCATTCTGCTTTGATCGAGAAGTACCAGGTCAATACTATGGAACTTGAGCAAAGCTGAAGAAAATCTTGGATGAAATCTGAATCTGAAAATTGAAAAAAAAAAATGAGACTTTATGAATTACCTAAAGTGACACTAGAACCGGATTTGACTATTGAAAACTTGATTACGACAAGCTGCTAACCGGATTTGACAAGAAGAGGTCCTGGAGTGAGTGAAGACGCTGTAAATAAACAAAGATTTTTTTTTTTTTAACCACAAAGATTATTTTTTTTTAACCATCCTCTAGTTGATTGTTGCTCTACTATCTGATTCTATACAGACATGGCTTACAATAGAAATACTAGCAAGGGAAGTAAGGTGTGTGGTTGGTTAGGTCTTATAATAGGTGTTGTGTGTGCAATAATAATTGTGGGAGTTATTGTAGGTATGCCATGGATAGAGAAAGAAACTGCTAACGCTACTTCAAAACCTGAAACTACCACACTAACACCATGGGAGAGATTCGAACAAGATGCAAGACACATGCATGAGGGAACTAATGCAAAAGGGGAACTTTCTACTAACGTCTTCTATTGCTTACTAAACGAATATGTAGAAACAATGGATGCGAAAGATTGTTCTGTATGTACTAAAATTCCTTCATCCGTGCAGGAGGGAGTTACTTATCATAGCCTCCCTTTAACCTATGGGATTAGTTGTAGCCTGTTATTAACAAGATTCTATAATCAAGAGCATGTGCAATTTTTTTATTCAAATCTGGATGTTGTGTTTTCTTTTGTGCCTGTAATTGAATTTTTGAACAAGTTAGCTAAGGAACATGAAATAAAAATAGTTAGAGGATTCTTTGAGCCAACGCTTACATTTGGGACTGCTTATGCACATCGCAATAATTTGACTTGCTTACTGTCACCTGTAGAGAAAAGCTTTTTAGACCACACAGATGATAGACGCAAAGCATTAAAAGAAAGATTAGAAAAAGGATTAGAGAAACGCACATACGCAAATGATTATGCTTACACTGCAATCAAAACGCAAGGCAAATTAGCTATAGATGCATTACATGTAGATAGGCTTTGTGTATATAGGCCGAAATCTGAACAGGATAATTTGTTTGTGGGAACGAGTGAATGTAGGCATGTGTTTTTGTTTCAGAGTAAATGGACCTTTATGCTAAATGGACAAGACCCAGCGATTCCTGGAATGTATTACATCTGTGGGTTAAATGCGTATTACGGTCTCCCTAAGGGATGGTATGGGACCTGTTATTTGGGAATAGTATTCCCAAAGATTTACCAAATTGATGACCTAAAGCAAATACCTAAGACGTCTAAATTACAACATCCTAGACAGAAATGAGAATCAGTGGCGGATGTCATTGGTGATATATTTGGAGCTATAATCCCATCAGTAGGGGTTATCTTGAATTCTATGAAGATTCAAAAGTTGTCTACTATAGTGGATAACATGCTGACGAATTTTACAGGGGCCATACTCCTGATGGATACTGAACTTGCTGCAGAAAGGGCTATGGGGGTTATTCCAACTTTGGAGGAAGTGGTAATCCGTCCCAAAAGTGACGGTAAAGTGACGGATATACCACCAGCCGTATTACGAGTCCATTATATCCTATGGAACTCATAATACGGCTGGTGGTAAATCCGTCACATTTGGGACGGATTACCACCTCCTCCAAAGTTGGAATAACCCCCTATGACTCTTCAAAATCGGCTTGCTTTAGACATTCTTTTAGCTAAAAGTGGAGGGGTCTGCAAGATGCTCAATGAGCGTCATTGCTGCTCATTTATACCGGATAACAGTAAAAAGATTAGAAATATGCTTACTAACCTTACTAGAGATAGTACAGATTTGAAGGATTTGAAAGAACTTGGTGTTTGGGAGAAATTTGGGAAAGGAATTGCCAGAGTAGGGAGCTGGTTTACCAACATTTGGAATGGGGTTCTTGCAAAAATATTGATGGGTTTATTAATAATTTTGGTCTGTTTATTAGGATTATGGGGGGCATGTAAAATCAATGCCAAAATAAAGAAAAATTGGACTAAAAGAACCAGGAGAAATGAAGAAAGTGAAAGAGAGAAAATGTTTAATGAAATTTGGGAAAGTTCACATAAAGGGCAAGATGTTGAAATGTGTATAATGCGCAAGGTGAAAAATTAAAAGTCAAAAGTCAAAAGAAAAATTTGTGTGATGACGAGCGTCATCAGAGGAGGGACTGAGAGAGCGTAGTTTAAATATTACATATACTAGATGTGAAATGCTTATATCTAACAATGCTTCATACAAAACGATCATAAAATATTGTTGTTAAATGTATTCTTAACATAATTATAAGTGTGAACCTTCTATTGTGCACATAAAACTAATATCGACTGAAAGAAATAATTGTTTGCATTATAACTGATTGAATATGTTAAACTCCTACGAAGATTGCATTAGAACCCACAGGCCTTAAATTAGCGTGAGTCGAAGTTTTAGCCATGTAGCTCTCATATTAAAACTTATTTTTCTGTTTTCCAGTGTGCTGACTTGTAAAGGGCCATGACCCAGCATTTGTTTTCTTCTTCTTCGTTTAATTTATCAATGCTAACTTTTTCTCATCCGCATGCTAGCTGCTTTAGTATAAGTTTTATACGTTTTGCAACAATATTAGAAACATTCAAGGACGTTTAACCTGGAAAAGAGAATTTTTGACCTGAAGAATGTGCCAAAGGATGAAGTAACCCCGGATGTGCCACCTATGAAGACGTCAATTATGAAGACCAATCAAAACGTTATAAATTATCGTGGGGTGACAAGTTGCATTAACTAATGTATAATTTGATAGGCTAAAGATAGTGGAGTATAACGATTATCCAATAGAAATTTGGGGGAATGCATTATGGAAAAGGGATAAAAACTCTTGACACAGAAGGGTCGTTAGTATAAGGTAGGGAATGATATTGATTGCATCCAGAAACTCTGTCACTCTGTTTGGTGATTTGAGACTTAGTCAAACTATATTCACCCATAAACTGCCCTTTACACTTTCCCTCCTTATGAGGGAAGTGTCCCCTTGTCCTTAGATGAAATAGACCGTTGGCGATCTAACTGATGTCCTGAAGACGAAGACTGATCCTGTGTGCTGACTTATTCCGAGGAGGGTAATAATGACAATGCTAATGTAATTTGTCTGTTTGCTTTTCCTTTCTAGGTACCAACTGCTGTATTTTTGATTAGAGTCCTTAGTCAGATGCTTTCTAAATTTTTGTTCTAAATTATTTTGCATGAAGTCCAACATGCTGATGCTAATTAGTGGTTAGGCTAGGTAATCACTTTGACTGACGCAAATAGACGTGACTGACATCGCGCTATGCTGAACTGAGACGTATATAATATTCTATGCATTCTGATCTATGCAATCTTATGCTGGCACCTTTATGTTTGAAATCCTTGTTTATCATAACTGTTGTGTTATGACTCTGATAATTTGTTTCATGGTTTTGAGATTGACACTTCTATTATTAGATAGTAATCAATAGGGAATAAAATTCACAAAAATTCAAATGAAGGTGTGGTTATTCATGGCTGAAAGGTCATGGTTGCGCGGACAGATTAATACATGTCTAAAGTAAAATATATTGTGGTGGTATATGTTGATAACGTCATTGACATATTACTTGACATATTGATTAGTTATCTCGTTCTACGGTGTCTCACCACTGGGTCAAAAGATTCATCGGCCTAAAACGAGTCCTGATGTGTATAAAATTGACATAAAGGGATTCGTTAACAGTACAGTATAGAAGGTAGTGTCACATGCTAAGCGGTCAATCCTTGCCCTATCCTTAGGGGTCAAAGGTTTATCCATTGTACAATACCATGCTCTCTTTAGGGCCTGTCTTACTAATTTCCAGGGATGACCCCTGGCATACAACTTGTTTGCCAGAAAATTAGCCTCAGAAAAAAAATTCCTGCTTGAATAACAGTTCCTAAGGAAGGAATGGTGAGTATGGTAAAGAATCTTTCAGAGCCCTGGGGGCGATTGCTTTTATATGACAGTAGGATATTCCTTTCAGTAGGTTTATGAATTTAAGATGTGATCAGTTTACCCTCAACACATTTTATTTTCAAATCCAGGAAGACAAATGCTGATCTGCTATGTGTAAGTGTAAATCTTAGCCCTTTACGATTGCTATTAATCCACTGGTTAAATTCCAAAAGGGTTTCTTCCGAGCCATGCCAAATCAGAAAGACATCATCAATATACCGTTTCCAAACAGCAGTACTGTCCCGATATGCGTTATTATGAGTGAGAATTTGGTGTATCTCCCAATTGTCCATCAACAGAATTGCAAAACTGGGGGCAAAAACTGCTCCCATAGATGTCCCATTGATTTGTTGATAGAAGTAGCCATCAAAAAAGAAAAAAGTACAACTGAGGTACTCTTTAAAGAAGTTGAATTATGAACCATGTGGGGATTGGATGTGGGCGGGTTCTGTGTTTAAGAATGTCCTGAATGATCGTGATCCCCTCACCCTGTGGAAAGTTCGTGTATAAGGATTCCACATTCATGGTGCAGAGAATACTAGGGTTAGGGTCAAAAGGTAAACGGTCAATCTAATTAATCATGTTCATAGAATCCCTAACATAACACTGTGTGGTTGAGACAAATTCCCTAATAAAGAAATCTACATAACAGCCTAAATCTTCATCATAAAATAAAACAAAAAAAACCTATACAAATAAATAGGCAACACATCACATATCACTAACAATCATTATTCAAGAAAAAAGAATACAAATCACTGACAAATTGTTTATTCTGATTGAAATATTATTTGGGTAATTACATTTTTTAATGTAACTTTTATATGTGCTAAAATTATTAGTAGGTTATGAGGTGATAAATTATTTGATTTGAAAAATTATTTTTAAGTTTTGTCTAAAAGCATTTATTGGGCCGGATAGCTGCTCGACCGTAATTTTGGTAGTGATTTTTATTCTTTTTTTCTTGACTAATGATTGTTAGTGTTATGTGATGTGTTGCCTATTTATTTTTATGGTATTTTGCTGGAGCCTAAAAGTTCAAGTATGGAGCCACACCCTGAAACAAGTGGGTGCCTTGGAGGGGAGTCACTGTTGTTATGGATTTTAGGTAACATACAGATTACAGGTATCCTGGGAGACCTAGTATTTAAATACTGAAACTCATGCTGAGACAGAAAACCCTCTGTCCTTCCTTTTTCAGTAATATCAAGAATTACTTTCTGAATAGTAGTAGTAGGAACACCACCACCTTTCTTTTAATGATCTGTATTGGTAAGTTGTCTGGCAATTTAATTTTTATGAGGTTCATTGTCCTGGATAACTATACCACCTCCCTTATCTGCTGGTTTTATGACAAGTGAAAGATTGGATTTTAATGTCATAAGAGCATTCTTCTCTTGTAAAGAGAGGTTGCAGCGAATGAAGTTCTGTTTATTTTATAAAGTGTTGAGTTCATTGAGAATCACTCTTTAAACGGTGTGTATTTCAGGAAGTAGGGAAATATATAGAGGTGAAAAGCTGGATATAATACGAAGGCCAGTATGTCCAGTACAGGGAATTCAGCGATTCTGTATAGAAAAAAGCATATTGTCAAATTTTCCTAAAGAAGCATAGGACCTCAGTCTGAAGTTCAAGAAAAACAGGGTGAGTTGTGAGGATAAAAGTTGGATATACTAAATAAAAAAGCAAAGCTGGTCTCCCATGATGAAAATAGGCCTGAAGCGCTTTGTGCAGGCAAACTAGCATTTCCTCCCAGCAGGCCTGTTTCTGTCTGAAAGACATACATTCATAATTCAACCTGATAAATTGTAGAGACTTGCTTGAGAGTTATTTTTCTCTCTCTTTTATTTTTCAGAGAAGGATGCTTTGTGTTGCCTGGGAGCCAAACAAAATTGCCCCACTTCTATTGCTTACTCTGAATCTAAGGTAAAAAAAACGTTTTTCAAATAATGCATGAAATGTTGAATTTCTAGAGGACAATATATCATCATCTAAAGGCAGAAAGACTGTTGTAGAACAAATACTGGTCGCTTAATCAGGATGGACCCCTTGGGAGGGGCAGGAACAAATGGGATCACAAAGAACTTCATCAGCAGCCTTCTTTTTCACATGATGGTATCAAATGGAGACCCTGTGACAGACACTGTTCAGTCAGAGAAGACACACACACATTAATTTCAGCCCATATCAGGAGGAAAATATATTCCCAGATCAGTAAGAGGGGGTGTTTCTTCTCTTCCATAGTGCTCCTGATAATGGATTATGAATGAGGCCATTTTGTATGTGAGACTGTAGAAAGGTTTTTGTAAGGTTCAAAATGAAAACACCAAACATGGGGCTTGTGATTTGGCAGGAAGGCTGCCAAGACTTGGCTGAAAGAAATTCCCAGCTACTGTCTAGTGCATTTGATAGGAATGGCACCTTATGATCCGTACATTCCTGGACTTAAAAAGAACATCTGAAAAAAGTAAAAATTCTGCCTTACTTGTTGGTGAAAGAACTCTTAGGTAACCTGAGCTCCACTTTTACCCATAATTCTTAGTACTGCCCTGAAATACTAAATGGAGGACAATTTGAGTGTGAGCTTCAGGGAAAGAGATTTGAAATCAAATAAATGAAGAATGAGGGGGTCATTCTGACCCTGGCGGTCATTGACCGCCAGGGTCAACGACCGCGAGAGCACCGCCAACAGGCTGGCGGTGCTCTCAAGGGCATTCTGACCGCGGCGGTTTGGCCGCGGTCAGAAAGGGAAAACCGGCGGTCTCCCGCCAGTTTTCCGCTGCCCTTAGGAATACTCCATGGCGGCGCAGCTTGCTGCGCCGCCATGGGGATTCCGACACCCCATACCGCCATCCTGTTCCTGGCGGTTCGGCCGCCAGGAACAGGATGGCGGTATGGGGTGTCATGGGGCCCCTGGGGGCCCCTGCAGTGCCCATGCCAATGGCATGGGCACTGCAGGGGCCCCCGTAAGAGGGCCCCACAAAGAATTTCAGTGTCTGCTTAGCAGACACTGAAATTCGCGACGGGTGCAACTGCACCCGTCGCACCCTTCCCACTCCGGCAGCTCCATTTGGAGCCGGCTTCCTCGTAGGAAGGGGTTTCCCGCTGGGCTGGCGGGCGGCCTCCTGGCGGTCGCCCGCCAGCCCTGCGGGAAACACAGAATCACCGCGGCGGTCTTTGGACCGCGGAGCGGTGTTCTGGAGGGGGAACTCTGGCGGGCGGCCTCCGCCGCCCGCCAGAGTTAGAATGACCCCCTGAGTCTTTACTGATGTGATACTGGCCTACAATAGTCAGCAGCCAAAGCAAGAAGCAGCTGGGCATAGCTGCATGAGGAGAGGAGAGCCGTGAGGAGAGAGGAGCGTACAGAGCACAAGGGGAGTGAGGAAATTTCCGATGGCTGGAGGCGCAGTGCGGTGTTGGCCTGTGCCGGAAGTTGGGGTTGGGAGTCGGGAGCCAAGAAGTTGGAAGTTGACTGGTGCACCCACACCTGCTCCTAGGCACACCTGTCTGCTGTGGCTCCACTGTTGCCATTACTGCCATTACAACCATTTTCGCCCCTCGGGCTGGGCATAACGTGGTATGTGCGGTACAGCTCTCTCCTCTCCCCCCCAAAGTGCAGGGTGGGGATAGTGGCCCCTAATAAGGCAGGACAGAAAGGGCTTCTTGAAGAATTATCCGAAGGATTGTGTGTTGGTAAACGTTAGGTAGCAGCTCTCTTGTTGGCAGTTTGGAAGCAGCCAGCAACAGGCTGAAAGGGTTTGCGCCTCGACGAGGGGTTTCACTCCCATACACTTGTCATACATGGCATTACTTGCCACTGCTGTCATACTGCCATTATCATTGACATTTATATTTTTATGACATTTCTATGCATTCTATTGCTTTTTATGGTCGGGGTGAGGTCTGTGAGAACGATTCTCGCTAGGTTTGCCTACTGCTTACTATAACTAATTATAAGCAGTTATCTAGCTTGGGTTAGTGCAGCCCCTTGCAGTTGTTCTTCACCTTGGATACCACAATAAAAGGCAATAAGTTGCAATGAGACACAATAAGATACAATAATATGTCTCCCAGGTGTTTGTGCTTGGGCGTCTAGTTTCTTCCATTGACCCACGTGCTACTTTCCCCAGTTCTCCTAAACTTTTAAAGACTATGGGGGTCATTACAACCCTGGGGGACGGTGTTAAAGCGGCGGTAAGACCGCCAACAGGCCGTCAGTAAAAAAATGGGAATTATGACCGTGGCGGAAACCGCCAACAAAGACAGCCACTTTAACACTCCGACCGCCTCGGCGGTACAGACAAACAGCTTGGCGGTCACCGCCAACAGACAGGCGGAGGACAATATACCGCCCACAGTATCACAACCCACCAATCCGCCACCTTTTCGTGGTCGGATTCACCACGGATAAAAACACGGTGGAAACAGCCATTTCAAAGGGAAAACGCTCACCTCTACACACCCCACGAGGAACGACGACACCATGGAACCGGAACTCCAAATTCTCCCTACGATAGTCTTCCTGCTCCTATACGACCATCATCCACGCTGGCGGCGAAGACAACAGTGAGTACTGCACCTACGACACAGGGGAGGGGAGGCAAAAGTCAGGGACACACACGCAACACCCCCACCCCCACACGACCCTCACCCACTACAACACACACACCAGTGCATATCCAAACATTACAGTAACAACCCCCCGGAAGAATGCAAAGACAAAAGGAAATGAGTTCAACCATTGTAATATATCAAAATACAGTAACCAAATATACACAGATATATATACACATTCAACAAAATATACATCACGATTAGTAGTGCAGGTAATGCACCATTCATTTTCCGTGGACCACTGGGCCCAAAATGCATGGGCGAGGCCCACAACAGATACCTGATCAAAACGGAGAGAACACTGCCGGGGCATCAGATAGAAACACAACAGGCACCTCAGGGTGAAGGGAAGGGGGGGCACCTCAGCCGGATGAGTGCAGCACACCAGATCGACGAGGGGGCTCCATGCCCATTGATGTATCCTGGGGAGTGCAAAGCCACAGTCTCTCAAGTCTCTACAGTGGGTGGGTTGCCCACTGTACCATCCTGGGGAGTGCAAAGCCACAGTCTCTCAAGTCTCCCAAGTGGGTGGGTTGCCCACTGTACCATCCTGGGGAGTGCAAAGCCACAGTCTCTCAAGTCTCTACAGTGGGTGGGTTGCCCACTGTACCATCCTGGGGAGTGCAAAGCCACAGTTTCTCAAGTCTCTACAGTGGGTGGGTTGCCCACTGTACCATCCTGGGGAGTGCAAAGCCACAGTCTCTCAAGTGGATAACAGTCTCCACTGGTTCTGGAGGGGGACTGGTGCCCAGAGTGCTTCATCCTGCCAAGGACTGAGGTAGTGGATGCATGTCTCCACTGGTTCTGGAGGGGGACTGGTGACCAGAGTGCTTCATCCTGTTAAGGACAGAGGTAGTGGATGACAGTCTCCACTGGTTCTGGAGGGGGACTGGTGCCCAGAGTGTTTCATCCTGCCAAGGACTGAGGTAGTGGATTCATGTCTCCACTGCTTCTGGAGGGGGAATGTTGCCCAGAGTGCTTCATCCTGTTAAGGACTGAGGTAGTGGATGTATGTCTCCACTGCTTCTGGAGGGGGACTGGTGCCCAGAGTGCTTCATCATGTTAAGGACCTATGGAGTGGATGCATGTCTCCACTGGTTCTGGAGGGGGACTGGTGCCCAGAGTGCTTCATCCTGTTAAGGACAGAGGTAGTGGATGACAGTCTCCACTGCTTCTGGAGGGGGACTGGTGCCCAGAGTGCTTCATCATGTTAAGGACCTACGGAGTGGATGCATGTCTCCACTGGTTCTGGAGGGGGACTGGTGCCCAGAGTGCTTCATCCTGCCAAGGACTGAGGTAGTGGATGCATGTCTCCACTGCTTCTGGAGGGGGACTGGTGCCCAGAGTGCTTCATCGTGCCAAGGACTGAGGCAGTGGATGCATGTCTCCACTGCTTCTGGAGGAGGACTGGTGCCCAGAGTGCATCACTCTCCCGTGACGGTCCCAGTTGCGTCACTGCCCCTGCCGCTCATGGACTAGCGGTGCTTGAGTTGGCGGTCCTTGCCCTGTTCAGCGGTGCTTGCCCTGTTCAGCTGTGCTTGCCATGGTGGTCTTTGCCCTGTTCAGAGGTGCTTGAGTTTGCAGTTTCTGACATGTTCAGCGGTGCTTGCCATGGCGGTCTTTGCCCTGTTCAGCGGTGCTTACCCTGTTCAGCGGTGCTTGCCATGGTGGTCCTTCATTGCCCAGCTGGGCTGGGGCTGGTGGTCCTTCATTGGGCAGCTGGGGTGTGGCTGCCGGGGCCCTCCTGGGCAGCTGGACTGTGGCTGGAGGTGGCCTCCTGGCCACTCCACTGACGATGGGGCTGCCCTCCTGGGCACTGACTCTGGCAGTGGCCTCCTGGCCAGTGACGATCGGCCTGCCCTCCTGGGCACTGACTCTGTCGGTGGCCTCCTGGCCAGTGATGATGGGGCTGCCCTCCTGGGCACTGACTCTGGCGGTGGCCTCCTGGCCAGTGACGATCGGGCTGCCCTGGTGTGCACTGACTCTGGCGGTGGCCTCCTGGCCAGTGACGATGGGGTTGCCCTCCTGGGCACTGACTCTGGCGGTGGCCTCCTGGCCAGTGACGATCGGCTGCCCTCCTGGGTGCTGACTCTAGCGGTGGCCTCCTTGCCAGTGACGATGGGGCTGGCGGTGGCCTCCTGGGCAGCGGGGATGATGGCGGTCTTCTCCACCGTGCTGCTCCTCCCAGACTTTGGCGATTTCTTCTGCCCCTTCCCCACCTTGGGAGGAGTCACAGCTGAGTGGACACTCCCCCGGGACCCTTGTGAGCGGCTTTGCTGGCTGGAGTCTTCCCCCACTCCCACCGGGCACTGTGTGCTTCACAGGGGGGGGGACTGGCTGTGCTGTGGCTCCATGTCACACTGGCTGCCCTGGTGCCCGGTGCACTCCACATACCTCTAACAACAGGCACCACTAGTCCCGGAGATTTTTTGGCTGAGGTGCTAGTACGGGACCTATGAATTGGAGGGGGTTGAGGGGTGGGAAAGAAGTCAAACCTGGTCAGAAAACGTTTCTTAGGAACACTGGGACGGGTAGCTGGAGGGGGTCTTGGAGTGGAGGAAGAGGAGGTGGTTGTAGGAGGTGTAACATTTGTGGCTTTGGGTGCAGGTGCATGCGCTGGAGGCTGTCGTGAGGTGGACGTATGTTGGGTGGGTGTGTGCCTGCGTTTGTGTACTTTAGGAGGGGGTGTCACAGACACACTGGGAGAGGACACAGGGGATGTGTAAATGGTAGTGGGGTGGTGAGTGCAGGTGAGCGGGGTGTGCTGGTGGGTGTGCTGGTGCGGGACGTAGTGGCTGTAGTGGTAGTGCATGGAGGTGAGAGTGTAGACGAGACTGGGAGGGAGGAGGGAGACGACGAGGAGGGGGACACAGTGGAGGCAGTGGATGTTGCTGTGTCTGTATGTGTGTGATGCTTGCGTGAGTGCCTGTGGGATGTGTGGTGCTTATGTTTGCCTGAGCTTCCCTTGGGTGTTGACGTGTGTGCATGCTGGTCTGATGGTGTGCTTGGGATAGGCTGGGGTACAGGGGATTGGGTCTGGGTGGAGGAAGTTGGAGGGGGGAGGCTATAGACAGGGACAATGGCTACCATCAGTGCTGAGGCCAGAGTTTGCAGGGTTCGATGAAGGGCAGCCTGACCAGAATGAATGCCCTCCAGGAATGCATTTGTGTGTTGCAATTCCCTTTCTACACCCTGGATGGCATTCAAAATGGTAGACTGCCCAACAGTGAGTGACCTGAGGAGGTCAATGGCCTCCTCACTGAGGGCAGCAGAGGTGACAGGGGCTGAGGTGCCTGGGGCGAAGGAGATGCCCACCCTCCTCGGTGAGCGGGCACGGGGCAAAGGATGAAGGACTTCTGTGAGGGCGGTGCTGGTAGGGGGGTGGCGGCTGTACCTGTCGAAGTGGGAGGCACAGATTTTGCCACCACCACAAGGGAGCTCCCATCGGAGGACGAGTCCGTGTCTCTCGTTGCATATCCTGTGACTTGCGTGAAGCTCCCCTCGCCCTCCGTCCCACTAGTGTATTCAGAGTCCGTGGTGTGGCCCTCCATGGCCATGTGGGATGCAACTCCCTCGTGCTCCGGTGCCACTGTACCTCCGCCTGATGATGCTGATGCACACCAGAACAGGGAGACCACAAAAAGGGGGGACGACGACAGAAGAAAGACAGTTTGAGTGCATGGCTTACCGCTACCGTTAGCGGACAATACAGACACAGCAGCCCCCTGCACTACGCCGCTCTGCTGGCCTCTACAGATTCAGTTCCTGGGATATGGCCTACATGGCTGTGGTGGACATCTGCACACATAGATGACACAGGGGCATGTATACCTCTACTTGGCACTCCACAGAGGTGGGGTGGAGTGCCACATAGCCTGCATTACGGAGGGGCCTAGCCTACGGAACTCGCCCTAGCCTAGGGAAACCCACAGCCCTCCTCCCCCACCCAGACACCTTCACTGCATGCAAAGTCCGCAGAATGATGTTGTACTCACCCCCTTGTGTCTGCTGTGATGCCCTCAAGCGCCCATCCAACTCAGGGTAGGCCACCGCCAGGATCCGGAACATCAGGGGGGTCATGGTTCGACGGGCACCCCTCCCACATTGGGAGGCCATCCCCAGCTGAGCCTCCGCCGTCTTCTTGCTCCAGTGGCGAATGTCCTCCCATCTCTTCTCGCAGTGGGTGCTCCGTCTGTGGTGAACCCCCAGGGTCCGGACGTCCTTGTGCAATGGCACGCCAAATATCCTTCTTCTGGTGGGCACTGACCTAGGTGAAATGTACAGGGGAAGAAGAGAAGTCATTAGCAACTGCACCGTCGAAGTGAGTGGCCCACATCCCTAGCCTTGCCATGTGGCACATGCATTCACAGTCCTTCATGCACGCAGAACTGTGGCCCCTTCCTTCTTACAAACAACCCTCTACACTCAGGCATAGCCCATACAACATGCTCCCTGTGTACTTACCTGTTGGTCTGGAGGACCGTAGAGTAGCGTGTACTGGGGGAGGACCCCGTCCACGAGCTTCTCCAACTCCTGTGCAGTGAAGGCAGGGGCCCTTTCCCCAGACGCACAAGCCATTGTCTCTTCCAGACCGAGGTCACAGCAGCACTTGCAGTGTAGGTCCTCTCCTGTCGAAGATCAGGTATCGAGTGATTGAACAGATAGAAAATGGCGGTCACGTCCCCGGCGGTGACGTCCGCGGTGGTGCGTATCATCACCACCGGCGCACTTCGTCATTGGCTCCTGGGACCCATAGGGTCCAATGTTAACCAATGCAGCATCGCGCCGCGGTCTTCGACCGCCAACTGCCATGGTGTACAATGCCAGCGCAGTTACCTCACATCCCATTGTCCCAGTTTAGAGGTCAGACAGCCGCCATTTCAGGGGTCCACATGGCTTCAATTTCAACTGCGTCACACCTACCTAGGCCTAGACTCAACACACATACAGGCAACTTTTTGGATTATGTTTCGTGTTCTGTGTAGAGTGTGGGTACATACCTCTGAGTTGTTTAACTCTGTGGTTGCTGTTGTCCTTCCTAGGCACCGTCCGCTGGGACATGTGAGGAGATGGTGGAATCATCCAGTGTACCGACCGCTGGTGGACCTGTTGACAATGGAGGAGCGACATTTAATCATCACCTACAGGTTTGACCGTGCCACAATCCAGGAACTGTGTACCCAGTTGGAGCCTGACCTGATGTCAGCAATCCGCCGTCTCACAGGGATCCCCCTCAAGTGCAGGTGCTATCAGTGCTACATTTCCTTGCAAGTGAGTCATTTCAAACAACAGTGGCCATAGTATCAGGGATGTCCCAGCCTATGTTTTCCAATGTGTTGTCCAGAGTGTTGTCTGCCCTCCCCAAACACATGCGGAGCTACATCGTTTTCCATCAGGTGGAGGATTTGCCTACAGTTAAAGGTGACTTCTTTGCCCTTGGACATATCCCTAACATCATAGGTGCCATTGATGGGACCCATGTAGCTCTGGTCCCCCCCCACAGGAGTGAACAGGTGTACAGGAACCGGAAGAGTTATCATTCGATGAATGTACAGATGGTATGTTTGGCAGACCAGTACATCTCCCAGGTAAATGCTATGTTCCCTGGCTCTGTGCATGATGCCTACATCCTGCAGAATAGCAGCTTCCCTTATGTGATGGGTCAACTCCAGAGGCACCGGGTGTGGCTATTAGGGGACTCTGGTTACTCCAACCTGTCATAGCTACTGACCCCAGTGAGGAATCCCAGGACCAGGGCAGAGGAACGGTACAATGAGGCCCATGGGCGGACTAGGAGGGTGATCGAACGCACCTTCGGCCTCCTGAAGGCCAGGTTCAGGTGCCTCCATATGACAGGTGGTTCCCTATTCTACTCACCAAGGAAGGTGTGCCAGATCATCGTGGCCTGCTGCATGCTTCACAATCTGGCTTTGCGACAATAGGTGCCTTTTCTGCAGCAGGATGGTCCAGATGACGGTGTTGTTGCAGCTGTGGAGCCTGTGGACAGTGATGAGGAGGAAGCAGAGGAAGAAGACATTGACAACAGGGACTCAGTTATCCAGCAATATTTCCAGTGACACACAGGTGAGTAGACATTCCTGCCTGCTACAAGTACTTTCACACTTCTAACTCTATCCTGTCTGTCGATTTCAACCAGTATATGGTAACTGAGTTGCACCTTTCCATTACGGTTTCACAGGTGTGGTTACCAACGTGTGTCATCTGCTTAGATTCCTCATGCACTTGAGATGTGTGACATAGGTATGTTGACATTACATTTGAGAATGGATTTTGTCACTGTCATTGCTAATACACGTTTTCAAATTCACAGACTGACTTCAGATTGTTTTGTGCTTCAAGGGTGTTTATTGAAGTGCTAAATATTGGAGGGGGGTGGTAAAATGGTGATGGGTGATGGTGGAGGAATGTCCATGACAGAGTCCAGTCTATTAGTCTCACAGGTGCACTGCCCATATGGGCATAGGAAGTGGAGCTGGGGCAGTTCCAATATGGACAGGGTTACAAAGTTGGACAGTGTGATGACAATCAGGGTGGTCTCAATTCTTGGCGGGGGTCTTGGCATCGTACTCTGTCCTGTTCCTGGATCTCAGGGACTGCTTGCGGGGTGGTTCTCCGTCTGCAGGGGTTGGGGTCCTGGTGTGGTGGTCCTGTGGCGGTGCCTCCTGTCCACTAGCGCCGGCAGAGGTGGTGGGCAGTTCTTCGTCCATGCTAGTGTCAGGTGCCCCTTGGAGTGCCACGGTGTCCCTCCTGGTATTAAGTATCTCCTTCAGCACCCCTACGATGGTGCCTAGGGCGGAGCTGATGGTTCTGAGTTCCTCCCTGAAGCCCATATAGTGTTCCTCCTGCATGCGCTGGGTCTCCTGAAACTTGGCCAGTACCGTTGCCATAGTCTCCTGGGAGTGGTGGTAGGCTCCCATGATGGAGGAGAGGGCCTCGTGGAGAGTGGGTTCCCTAGGCCTGTCCACCCCCTGTCGCACAGCAGCCCCCCCAGTTCCCCTGTGTTCCTGTGCCTCCATCCCCTGGACCATGTGCTCACTACCACTGCCCCCAGGTCCCTGTTGTTGTTGGGGTGGTGGGTTATCCTGGGTTCCCTGTAGTGGTGGACACACAACTGATTGACGTGTCCTGGGGACGGAGGTATGGGCCAGCTGGGTGGGTGCTGTGCTGGTGGTACCAGAGGGTGGAAGGTCTGTGGTGGCCTGTGACTGGGTATGGGGAACCGACTGTCCCGAGGCCCACGATGGTCCGGGCTGGTCATCTGGATCCAGTAGGACAGAGCTGCTGTCATCACTGTGGGCCTCTTCTGTGGGTGGGGTAGAGATGTCTGGACCATCCTGTCTGGTGACTTTGGGTAGTGGTCCTACAGGGGTATAAAAGCATGATTATTGCATCTGTGTGTGTCATGGTGTGCAATGGGTGGGTGACCGTGTACCCCAGTGCTAGCACACCTGTGTGGGGGCTTGTGCGATGATGGTTGAGGGGGGTGTTATGGGTATGTGCAGTCGGCATGCTTTAGTGAGGGGTGTCCATGCTTTGTAGTGTAATGCAGGGCTTGGGGTTGGGATGTGTGGTTTGTGTTAGTAGTACATTAGTGAGGAGTTGGAGTGATAGGGGAGGGGGTGAGGGTGGGGGTCTGTGATAGCATGCAGGTAGGGTGGGGAATATGATAGTTAAGATTTAACTTACCAGAGTCCATTCCTCCACCGACTCCTGCGAGGCCCTCAGGATGCAGACAAGTCAAGACCTGCTCCTCCCATGTTGTTAGTTGTGGGGGAGGAGGTGGGGGTCCGCCGCCAGTCCGCTGTAGCGCGATGTTGTGCCTGGAGACCACGGAACGCACCTTCCCCCATAGGTCGTTCCACCTCTTCCTGATGTCGTCCCGATTTCTTGGGTGCTGTCCCACTGTGTTGACCCTGTCGACTATTCTTCGCCATAGATCCATTTTCCTAGCTATGGAGGTGTGCTGCACCTGTGATCCAAATAGCTGTGGCTCTACCCGTACGATTTCCTCCACCATGACCCTGAGCTCCTCCTCCGAGAACCTGGGGTGTCTTTGCCGTGCCATGGGGTGGTGTAGGTGATGTGTGGGGTGGTGTATGTGGTGATGAGTGTGGTGATATGTATTGGTGTGTGGTGTTTTGTGCGTGGAAGTAGTGTGGTTGATGGTGTTGTGTGCCTCTGTATGGTGGGGTTGTCTATGCTGTGCTGTTTCTCTGGCCTTCGTCTAAATTGTTGGTCGTAAGGGTTTGTGGGTGATGTGGGAGTGTGTTTTATATAGTATTGATTGTGTGGGAGTAGTGTGTGTATGTGTATCAGGTGTGTGTATTTCGAATTGTCCAATGTGGCGGTGTTTTGGAGATGGGTGTATATTTTGAGCGCGGCTGTGTGTACCGCCAATGGAATACCGCAGTTGAATGAGCGTCGTGTGGATTCGTGGGTCGTGATAGCCTAGGCGTGTTTCTGTTGGCGTGACAGTGGAGTTTTTTTTTCACCAGTTTATCACTGACCTTTGGTGTGGCGGACTTGTGTCGGTGTCAGAATTTTGGCAGATTCCGAAATGTGTGTCATAATAGCTGTGGCGGAATTCCGCGGCCGCAGCGGTGTGTTGGCGGTCTTCTGCACGGTGGTAAGCGGCTTTTACCGCCAATGTTGTAATGACCCCCTATATGGTGTAAGAAGTCACAGTCTCATCTGTCCCTTCTCAAGTCTCACCCTGTAGTTCAGTCTGTTTTTAAAGGTTATAAGGACTTGAAGATGGTTTTGGGTATAAATCAAGCAGTTACTGACATCTTGGATATGCCATCCTCTCAGGATAAATTTTTATGCCAAACCAGTGGACTAGGCCATGAATCATCTATGGTTGCTCCTCCAAGCTCGTCTATTGGCCTTGTCGGTTCTGGGGTAGAAGGAAGCCACAACCATGTTAAATATTGCAGATGTTTTGGTTCAGTCTGAGAACTGATCCAAAGGCCCCATTGCTCCTTCTTGTGGAAAGATGCTGGCCAAGACATGGTCTCCGTTTCTGAAGATCTTTTACATGAGGAAATTTCCTTAGAGTCCCATGAGTTTTCCTGTAGGGTACTTTGTGAAGAGGACCCTGGTTTTCTGGAGGTCTATTCCCTGCCAGACATTGCTTCTCTTTTAGAGTGGAATCAGATAAGGGAGGCTAATTTGAGTTAGTCTATTGCTTTGAGTATGGGTTTAGATACATACTTGGAAATGGACTTGAGCCAACCGACACAATGTTTACCCAGTCGTCCATCATTACCGGCCCTGTACAGTAGTATGGCATCTTCGAGGTCTTTGCTGCTGGACACTATGAATACTACAAGTTGTGACTTACCAGTGCCCGTTGGGCAGCATGTAATTGTGCAGTCATCCAATCTGGTAGGGGAAGGGACGGGAGGGGTTATGGTTTCTTCTGATATTTTACTATGTTTTAGAGGATTCTATCTTCAATTTTGGCTCTACTGGACAGATCAGTTACTAACTCTAACCATGTGTTGGATGTACTGTCCCCAATTTTAATGCTACTCAGGAGATCGACAAGGTACCTTCTACATCTGTTATACATTTGTCAAAGGGGTGGTGCCAAGTGGTCCAAAGATCCAAAGTTCTAATGTTATTGAGTCCCACAATACCCTACCCATTTTTTTGATTTTTGAAAAAGTGGCTCCTCCCCAAGTCTTTCTTGGTATTGCCTTACCATCAGTTGATTGCTCCTTCCTTGATTCAGTGGGGGACCCCATAATTAGCACTTCACCTGTAAAGAGGGTCCTCTTGGGTAGTCCTAGGGTAAAACGCATAAAGGATAGAAAGAGAAGAACTTAGTTTGTTGCAAAGTGTAAGTCCCAAAAACTTTGGTTCCCAAATGTTCTGGAAGAGTCTGCGTCCACCATATAGTTGAAGAACCAAAGAATGCCCCTTTACCTGGCCTGGAGCCTGATTTGTCTGAAATACGTAGCATGAACCCCTCCCCAACAAAATTAGAAGGCCAAGCGGTTCCCGCCGAAAGACCACGGCGGCCATTCCGGCTTTCCCGCTGGGCCGGCGGGTGACCGCCAGACGACCGCCGGCCGGCCCAGCGGGACAGCCCCTTCAACAATGAAGCCGGCTCGGAATGGAGCCGGCGGAGTTGAAGGGGTGCGACGGGTGCAGTGGAACCCGTCGCGATTTTCACTGTCTGCACAGCAGACAGTGAAAATCTTTGTGGGGCCCTGTTAGGGGGCCCCTGCACTGCCCATGCCAGTGGCATGGGCAGTGCAGGGGCACCCAGGGGCCACACGGCACCCGTTCCCGCCTTCCTGGTTCTGGTGGTGGACACCGCCAGAAACAGGCCGGCGGGAAGGGAGTCGGAATCCCCATGGCGGTGCTGCAAGCAGCGCCGCCATGGCGGGTTCCCTGGGCCAGCGGGAAACCGGCAGAAAACCGCCGGCTCCCCTTTTCCGACCACGGCTTTACCGCCGTGGTCAGAATCACCCAGGAAGCACCGCCAGCCTGTCGGCGGTGCTTCCGCAGCACTCCGCCATGGCGGTCATGGACCGCCAAGGTCAGAATGACCCCCATAGTGTGTTGGAAATGGGTTATTGGTAAGGGCAGATAAGTACCAACACTTAACAATAGGCCACTACCCTCCACTTAGGTCCAGTTAGGTCCTAATAAATTAAACCCAGCTCAACCATTGGTAGCTTGGCAATGAGTGACAAGGCTTAACTTAGGAGACATGTGTAAAGCATATAAAAATCACAAAACAGTAAGGGCCAGATGTAGGAAGCCTTTTGCGCCTTGCAAACGGCGAAAAACGCAGTTTGCGAGGCGCAAAAGGCTGAACGCGATGCAGAGTCACATTTTCCGACTCGCAAATAGGAAGGGGTGTTCCCTTCCTATTTGCGACCGCATCGCGATGCTGAGTTGCTTTGTGACCGCGACAGGGGTTGCAAACCAACTCGCAGTTACCATCCACTTGAAGTGGATGGTAACTCATTCGCAAAAGGGAAGGGGTCCCCATGGGACCCCTTCCCCTTTGTGAATGCCCACAAAAATATTTTTTCAGAGCAGGCAGAGTTTTTTCTTCTCTGAAAAAACCGAAACCAAATGGTTTCGGATTTTTTTCTTTTTGCAGCTCGTTTTCCTTTAAGGAAAACGGGCTGCAAAGAGAAAAAACAAACTGCTTTATTAAAAAAGAAGTCACGGACATGGTGGTCTGCTGTCTCCAGCAGGCCACCATCCCTGTGAGTGCCTAGACTCGCTATGGGGTCGCAAACTGCGACCCACCTCATGAATATTCATGAGGTGGGTCTTTGCGACCCCATAGCGAGTCGCAGAAGGTGTCTGAGACACCTTTCTGCATCTCAGATTGCGAGTTGCAATTTGCGAGTCGCTATGACTCGCAAATTGCAAGTCGCAATCGGATACCTACCTACATCTGGCCCTAAATAACTAAAACACAATACATTTTTAAAGAATTAATGGTTTTTAGCACTTAGAAACGAGTAGCGCCAATCTGGTCATCTGGTCTCACCTCGACCGGGGAAAAGTCAAAGTTTGAGGCCTCCCGTGATGGAGCCCTGCCCGGCTACAGCTCATGGGGGCCTCGGTCAAAAGTTTACCTTTGGACTTAGTCATTTTTCTGGAGATTTTCTTCAGTGGGACCAGGTCGCCAGTCCAATTCGGCCTCCTGGAACTTTTCCTCGGATACTTGTCACTGTAGCCCTCGGTGGAGATTTGTACCTTTGGACTTAGTTTTTTTTTCGAGATGAAAATCCTTCGGCCGGGGGAAACCGTTTCATGATCCAACGTCCCTGGAGCCCTCTTTGGATACACTGCCTGAGAGGTCCCTGTCAACTTCCTATGTTCAGATTTAGTCACTTTTTTGGAGATTTTCATCACCGGGACGAACCTGCAAGTCAGGCCGGGTCACGGTTGAAGCAAGCCGGCTAGAGTTGCCGGGACAGGTTGGTCCCTTTATGGAGATTTTTTCCAAAAGTTCTCCAAACTTCACCAAAGTTCTGGATATTCTTCCAGATGCTCCTTTTATGGTTCTTTTGAGGTCCACAGCTCACCCAAGGTTCCAGAAGCTCTGAGATGCTCCTTCAGGGTGCGCACTACAACTCTCAGAATGCACCTGGCTCAAACTTCTTTTTGGCCACTGGACTCTGGTCAGCTGGTCAGTTGGTGCAGGGGACTCTGGTTAGCAAGTTTTCGCCTGTAGCAAACAGGGGGTCCCTCCTTGAAGCCAGGCAAAGTCCTTCTTGTGGTGGAGCTCAAGTGTGCAGCTGGTGCAGTCCTCCAGAGTGCAGTGTCCAGGTCAGGGGTCCAGCAGGGCAGTCCTTCTTCTCCTGTAGTTCTTCCTTGTAGGGATCTGGTAGGGATCTGAGGTGTGGGTGCACGTCTGCCAGTTTTATCCTTGCTCCTGGGTGAATAACAGGGCGGGGCTAGTTCTCCAATCAGGTGCAGGGCCCTTCCTCCTGTGATGACCACTTCCTGGGAAGTGTGGCAAAAATCAATCCCAGGGAGCAACATTCCTCAAAAATCCATCATGGCTGAAAGTGATTTTTGAAGGTTACATCTGGCTGAGCCCCACCCACTGGTGTGACTAAAGATCTTAAACACACCCTTTTCCTGCCCTCTCCTAATTTAATCAGGGGGGGTGCCTAATTATCTGGGTTTACAGGATGTGAGGGAGGTGTTGGGTTGCTCCAAATGTCCTTCCCTACCTTTTAAGACCAGTTTGGCAGCCCTCCCCCCTTTCTACCTCCCCATCTGCTGAGGGAAGATCTCCTCAACCAGGCACATCTCTTTGTGTTGAGCCAGGCCTCTTCACACCTCATCAAGGCAGGCTAGCCAGGCTGCCAGAGGCTGGCCAATCAGAGCAAAGCAGCAAAAACACTACAGGGCTGAAGTTGGCAACTTTTCAGTTAAAGTTTAAAACTCTTTACCTGAACAAATTATATTAAATCCCACAACTGGAAGTTTTATTATAACAATTGATTTGATACCAAACTTAAGATATATTTTATTTAAGAGGACTTTTGAAATTAAAATAAAGTCTCCCCATTCTAGCCTATGGAGGCCTTTCACTACAATGAAGGAAAAAACAAACTTGGCTGTTTTACCTCACCAGGGCTTACAAAACTATGTTTATAAGATCCCTGCTCATAGTTACAATGCACCCAGCCGTAGAGGTACATATGGTAAACCTTAGGGGTGACTTATATGTAGAAATAAGTTATTTTAAGACTTTGGAACTACTTTTAATTCAAAAGTGGAATTTGCATGCAACTTTAATTTAAAAGCAGCCTGCAAGGCAGGCCTGCCTTTAAAATGACACTGTGCACCTCAGCAGTGCACCTATGGGGGCACCACCTATGCTGGGATACCTAAACCTACATGGTCTACCATGTATTAGGGACCTATGGATAGGTTGACTTAGCCAATTATAATTAGCCTCATTTGCATACTCATGTTACACAGAGCACAGGCCCTTGGACTGATTAGCAGCACCCAGGGCACCATCAGAGTCAGGAAAACACCAATTGTGATATTAATTTCTTGGTAAGGAAACAGTTTAAGTTACCATCATCATCAAGGCAAAGGGAAATTAATTGGTTTAAGTTTGTGGGAACTATATTGAAGGTGTACGAAAGTAGGAAGGAGGATGACCAGAAATGGATTAATTTGAGAGAAGCTGTGTATTCTTGCAATTCACACAGAGACTGGATCTTAATAGCCCAATACTGCAACTCTAAAGTTAAGGCAGAGTCTATACCCATTTCTTATGAACAATAAACTCAGTATGTTTAGCAATTCTATGCTTCTAATTCTAGCTGCAACGCTCAGCTGGAGTGGAATGTTGAGACTGACTCTTTAGGTTCGCCCATCTGCAGTGAGATAGAGGGTATGATTAAGGGTGCAAGGTCCTCGGGAGCAATGGGCCCAGATGAGCTCCCAATATTTCTTATTAAACAAGAAATCTCTGCATGGGCTCTTTTTTGTGTCCTGTATTTCAATATTGCTACTGGGCGGGGGTCATTTCATCCTCTTGAAGGGGAAGTATTGCTGTACCCTTGTCTAAAAAAGTTTCTAAAACCTCTCCTGCCAGTTACAGGCAGATTGCCTTATTCAATGGGACTGAGAAATTATTTGCCAAAAGTATTCTTTTTCACCTCCAGGAATGAGTCTTTGGCAATAACCTTTATTCTCGCTGAGCGGGCTGGCTTTCCTTATAACGGTGGAACCTTAAATAATATCACGGCTCTTGAAACACTGATTGAAAAATGCCTGGTGGGAAAGGCAAGCCCATGTAGTCTGTCTTTATTGATTTCGCCATAGCAGTTGATAGGGTTAACAGTGGGATGCTGTACAGGAAATCATCTGCACTGGAGATTCCAGCTCATCTTCTTTAGCTAATTATTGCTCTGCACTCTTCCCTCTGGACTCAAGTCCTGAAGGGACGGAATCAGAGTCTGTCTAATAAAGTGTAGACACATAGGCCCTCATTACAAAATTGGCGGTAAAAGCCGCTTACAGCCGTGCAGAAGACCGACCAACACACCGCTGCGGCCGTGGAATTCCGCCACAGCTATTATGACCCACATTTCGGAATGCGGCAAAATTCAGACACCCACACAAGTTCACCACACCAAAGGCCAGTGATAAACTGGCGAAAACAATCGTCCACCGTCACGCCTACAGAAAAACGCCCACACTATCACGACACACGAATCCACGCGGCGGTATTTCAACCGCAGTATTCCATTGGCGGTACACACGGCAGCGCTCAAAATACACACACTCTCACAAAACACAGCCACATTGGACAATTCGAAATACACACACCTGATACACATACACACACCACTCCCACACACCCAATACAATATAAAACACACACGCACATCACCCACAAACCCCTATGACAAAAAATTCCGAAAAAAGGCCAGAGAGAGACAGCACCAGCAAGAACAACAGCATCCACAGGCACACAACACCATCACCCACAGAACTTCCACGCACCTCACACAACACACCTCTCGGAGGAGGAGCTCAGGGTCATGGTGGAGGAAATCGTCCGGGTAGAGCCACAGCTATTCGGATCACAGGTGCAGCACACACTCAATTGCAAGGAAGATGGAGCTATGGGGAAGAATAGTGGACAGGGTCAACGCAGTGGGACAGCACCCAGGAAATCGCGAGGACATCAGTAAGAGGTGGAACGACCTACAGGGGAAAGTGCGTTCCGTGGTCTCAAGACACCACCTGGCGGTTCAGCGGACTGACAGCGGACCCCCACCTCCTCACCCACAACTATCAACATGGGAGGAGCAGGTCTTGGCGATTCTGCATCCTGAGGGCCTCGCAGGAGTAGGTGGAGGAATGGACTCTGGTAAGACAAATCTTAACTATTACATCCCCCACCCTACCTGCATGCCATCACATACCCTCACCCTCACCCTCACCCCCAGCACTCGAACTCCTCACATATGTCCCAACATCACAAACCTCTCATCCTAACACCAACCCCTGCATGCAACAACAAAGCATGGACACCCATCACTAAAGCATGTCCACTGCACATACCCATAAACCCCCCTAACCCATCATCACACAAGGTCCCACACAGGAATGCAGGCACTGGGGTACACGGTCACCCACCCATTGCACACCATGCCACACACAGATGTAATAACCATCCTTTTATACCCCTGCAGGACCTCTACCCAACGTCCCCGGACAGGAAGGTCCACACCACCAACAGAAGAGGCCCACAGTGATGACAGCAGCTCTGTCCAACTGGATTTAGATGACCAGCCCGGCCCATCGGGGACCTCGGGACAATCGGTTCCCCTCACCCAGTCACAGGCCACCACAGACCTTCCCCCCTCTGGAAACACCAGCACAGCACCCACCCAGCGGGCACATACCTCCGCCCCCAGGACGCGTCAATTAGCTGTGTGTCCACCACTACAGGGAACCCAGGCTAACCCACCACCCCAACAACAACAGGAACCTGGGGGCAGTGGCAGTGGGCACACGGTCCAGGGGATGGAGGCCCAGGAACACAGGGGAACTTGGAGGGCTGCCATGCGACAGGGGACAGACAGGCCAAGGGAACCCACTCTCCACGAGGCCCTCTCCTCCATCATGGGAGCCTACCACCACTCCCAGGAGACGATGGCAATGGTACTGGCCAAGTTTCAGGAGACCCAGCGCCTGCAGGAGGAACAGTATTTGGGCTTCAGGGAGGAACTTAGAACCATCAGCTCCACCTTGGGCACCATCGTAGGGGTGCTGAAGGAACTTGTGAACACCAGGAGGGACACTGTGGCACAACAAGGGGCCCCTGACACTAGCCTGGACGACGAACTGCCCACCACCTCCGCCGGCGCTAGTGGACAGGACGCCCCGCCACAGGACCACCACACCAGCACCCCACCCCCCGCAGAGGGAGAACCACCCCGCAAACGGTCCCTGAGATCCAGGAACAAGACAGAGCACGATGCAAAGACCCCTGCCAAGAAATGAGACCACCCTGATTGTCATCCTTCTGTCCCACTTTGTCACCCTGTCCATACTTAAACTGCCCCAGCTCCATTTCCTATGCCCATATGGGCAATGCGCCTGTGACACTAATAGACTGGACTCTGCCATGGACATTCTTCTGCCATCACCCCTCACCATTTCACTACCCCCTCCAATATTGAGCATTTAAATAAACACACTTAAAGCGCAAAACAATCTGGAGTCTGTCTGTGATTTCGAAATAGTGTATTAGCAATTACAGTGACAAAATGCTCTTTCAATTGTAATGTCAATATACCTATGTCACACCGCTCTAGTCCATGATGAATCTAAGCAGATGTCACACATTGGGACCCACATCTGTGAAATCGTAAGGGAAAGTGACAACTCAGTGACCATACACTGGGTGAAACCGACAGACAGAAGAGAGGTAGTAGTGTTAAAGTACATGTAGTAGGCAGGTCTGTACTCTTCCTGTGTCTCACTTGAAATATTGCTGGATCACTGAGTCCCTGTTGTTCATGTCTTCTTCCTCTGCTTCCTCGTCTTCACTGTCCACAGGCTCGACAGCTGCCACAACACCGCCATCTGGACCATCCTCCTGCAGAAAAGGCATCTGTCGTCCCAAAGCCAAGTTGTGAAGCATACAGCAAGCCACGATGATCTGGCACACCTTCTTTGGTGAGTAGAATAGGGATCCACCTGTCATATGGAGGCACAGGAACCTGGACTTCAGGAGGCCGAAGGTCAGCTCAATCACCCTCCTAGTTCACCCATGGGCCTCATTGTAGCGTTCCTCTGCCCTTGTCATGGGATTCCTCACTGGGGTCAGTAGCCATGACAGGTTGGGGTAACCAGAGTCACCAGAGTCACCTGCAAATGGCGAGGGACAACTGTTAGACACGCACTAACCTGGAGGGATATCCCCTGACCCAGACAACCGTTCCCACTGTCTTGCTCCCAGGTGCTCACCTAATAGCCACACACGGTGCCTCTGGAGTTCACCCATCACATGTGTCCGGCGTAGTGGGTGGGGGTGTTCACCAGTTGCTTGAGTCCGAGGTTGGCGAGGTTGTCCAGCAGGGTGGTGGTGTTGTTGTCGTTGTTGTTCTCCAGGTGGAAGTTGAGGTCCCCTAGGAGGATGTAGTCAGCGGAGAGGAGGGCGTGTGGGCTGATGAAGTCTGCGAGGTCTTCGCTGAATTGTGTGCGGGGTCCTGGGGGTCTGTAGATGAGGGTGCCTCTGAGTGTGTATCTATAAGTGAAGGTGTTCGGCGGTTGTTAGGGTGTCGTCGGAGTTGGTCGTGATGCGGATGGTGTTCTTGTGGACGATGGCGATGCCTCCTCCTGTTTGGTTGACGCGGTCCCTCCGGGTGATCTTGTATCCGTCCGGGATGGCGATGGCGATGTCGGACGCTGAGGAGGCGTTCATCCAGGTTTCTGTGAGGAAGGCGACGTCTGGAGATGTGGTGTCAAGCAGATTCCAGAGTTCCACGGCGTGTCTGTAGACGGAGCGGGTGTTGAGCAGGATGCACTTCAGATGGTTGCTGCTGGTGCTTGGTTTGGCGGGTGCGGTGCGGGTTTGGATGCAGGAGAACTTGCAGGATTGGCAGGTGAAGGGTCCGTGGATGCGTGTTGGGGCGGCTCGGCAGCACCCGGGGATCCGGCCGGTGTTGAGTGCGATGAGGGTGGCGGCTTCGTAGGTGGGGGCCAGGGGGTCTGGCGCTGGGCGCGGTCCAGGCGCGGACGGGCGCAGATGGGCTTGCCTTTGGCGCGCCTTCGGCGCCAGCTGCGCGGCCTCCATAAGAGGGGAAGAGGGAGGGAGGAGCAGCTGGGAGGTGGGAGGTGGGAGCGGGGCGGCCAATGGGGAGCAAGGGGGTGGAGCTACCGGAGTGTAGCGGCGGGAAAGAAACGGGCGGCGATGGGGTGACGCGGCGAGGCTGGAAGAAAAAAGAACACAGTAAGGGCAAAAAGGTAAAATGTACAGTGGAACAATACCAGGGGCACAGGCACTCGGGGTACAGAAGAAAGAGCGGACACAGGCACTCGGGCACAAAACGAAGAGGACGCTGGCGCTAGGTCACTGGAGGCGGGAAAAGGCAGTCAGGGCACAGGAGCACAGGGCACAGGAGCGAGAGCGGTCACACTGGAGGCTGCGTGGCGGTGAGGGGAGCGACCTACCTGAGAACCAGGGTCAGAGGTCGCTCTCTCTATCGCCGCGCGGCCTCCATATGAGGGGAAGAGGGAGGGAGGAGCAGCTTGGAGGTGGGAGCGGGGCGGCCAATGGGGAGCAAGGGGGCGGAGCTACTGGAGTGTAGCGGCGGGAAAGAAACGGGCGGCGATGGGGTGACGCAGCGAGGCTGGAAGAAAAAAGAACACAGTAAGGGCAAAAAGGTAAAATGTACAGTGGAACAATACCAGGGAACAATACCAGGGGCACAGGCACTCGGGGTACAGAAGAAAGAGCGGACACAGGCACTCGGGCACAAAACGAAGAGGACGCTGGCGCTAGGTCACTGGAGGCGGGAAAAGGCAGTCAAGGCACAGGAGCACAGGGCACAGGAGCGAGAGTGGTCACACTGGAGGCTGCGTGGCGGTGAGGGGAGCGAGCTCAAAACTGGGTACACAGTTCCTGGATTGTGGCACGGTCAAGCCTGTATGTGATAATCACATGTCACTCCTCCATTGTCGACAGGTCCACCAACGGTCGGTACACAGGAGGATGCCGCAATCTCCTCACATGTCCCAGCGGACAGTGCCTATGAAGGACAACAGCGAGCACAGAGTAAAACAACTCAGATGTACATACCCACAGTTTACACAGAATACCATTCATACACAAAAGGTGGCCTGTATGTGTGTTGAGTCTAGGCCTAGGTATGTGTGACGCAGTTGAAAATGAAGCCATGTGGGACCCTGAAATGGCGGCTGCCTGACCTCTAAAGTGGGATAATGGGATGTGACGTAACTGCACTGGCGTTGTACACCGTCGCGGTAGGCGGTCGAAGACTGCGGAGCAATGCTGCATTGGTTAACATTGGACCCTATGGGTCCCAGGAGCCAATGATGATGTACGCCGTTCGTGACGGTACGCACCGCCGCGGACGTGACCGCCATTTTCTATCTGTTCAATCACTCGATACCTGATCTTCGACAGGAGAGGACCTACATTGCAAGTCCTGCTGTGACCTTGGTCTGGAAGAGACAATGACACGAGTGTCTGGGGAAAGGGCCCCTGCCTTCACATCGGAGGAGCTGGAAAAAACTCGTGGATGGGGTCCTCCCCCAGTACTCGCTACTCTACGGTCCTCCAGACAAACAGGTAAGTAAACAGGGAGCATGTTGTATGGGCTATGCCTGTGTGGAGAGGGCTGGATGTAAGAAGGAAGGGGGAGAGTGCTGCGTGCATGAAAGACGGTGAATGCATGTGCCACATGGCAAGGGTAGGGATGGGGGCCAATCAGTTTGACGTGCAGTTGGTAATTACTTACTCTTCCCCCTGTACATTTCATGTAGGTCAGCACCCACCAGAAAAAATATATTTGGCGTGCCATCGCCAAGAACGTCCGGACCCTGGGGGTCTACCACAGACGGAGCACCCACTGCCGGAAAAGATGGGAGGACATTCACCACTGGAGCAAGAAGACGGCGGAGGCTCAGCTGGGGATGTCCTCCCAACGTGGGAGGGGTGCCCGTCGCACCATGACCCCTCTGATGTTCAGGATCCTGGCGGTGGCCTACCCGGAGTTGGATGGGCGCTTGAGGGCATCACAGCAGCCACAAGGGGGTGAGTACACTCTCATTCTGCTGACTTTGCGCGCAGTGGAGGTGTCTGGGTGGGGGAGGAGGGCTGTGAGTTTCCCTAGGCCAGGCCGAGTTCCGTAGGCAAGGCCCCTCCGTAAGGCAGGCCATGTGGCACCCCACCCCACCTCTGTAGAGTGACAACTACACCTATTCAGGCTCCTGTGTCATCTATGTGTGCAGATGTCGTCCATAGCCTTGTAGGCCATTTCCCAGGAATTAAACAGTGGAGCCCAAGAGCGCGGCATAGTGCAGAGGGCTTCTGTGTCTGTCGTGTCCGCCAACGGTAGCGGTAATGCATGCACTCAACATGTCTTTCTTCTGTCGTCCCCCCTTTTTATGGTCTCCCTGTTCTTGTGTGCATTAGCATCATCAGACGGAGGAGCAGTGGCACCGGAGCACCAGGAGGCTGCATCCCACTTGGCCACGCAGGGCCACACTACGGACTCGGACTTCACCAGTGGGACGGAGGGCGAGGGGAGCTCCACGGCGGGGACAGAAGCTGACACCAGTGACACGGAGTCGTCCTCTGATGGGAGCTCTCTTGTGATGGTGGCAACATCTGTGCCCCCCTCATCTACAGATGCAGCCGCCACCCCCCCCTTCCAGCACCGCCCTCCCAGCAGCCCCTCAGCCTTCGCCCAGTGCCCGCTCACCCAGGAGGGTGGGCATCACCTTGGCCCCAGGCACCTCAGGACCTGCCCCAGTCACCCCTGCTGCCCTCAGTGAGGAGGCCATTGACCTCCTCAGGTCCCTCACTGTGGGGCAGTCTACCATTTTGAATGCCATCCAGGGTGTAGAAACTTCACAACTCCAACTTCCTGCACCCCGACCCAATCCCCTCTACCTCAGCCTATCCCAAGCACACCTACAGACCAGCATGCACACACATCAACACACAAGGGAAGCTCAGGCAAACATAAGCACTGCACATCCCACAGGCACTCACGCAAGCATCACACACATGCAGACACACCAACATCCACTGCCTCCACTGTGTCCCCCTCCTCCTCGTCTCCCTCCTCCCTCCCAGTCTCATCTACACTCACACCTGCATGCACTACCTCTACAGCCACTACGTCCCTCTCCAGCACACTCACCACCACACCCCGCTCACGTGCAGTCAACACCCCCACTACCATTCACACGTCCCCTGTGTCCTCTGCCAGTGTGTCTGTGACGCCTCCTCCCAAGATACACAAACGCAGGCACACACCCACCCAACAGCCATCCACCTCACGACAGCCTACAGCGCATGCACCTTCACCCAAAGTCAGCAAACGTACACCTCCTTCAACCACCACCTCTTCCTCCACTCCCAAACCCCCTCCAGCTACCCGTCCCAGTGTGTCCAAAAAACTTTTCCTGTCCAACCTTGACCTCTTTCCCACACCTCCCCCACCCCGTCCGTCTCATAGGTCCCAAACTAGCACCTCAGCCACAACATCTCCGGGACCAGTGGTGCCTGTAGTCACCGGAATCTGGAGTGCACGGCCACCAGGGCAGCCAGTGTGGCACGGAGCCACACACAGACAGTCCCCCACCTGTCAAGCATCAGAAGTTGGCCAGTGCCCGGCGGGAGAGGGGGAAGACTCCAGCCACCAAAGCCACTCCCAGGGTTCCCTGTGGGAGTGTGGAGTCAGCTGTGACACCTTCCAAGGTGGGGAAGGGTCACAAGAAACCCAGCAAGCCTGGGAAGAGCAGCACAGCGGAGAAGACCGCCATCAACCCCGCTGGCCAGGAGGCCACCTCCAGCACAAGCCCAGCTGCCCAGGAGGCCACCTCCAGCACAAGCCCAGCTGCCCAGGACAGGCCTGCCAGCACAAGCCCAGCTGCCCAGGACAGGCCCGCCAGCACATGCCCAGCTGCCCAGGAGGCCACCGCCAGCACAAGCCCCGCTGGGCCATGAAGGACCGCCAGCAAAAGCCCTGCTGGGCCATGAAGGACTGCCAGCAAAAGCCCCGCTGGGCCATGAAGGACCGCCAGCAGCTGAGTCCCTGCAATGGAGACCGCCATCTCAAGCAACGCTGAACAGGGCACCGGCATCTCAAGCACCGCTGAACAGGGCACCGCCGTCTCAAGCACCGCTGCACAGAGCACCGCCATCTCAAGCACCGCTGAACAGGGCACAGCCATCTCAAGCACCGCTAAACAGGGCACCGCCGATCTAGCACCGCTAAACAGGGCACTGCTGGCCCATGAGCGGCAAGGGCACTGACGCAACTGAGTCCGTCACGGGGTGAATGATGCACTCTGGGCACCATGCCCCCTCCAGAACCAGTGGAGATTGTCATCCACTACCTCTGTCCTTAGCAGGATGAAGCACTCTGGGCACCATGCCCCCTCCAGAACCAGTGGAGAGATCCATCCACTACCTCTGTCCTTAGCAGGATGAAGCACTCTGGGCACCATGCCCCCTCCAGAACCAGTGGAGACTGTTATCCACTTGAGAGACTGTGGCTTTGCACTCCCCAGGATATGGCAGTGGGCAAACCACCCACTCTAGAGACTTGAGAGACTGTGGCTTTGCACTCCCCAGGATTGAACAGTGGGCAACCCACCCACTGTAGAGACTTAAGAGACTGTGGCTTTGCACTCCCCAGGATTGAACAGTGGCCAACCCACCCACTGTAGAGACTTGAGAGACTGTGGCTTTGCACTCCCCAGGATGGAACAGTGGGCATGTGGCCCCCTCGTGGATTTGGTGTCGTGCACTCAAGCGGCTGAGGTGCCCCCCCTTTCCCTCCCCCTGAGGTACCTGTTTAGTTGCTCTCTGATGCCCCTGCAGTGTTCTCTCCGTCATGGTCGGGGATCTTGTGTGGGCCTCACCCATACCGTGTGGTCCCAGTGTTCCACGGACTTTCTTAGAGCACTACCTGGACTACTATGCTTGGTATATATTTTGTACATGGTGTATATATATATATTTATGCCTACTTGCTTTTAATATATTGCAATGGTTACACTAATTTTCTATTGTCTTTGCATTCTTCCGGGGGGTTTGAGGGGTGTAACTGTGATGTATTGATATGCATTAGTGTGTGTGTTGTAGTGAGTGAGGGTGGGGGTGTTGCGTGTGTATGTCCCTGTTTTTTCCCTCCAGCCTCCCCTGTGTCATAGGTGCAGTACTCACTGTGGTCTTCGCCGCCGGCGTTCGTGCTCCTGGTAGAGGAGCAGAAAGACTATTGCAGGTAGAATTTGGAGTTCCGGATCCATGGCGTCCTCGTTCCTCGTGGGGTGTGTAGAGGTGAGCGTTTTCCCTTCAGGATTCCTGTTTCCACTGTGTTTTTATCCGCGGTGAATCCGCCCCGGAAAAGGTGGCAGATTGGCCTGTCATAAGAGTGTGGGCGGTACATTGTCTCCCGCCTGTCTGTTGGCGGTGACCACCGCACTGTTTGTTTGTACCGCTGTGGCGGTCGGAGTGTTAAAGTGGCTGTCTTTGTTGGTGGTTTCCGCCACGGTGGTAATTGCAATTTTTTTACCGCCGGCCTGTTGGTAGTCTTACCGCCGCTTTAACACCGACCGCCAGGGTTGTAATGACCACCATAATGGTCTGAAGCAGGAGTGCTTACTTGTGCCCCTACATTTATCTCTCTACATACATGATTTACCCTGTAGAATTGGACAAGGGAAAACGGATCTGCCTAAATTAGGATTAATAAATGTTAGTTATTTACTCTATGTTGATGACATTGTCATCTTGGATTTAATGCCAAAAGGATTACAAAGGCGTCTTGCTGCGTTAGGAAATTACCCAGATAAACACTTCCTAAAAATGAACATCTCTAAGAGCAAAGTCATGTTTTTAGGTCCCGTGGGTGAAGAGTCAGGAAAGGTCTTTTCTGTTTTTTGTGGAATTGATAGGCTGGAAGTGGTGAAATTGTATCCATACCGTAAAAGTTTATCTAGTAATTGTTTAAATAATGATGAAATTAGTCAGTGTTGAAGTAAGGCTTTGTCCCAGTCCTCAGCTATTTGTAGACTGTATAAGTGCTGTGGGCAAAGGCACTTTGTTGAAGTTCTTGCCGTCTATAAGATTAAAATACCGCCCTCATTGGGCAATGCATGTGAAGTAATGGAGGAGCAGTAGTGGTCCTTTTTCGAGAAGGTTGAAGGACGTATTTAGCGTCAAATCTGTAATTTGAATCATCTGAGTACTCCTTTCACCCTTCAACTTGAGTTTGGCCTTCTCTCTACAACTGTGTATGTTATGGCATCTCTTTTGAGGTAGGAGAACAACTTACTGAACAGTGACCTTAGTTCCATCCATGTGACATCAAAACATGAAATATTCCATAGCCTGGAGGAAAAGAATGATTTCTTCTCAATTTATTTGAAACCTTTGGATTTGTTTAACAATGGCCAGAATGAAATGGCACCTCTCCTCAAGTGTCTTTTTAAAAATGTGATTAAAAATTCCATCTATGAAGTGAGATGGATAAGGGAGAGTGTGATTAACATGCACCAAATGAAATAATTGCAGAGAGCACTATTTGTAAAAAACCTCAACCTCATGTAGTATTGAACCTTCCCCATGGTGTGCACAGAATAATACTATTTTTAAGGTTGAATTTGCTTCCACTATGAGTTGTTATTTGAGCTTTGGAGGGTATATGTAGGGATGAGAGTCTCTGTGATTTTTACTTGAGTTATGTCCAAGATCTAAATCAAGTGATATTTGTTTGTCTCTTTTTTTACTCATTGTGTCGTCAACTGTTAAAACCATAGTGTACAAAGTATAATATAACTTTAGTGGCAGAAGCTCCCCAGTGCTTATTTGCTCCTCATACTGAAACAGACTGAGCAAACATTTTCAAACAAAAAATACGTTTATATATATTTCAAATGCGTTCATGTATTATAACATTTCTTTTGCTTAAATAGATTTGTGGTTTATATTTGCCTGGGGAGGGTAGCATAAGCATCTTGTAACTAGTTCTGAAATCAGTTTTTTCATATGCTGTGTATTGAGATAGATTATGTAATCCATGACAGAAGTATTTTTTTATTTTTTCCCCATTAATTTTTAATTAATTTTACTGACTATCTTGGAATTGTATTAAGGATGCATAATTTATTGTACTCTTAGAGTTTTGTACTCTGTATTTGAATTGTTTTTGTTTGCATTTGTAATACATTCAGGTTTTTATTGTACATCATGGTGGTAGGGAGCATGCCCACCTCAGTATCTTATAACCTGCACTATTTTTATTGTTAGTGCTTATGTGGTCCTCTTTGGATGCCAAAACATAATAAAATACTATGGCCCTCATTATGACATTGGTGGTAAATCCCGCTTACCACCATGCCAACTGCCGCCAACATAACGCTGCTGCGGCGGATAACCGCCAAGCATATTATGACACACACATACCAATCCGTCACTTTACAGCCACACACACAAGTCTTCCAACCCAAAGGTCAGTGATAAACTGGAGGTATCCAAACCCACACCGTTACGCCAACAGAACTACTCCCACAGCATTATGACCCATGAATCACCGCAGCAGACATTCAATGGCGGTAAACCATTGGCGGTACATACCGCTGCACTCAAAATACACACACTCAAACAAAACTATACCACATTGGACAATTCAAACTACACACGCCTGACACACATACACACACCACACCCACACACTATAAAACACCCACCCACACAACCCTTTACGACTAGAAAGAATTGCCACCAGAGAGAGACAGCAAGAGCACCCACACAACCAGAGACACATAACATCATCACCAATACACCATCCACGTACCTTACATCACACACCCCAACACATCATCCTACACACCTTTACCCACACCACTCACACTACACCCATGGCACCACAACAACACCCCAGATTCTCTGAGGAGGAGCTGAGGGTCATGGTGGAGGAATTCATCTGGGTAGAGCCACAGCTATTTGCATCACAGGTGCAGCAGACATCCATTGCACGGAAGATGGAGACTCGTGGACAGGGTCAACGCCGTGGGACAGCCCCCCAGAACAAGGGACGACATCAGGAAGAGATGTAATGACCTACGGGGGAAGGTTTGTTCCACATCAGCGAGACACCAACTAGTTGTACTGAGGACTGGTAGTAGACCCCCCACCTCCTCCCCCACAACTGACAACATGGGAGGAGCAAGTCTTGGCAATCATGCATCCTGAGGTCCTGGCAGGAGTAGGAGGAGGACTGGACTCTGGAAAGTCAAATCTTCATTACTATCACCCCCCACCTGCATGCCATCACAAACCCCCACCTGTACCCTCACTCCCATCATTTCACCACCTCCCACATACCCCACCATCATAACCCACTCATCCCAATACCAAACCCTGCATGTAACACCAATGCATGGACACCCATCACAGACCTGCATGGACACCTAACACCACTGCATGCACACTGAAGAGAATCACCTAGCCTACCAAATAGCTATTCACTCAAAGGCAAATCTGCCAGCGCAACAACAACCACAGAGGGAAACACATCCATGCACAATATGTCACACGCAGAAACAATAACACTGCATTTACATCCCCACAGGTCACCCATCCAATGTCACCGGAGAAGAGGTGCCAGCAACATCCAGTCCCCCACCAGAAGAGGCCCACAGTAATGACAGCTCTGCTCGCTGGATCTGGATGACCAACCTGGCCCATCAGGGATCTCCGGACAGTCATTTACCCAGACACACTCTTACACCACCACAGAACCACCCCCCTCAGGAAACACCACCACAGCACCCACCCAGCAGGCCCTTACTTCTGTCTCCAGGACATGTCAATCAGCAGTGTGTGCACCACTACAGGGACCCCAGGCCACCCTACAAACACAGTACGATCAGGGATCTGGGGTCAGTGGTAGTGGGCACACGGTTCAAGGGACAGAGGCACAGGACAACAGGGAAGCTGGGAGGACTGCTGTGCGATAGAGGGAGGACAGGCCCAGGGAACCGACTCTCCAGGAGTCACTCACTGCGATCCTGGGAGCATATCAACAGTCCCAGGATACGCTGGGCCAGATACTGGACAAGTTGCAAGAGAACATGCGACTGCAAGAGGGACAGTACCTGGGGATCAGGGACGACTTGAAGGACATCAACACCACCCTGGTCTCCATTGCACGGGTGCTGGCAGACTTGGCCAACACGATGGGGGAGGCAGTGGCACCACAGCGTTCCTCTGCCAGTAGCCAAACCGATGAACAGCCCTCCACCTCCACTGCTGTTAGTGGACAGGAGGCACCACCACAGAACCAACAGGCCACCAGCACCCCTCAACCTGCAGAAGGTGAACCACTCCGCAAATGTTCTCTGCAATTCAGGCAGAAGCCAAAGACTATTTCCAAGACCCCCATCAGGAAATAAGACTCTCCTGAGTGTCACCCCTGTGTCCCACTCTGTCACACTGTCCACCTTGAACTGCCATTGTTCCCCTTCCTATGCACCCTTGGACAATGCACCTGTGATACAAATAGACTAGACTCTAACCTGGACTTTCCTCCATCATCCCCCAGCCCATTACACATCCCCTTCTACCTCTTAGCACTTAAATAAACACCCTTTGAAAAAATACAATTATGGAGTATGTCAAATGATTTAAGTAAGTATTCGTTTAACAAGGTTTAAACATTGAAAATCAACTGTACAGAAATGTATACATGGGAATGACCTGTAGTTGGCTGAAGTCAACACAGCAGAAGTGATAGTGGGGCACAAATATCTGCACATAGAGATGTCAAAGGCTACAGTGAGTGGCCATAGAAGTGTGAAAATCAGCCTGCCAGTGACCATGTCAAACACAAAACTGTCAATCAAATGTGAAGTTACACTGTCTTACCTGTGTGTCATTGGAAGTATTGACAAATTATTGCACTTCTGTTGTCCTCATCCTCATCCTCTGCCTCCTCATCTTCTCTGTCCACAGGGTCCACTGCTGCCACCCGGCTATCTCCAAACTCATCCTCCTGCAGAAAAGGCACCTGGCGATGTAAGGCAAGGCTGTGCAACATGCAGCATGCCACGATGATCTGGCAGACCTTCTTGGGTGAGTAGTACAGGGATCCACCTGTCAGATGGAGGCAACGAAACCTGGCCTTCAGGAGGCCTAAGGGCCTCTCTATAATTCTTCTTGTTCGCCCATGTGCCTCATTGTAACATTCCTCTGCCCTTGTCCTGGGATTCCTCACAGGGGTCAGTAGCCATGAGAGTATGGTGTAACCAGAGTCACCTGCAAATATCAAAGGATAACTGATAGCCACACACCAACCCTTAGGGCCCACACCATACCCATACATCAACATATACTGGGTGGGAACCAGGGTTCACCTATTAGCCACACCCTGTGCCTCTGGAGTTAAACCATCACATATGGGATGCTGCTATTCTTCAGGATGAAGGCATCATGCACAGACCCAGGATATTTTGCACTGACAGGGGAGATGTACTGGTCCGCCAGGCACACCATCTACAGTGAAAGTGAAAGCTCTTGGATTGAAAGCTCTTTCGTTTTTTTAACACCTGTTCATTTAGCCGGGTGGGGGGGATGCAATATGTGTGCCATTAATTGCCCCAATAACGTTGGGGATATGTCCCATTGCATGGAAATCAGCTTTCACTTTGGCCAAATCTTCCACCTGGGGGAAAACGATGAAGCTGCACATGTGTTTAATCAGGGCAGACAACACTCTTGTCAGCACTATTGAGAACATTTGCTGAGACATTCCTGCTGCCAAGCCCACTGTCACTTGGAAGGAGCCAGTTGCCAAGAAATGGAGCACTGATAGCACTTGCACAAGAGGGGGGATCCCGGTGGGGTGACGGATAGCAGAGATTAGGTCAGGCTCCAATTGAGCACACAGCTCTGTGATTGTGGCCCTGTCCAGTCTATAGGTGAGGATAATGTGTCTGTCCTCCAATGTTGCTAAGTCCACCAGGGGTCTGTACACGGGGGTATGTCTCCATCTCCTATTCATCCGCAGTAGTTGCAATCTATGGGGCAAAATAGTGAGCAGCTGGTCAATATCTCTTATTTCCAAACACTACACTTTAATGCATGTCATGATTGTAAAAGTATTTCGTTGGAGAGGTCCAAATGGTGCATATGTGTACTGTGACGCAGTTAGGAGCCATGGCCTGCCCCCCTCAAAATGGCATCCGCCTGTCCTGTTTGGAGGGACAGGTGTAAATGAGGTAATTCAGCTGACATTGTGCACCGTTGCAGGAGGCAGTCGAAAACCGCCATGCAACTCCTTATTGGTTAACATTGGGACTATGGGGTACAGTGGCCAATAGTGATATACGCCGGAGGTGATAGTATGCACCACTGTGGACGTCACCACCATTTTCTATCTGTTCACTCACTTGCTACTTGACCTTCAACAGGAGAGGACCTACACTGCGAGTGCTGCTGTGACCTGTGTCTGGAACGGACCATGGCTCATGTCACTGGGGAAAGGGCCCCTGCCTTCACCTCAGTGGAGTTGGAGCAACTGGTGGATGGGGTCCAACCCCAGTACCAAATGCTGTATGGGCCTCCAGACCAACAGGTGAGTACACCGTGAGTATGAAGCATGGGGCGTTAAAGCATGGAGCGCTGTGTGTGAATGCCTCATGTAGAGGGGGTTGGGGTAAGGACCCTGGGCAGCGTTCTACATGTATGGTGGGCCATGTCTGTGCTAATGGGGATGGGAAGGGGCATGGTGGGCCATGAGTATAAAAGGCAGGACGGTGAAAATAATATCTTTCCCTATGTCCATTTCCCTGCAGGTCAGCACACATCAGAAAAAGGGTATATGGCATGCAATCGCCAAGGACGCGCGGACCCTGGGGGTCTACGGCAGGCGAAGCACCACTGTTGCAAACGATGGGAGGACCTGAGACGCTGGGCATGGAAGTCGGCGTCGAACCCTGGCCCCCATAATGGCCTGCATACTGGCGGTGGCCTATCCAGAGCATCACAGCAGCCACAAGGGGGTGAGTACAGTGCCCCAATATACAACTTGAAGCTGGTGGGGTGGTATCCGGGTGGGGGATGTGGGCCTGTGGGTGCCCCTAGGCCAGGCCTGACATTGCAGAATAGGTCCCATGTTGGGCATGGTACTGATGTAAAATACCTCCAACCAAGCAAAATGCATCCACTACTGGGCAGGGGCCTGTGGGTCTCAGGTATTCTGCAATTGGTGTTAGATGACCCTAACCATAGGCTGGTGACTAGCATTGTGACTGGTAGTTCATTGCCTAGTGTGTAGGGATGTTCCCTGTGTATGTGTGTGTGTCATGTAAGCCAATGTTGGTGTTGTTGCCGCTATTGACCAAGTGTATCCATTGTCTCTTCCCCCCTTTTTAGTTTTCTCACCCTGTCCTTATAAGCATCAGCATCATCTGGCGGAGGAGCTGAGGCACTGGCGATGGAGGGAGCTGCATCCCATAGGGCCCAGGAGGCTAAATCCACTGACGGTGAGGGCACCAGTGGGACAGAGAGCAAGGGGAGCACCACGGCAGGGACAGGTGGGAACAGTTTGGACACAGATTCCTCCTCCGATGGAAGCTCCCTGGTGGTGGCAGACACCTCTGTGCTTACCCCAGCTACAGCTGCCACCCCTGTACCAGCACCGCCCTCCCAACAGCCCCTCGGCGAGTTTCTCCTGCCCACTCACCCAGGAGGGTGGGCATCTCCTTCGCTCCAGGCACCACAAGCCCTGCCCCAGTTAGCCCTGCTGCCCTGAGTGAGGGGGCTATTGACCTCCTGCGATCCATCTCTGTTGGGCAGTCAACCATTGTGAATGTCATCCAGGGGCTGGCAGACCAAATGCAACAGACAAATGCATCTCTGGAGGGCATTCACTCTGGCATGGGGGCCCAAAAGATATCAATCCAGGCTCTGGCCTCCTCACTGATGGCAGATATTGTCCCTGTTTCTAGCCTCCCCACTCCAACTTCCTCTACCCAATCCCATTCCCTTCAACCCCAACCTATCCCAAGCACACAGGCAGATGAGCATGCACCCAGGACAACACACAAGAGTGGACATGGCAAACACAAGCACCACACTTCATCCCACATGCCCCACCCAAAAACTATCCAGATGCAGACATACCAATATCAACTGCCTTCATTGTGTTCCCCTCCTCTTTGTCCTCCACCTCCCTCCTAGTTGTGTTTGCATTCTCACCTGCATGCACTACATCCTCATCTACTACTCCTGTCACCAGCACACCTATCAGCACACGCCCCTCACTGGCAGTCACCCCCCCACTTCCATGCACACGTCCCCTGTGTCCTCTCCCACTGTATCTGTGGCCCCTCTTCCCAAAGTACACAAACGCTAGCACTCAGACACCCAACAGCCATCCACCTCACAACAGCATCCAGCCTATGCACCTGCACCCAAACACAGCAGACAGACACCTCCTACAACCACTCTCTCTTCCTCTACTCCCAAACCATCTCCCTCTTCCCGTCCCAATGTCCTTAAGAAGCTTTTACTCACCAGCATTGACCTCTACCCTAGCCCTCCCCCATCCCTCACATCAAGCCAGGATGGTGAGAACCCAGCCAAACACCTCAGCCACCCAGTCCAGGGGCACAGTAGTGTCCACAGCTACACCAGGACGGAGAGGATCCCGGGCATCAGGCAGTCACACTGATAGGGTGCCTGCACCAAGTGCTGCAAGGAAGGGCAAGGAGGCACTCCCAGCTACTGCAAGGAAGGGCAAGGAGGCACACCCAGCTGCTGCAAGGAAGGGCAAGGAGGCACCCCAGCTGGTACACGGAAGGGGAAGGAGCAATCCCCGGCTGCTGAGAGGAAGGGCAAGAAGCAGTCCCCATCTACTGCCAAAAGGAGGAAGGAGCCATCCCTAGCTGCTGGCAGGAAGGGCAAGGGGCCTGCGCCAGCAGGCAAAAAGGACAAGAGGCCTGGTGCTGGGACTCAGTCGGAGCACCCACCACCAACCATGGTGGTTCAGCCGTCTGCGGCTGTAGGGGATGGGCTGAAGCCTCCCCCCACCACTGCTAGCACCTCCACCAGCACCACTGCCAGCAGCAGCAGCCCCAGTGGGCAGCTGTCTGAGACTGCAGGGGAAGGGCAAGAGCCTCCCCACCACTGCCAGCACTGCCACCAGCACCACTGCCAGCAGCAGCAGCCCCAATGGGCAGTTGGCTAAGGCTGTAGGGGAAGGGCTGGAGCCTCCCCCCACCACTGTCAGCACCGCCACCTGCACTGCCACCGCCACCACCGAGCAGCCGTCACTGCCGGCGGACAGTTTGTAGTCCTGCGTCCATGGGCTGTTGTGCAGCCTTGCCCCAGCAAATCCTGTGGGTCTGACATCCAGATGAGAAACTGTGATCTTACACTCTCCAAGATCTGCATCACAGGGCATGTTGCCCCCTCCAGAACCAGTGGAGAAGCCATCCACTCACCCCATCCTCCACAGGATGAAGCTCACTGGGCACCATGCCCCCTCCCGAACCAGTGGACAAAGCCATCCACTCACCCCATCCTTCCCAGAATAAAGCTTACTGGGCACACTGCCCCCTCTAGAACCAGTGGAAGTAGTCACCCACTGGAGAGACTGTGACCTTGCACTCCCCAGGACCAAGCAGTGGGCAAATCACCCACTTGAGAGACTGTGGCCTTACACTTCCCAGGACCAGGCAGTGGGCAAATCACCCACTTGAGAGACTGTGGCCTTGCACTCCTCAGGACAGAATGAAGGGCATGTTGCCCCCTCCAGGACCAGCGGCTTTGTACCATCTTCCGGCTGAGGTGCCTTCCCACTCCCCGTCCCCCTGAGGTGCATGTCTATTTTTGACCTGATGCCCCTGCAGTGTTCTCTCTGTGTTGTTGCAGGAGTGAGGTTGGGCCTCGGACTCTGTGATGTGGCCCTGTGGCCCACGGACATTGAGGACTGGGCAGTGTCCTTTGCATTGTAAATATTGCTATACTTTTTTATTTGGATGCACAAATTTCACCTATATTTATCTGATTACAGTCGTTTTACTCCATAGTAGTTGTCATTGCATTATTCCTGAGGGGTACAGGGTGAATATGTTATGTTACTGCATCTGGTTGTGTGTGTTGCTGGTAGGGGTGTTGCATGTTGCGTGTGTGTGTCACTCTCTCTTTCCTCCCCCCTCCCCTGTGTGCTACGCGGCAGTACTCACCATGGTTGTCTTCGCTGGCACTGGTGTTCTCAATGGAGCAGAAGGTAGAAGAGCATGGGCAAGACATGCAACTCGGGCTCCAGGGCGGCGTGGTTCTTCCTTGACTCTCCAGAAGTGAGTTGTTTCCCTTCTGTGCAGTGTTTCCGCCAGGCCTTTGATGTCGTTGGTATCACCCCGGAAAAGATGGTGGATAGGTGGGTCATATTACTGTGAGCAGTACATTGTCTTCCGCCTGGCTGTTGAAGGTTACCACCGTGGTGCCTATTGGTTTCGTCCTGGAGGTCGGTGTGTAAAAGTGGCTGTCTGTCTGAACAGTTTCCGTCGTGGTCATAATTCCCTATTTATTACCACCGGCCTGTTGGCGGTATTACCACCGCTTTATCACCGACTGCCACGGTTGTAATGAGGACCTATATGTATAAATGTACCAATGTGATGATTAATGCAAATTTGTTAATGTCAATCAGTTTAGCAGAGTGGGTCTTTTATGCCTTTAAGTGTCACATTCAAGAACATCAATATACTATTACCCTAATTAAACACATTGCTTTGCTTTTTTAGTTTCCAAGGCCAATTGAAAAGGTTTCTCAAGGCTTTACACTGTGAAATCACAACACAGAAGCAGCCTACTGCCTTTGATTTAAAGTTTCTGTATCATTTTGTTCCTGGTGCTTTGCTATATTTGGCAGTCAACTGTCCACATCAAAGTGAGGGGGACCCTGAACTCTGGCCAGATAACAATAGAATAAAATTTAGAGTTTATACCTTACCATGGTGAAACACATCGTCCCAGAACACCTACTTCATACATGCACAGTATCTCAAGGTCTCTGCAGTTTTATTGCATTCTGGGGAAAATCTAGGAATAGTCAGAATTTGATGTGGGATTCCAGCTGCAGTGGAGATTTAGCTACGGTATCCCTGCACCAAATTCCAGCAAACTCATGATGAGAATCATAATGTCTTTAATACAGCAATCCTTGCATTCAGAATGACCACCAATCTTCACTGATAGAGGGGTGATGCCGTTGGACCCTTTTCTAATGCTGGCTGAAAGAGAAAGGTGATCTTCATAGCTTTTAGAAAATCCACTTCAATACTTATATGATCATTCGGCTTGACACTGCACAAGGTCTAGAAAATCATGCATGGAACTTGTACCTATGTTTTAAAATTAAATGTTTTATTGATAGTCTCACCTTCTCTCCTGGCTAGTAAGATGAACCTCGATTTTTTTTCTGGTCTTCACGCAGTTTGACTCTATAGTTTTATTTCAAAATATTTTTCCTTTTGACGAGGCAGTTGTGAACATTGTTGGACTTTTATAGCAGGTAGAGGTACGGTATCATCTATATCAAAAGGATGAGAAAACTGTCATAGAAGGCATCTAGACTAAGAAGAAGTATTAGCAAAAAATATATGAAAATTGCATTGACAAATTACTTACATTGTTATAAGCAAATTTTGCAAGTCAAAGAATCTTGAATCAAAACCTAGGTGATTCACTTAGAAAATATCTCAAGTATTGTTTACGAGGTTGGGTCACCCAGTCTATTTCTTCATCCATTTGTTAGAGAAAACCAGTGACAAGCTTAACCTGTAGTTGCAAAGCAGTGCACCAAACTTTTACAAAATGGGAAGCAGGTTGTAATACTCTATTTGAAACAATACTCATGGGAACACAGGGAAATATAATGATATATAATATAATAATAACTTTACTAAATGTTAGGCAGATGATAACCTCATAATAAAAAATGCACCAGTTTGGTCATGCTGTCTACAACCACCAGTATGCTTTTTTGTTGGTCAGTAGGAAGAACTGCAATAAAATAGATGGGTATTGCTTCACATACTTAAGTAGATGTTGGAAGGGGTTGACAGTATCCCGTTGGTTGGGATTAATCCACTTTATACCTAGCACCTACCCATCATTTTGCCATCCTGGCACCAAAAATGTTGCCCTATCTCACAAGAGATTTTTTTGTCCCTGGGTGTCCCATTGTTGGCGAGTCATGGCCCCATTACATTACAGACGTATGTAATTATGTTATGATTAACCTGTTGTACACGGTGTACAAAGTTATGCATTGTAGTAGTTTGACTCTTGCTCTAGGCAAGATTTCTGGTTTAGGGATGACAGCACTTTTGTTTGTAGGCAACTAGGCAAATCCTACAACAAGTCGCAACTGTCGGCCCAACCCTTCCAGCTCACAAGCAGTACCTCACCAAAAACCCAAATAGTAAAAGGTGATTTGTGTTTGCCTTTACGCATGGACTCAAGAGAGCGACCTCAGAAGAGGAGTTGTGGTTAACCCTTCCCATGCCCCAGACGAGCTGGTCTCGTCCAGACACACGGTTGCTGTGTGCCTGGGACGAGACCAGCTCGTCCTGCACCGGGCCCACAGGGGAAGAGCTGGCACTTCCCCTGTGGGCCCCCCACCCACACCCCTCCTTCAGGGATGAAAGGGGAATCGCTTCACCTTTCATCCCCGGCCCCCTCACCCCCCCAGTGATGTCTGATGATGTCAGAGAGCAAATAGCTTGCTTCCAGCGCGATCCCGGAAGGGAAATGCTTATGCATTTCTCTTCCGAACGGGAGGTGGGGCGGGAGAGACAAGAAAGGAAAGACCTTTCCTTTCCTTTCTTGTCTCTCACAGCATTTCTGCTGCCCAATCGCGATGCAATCGGGCAGCAGAAATGCCTACTAGACACCAGGGCTTTTCCCCAGGGGGGCAAATGATTTTTAGGCCATTTCTGGGGCAGATCGGCCTAATAATATTAGGCCGATCTGCCCCCGGGTGGCAGAAAACCACGAGACACCAGGGATAATTTATTTTTGTTTATTTATTTTTTATGTTTGGGGACTGACCCTTTAGGCAAGGGTCGCTCCCTGGGAGGGCAAAATATTTTTAGGCCATTTCTGCACCCCCTGGGGGCTGAAACCATTAGACACCAGGGGTTATTTATGTTATTCATACTTGCGCATAAGGGGAGCGGCCCCTTGGATAAGGACCGCTTCACAGGGGGGCAAATGATTTTTAGGCCATTTCTGAACCCCTGCAGGCAGATCCTCCTACTATTATTAGGCCGATCTCCCCCCGGGGGGGTGGGGGGGCAGAAAAACACTAGACACAAGGGATATTTTTTTTGTTTATTTTTATTTTTTTATGTTTGGGGAGTGACCCCTTAGGCAAGGTTCGCTCCCGGGGGGCCAAAATATTGTTAGGCCATTTCTGACCCCCTCTGGGTGCAGAAACCATTAGACACCAGGGATTATTTATGTTATTCATACTTGCGCATAAGGGGAGCGGCCCCTTGGGCAAGGTTCACTCCCCAGGGGGCAAATTGTTTTTAGGCCATTTCTAAACCCCTGGGGGCAGATCAGCCTAATAATATTAGGCCAATCTGCCCCCAGGGGGGGGGGGGCAGAACACCACTAGACACCAGGGATACATTTTTTTGTTTATAATAATTTTTTTATGTTTGGGGAGTGACCCCTTAGGCAAGGGTTGCTCCTGGGGGGCCAAAAGATTTTTAGGCCATTTCTGCCCCCCGGGGACAGATCGCCATGATATAATTGGGACGATCTGTCCCTAGGGGGCAGAAACCACTAGACACCAAGGATTATTTATTTTATTCACACTTGCGCATGAGGAGAGCGGCCCCATGGGCAAGGGCTGCTCCCCAGGCGGTAAATGATTTTTAGGCCATTTCTGCCCCCGGGGGCAGATAACCACTAGACACCAGGAATCCTTTTTTTTTTGTTTAATTTTATTTTTGTATGTTTGGGGAGCGACCCCTTAGGCAAGGGTCGTTCCCGGAGGGCCAAATTATTTTTAGGCCATTTCTGCACCCCCTGGGGGCACAAACCACTAGACACCAGGGATTATTTATTTTATTCATACTTGCACTTAAGGGAAGCGGCCCCTTGGGCAAAGGCCACTCTCCAGGTTGCCAAATTATTTTTAGGTCATTTGTGCCCCCCCGGAGGAAGATCGGCCTAATGTAATTAGGCTGATCTGTCCCCAGGGGCGGCAGAAAACCACAAGACACCAGGGATAATTTTTTTTTGTTTATGTTTATTTTTTTATGTGTGGGGAGCGACCCCTTAGGCAAGTGTCGCTCCCGGGGAGCCAAATTATTTTTAAGACATTTTTGCACCCCCCAGGGGGCAGATCGGCCTAATAGAATTAGGCATATCTGCCCCCAGGGGGGACAGAAACCTCTAGACACCAGGGATATATATTTTTTATTTACTTTATGTTTTTATATATGAGGAGTGACTCCTTAGACAAGGGTCGCTCCCCTGGGGGGCAAATTGTATTTAGGCCATTTCTGCCCCTCTAGGGGGCAGATCGGCCTGTTTTTGTTAGGCGCAGATACCTCTAGACACCATGGATTGGTGTTTGTGTATGTATATGTTTTTTTTTTGGGAAGGCAGCCCCTTGGGCAAGGGTTGCTCCCCATGGGGGCACATTACTGTTGGCCACAACTGGCCCCGTTGGGGGCAGATTGGCCTATTTTTGGAAGGCCCATCTGTCCCCAAGGGGGGCAGAAAGCCCACCAGAGACCAAGGAAGATTTTATTTTCAAAATAAGAGGTTGGGGGTATGGCCATACCCCCACCCCAAATAAATGGGGCCAAAGTTGTTCTGCCCACCAGTGAGCAGATTGGGCAATTACCTCCGATCCACACCCCTGGGGGACAGAAAGTCTACTAGATGCCAGGGAATAAAAAAAGTAAAAGAAAATAGTGGGGTGGTGGCTACCAACCAGTATGGGCCTGCTCATGCCCCCACCCAAACTGAAGGGGCTATCAGTCTTTCAGCTCTCCCCTGCACACTAAAACATCTTCTTCCATGGCAAGCAAGAGGACATTTGATTATTTTTGGTTTTTGTTTTACATTTGGGCCATGAGAGCTTGGTAACTCTCGGAATCGTCCCACTTGGAATGGTGAGGGCTGCACTTTTTTTTTTCTTTGGGACACTGCCAAGTTGAAAAATCCACTAGACCTATACACATCTAAAAACTAAACATCTAGTTGATTCCAGAGTGGTGTGCTTCACATGCACCCCGCACCATTTCCTTTCCCACAATGCCCTGCAAACGTGCAACTTTGCTGGAAAGCACACATTTTCCCCACATTTTTGTGATGGAACCTTCCGGAATCTGCGGGAATCCACAAAATTCCTACCACCCAGCATTGTCTCATCTATACTGATAAAAATTCTGCTGCACTTGTCAGCCAAAAAATATTTGTTTTTCAAACGGCCATTTTGGGCCCAGTTTGGTTCCCCCTCAATTTCAACATGTTTTTGGCTCTTCCCTGTAACAAGCACTTGGCCCACCTACACAAGTGAGGTATCATTTTCACCGGGAGACTGAGGGGAACGTTGGGTAGTAGGAATTTTGTCCCGGTGCGGTGATTCCACACAGAAATGGGTGAAAAATTTGATTGAAATTTGAGGTTTGCTGATGATTCTGGGTAAGAAAACATGGGGAAATCACGCAAGTCACACATTGCTGGACTCCCTCGGGTGTCTAGTTTTCAGAAATGTCTGGGTTTGGTAGGTTTCCCTATATGGCTGCTGAGCCCAGGACCAAAAACGCAGGTGCCCCCAACAAAAACAGGTTGTTTTGTGTTTGATAATTTCGATGTGTCCAGATAGTGTTTTGGGGCATTTCCTATTGCGAGCACAAGGCCTACCCACACAAGTGAGGTACCATTTTTATCGGGAGACTTGGGGGAACGCTGGGTGGAAGGAAATTGGGGGCTCTTCTCAGAGTCCAAAATGTGAGGAAAAGGTGTTTTTTTGGCCAAATGTTGAGGTTTGCAAAGGATTCTGGGTAACAGAACCTGGTGAGAGCCCCACAATTCCCCTAGGTCTCTAGTTTTCAAAAATGCACAGGTTTGGTAGGTTTCCCTAGATGCCGGCTGAGCTAGAAGCCAGAATCCACAGGTAGGCACTTTGCAAAAAACACCTCTGTTTTCTGTGATAAAATGTGATGGGGCATTTCCTGTTGTGGGCACGAGGCCTACCCACACAAGCGAGGTATCATTTTTATCAGTAGACTTATGGGAACATAGAATAGCAAAACAAGTGTTATTGCCCCTTGTTTTTTTCTACATTTTTTCATTCCAAATATAAGACAGTATATAAAAAAGACGTCTATTTGAGAAATGCCCTGTAATTCACATGCTAGTATGGGCACCCCAGAATTCAGAGATGTGCAAATAAGCATTGCCCCTCAACACCTTATCTTGTGCCCATTTTGGAAATACAAAGGTTTTCTTGATACCTACTTTTCACTCTTTATATTTCAGCAAATGAATTGCTGTATACCCGGTATAGAATGAAAACCCACTGCAAGGTGCAGCTCATTTATTGGCTTTGGGTACCTAGGGTTCTTAATGAACTTACAAGCCCTATATATCCTTGCAACCATAATTGTCCAGCAGACGTAACGGTATATTGCTTTAAAAAATCTGACATTGCAGGAAAAAGTTACAGAGTAAAACATGGAGAAAAATGGCTGTTTTTTTACCTCAATTTCAACATTTGTTTTATTTCAGTTGTTAATTTCTATAGGAAAACCTTGTAGGATCTACACAAATCACCCATTGCTGAATTCAGAATTTTGTCTACTTTTCAGAAATGTTTCGGTTTCTGGGACCCAGCATTGGTTTCACACCCATTTCTGTCACTGACTGGAAGGAGGCTGAAACCACAAAAAATCATAAAAATTGAGTATGTCCCAGTAAAATGCCAAAATTGTGTTGAAAAGTTGGGTTTTCTGATTCATGTCTGCCTGTTCCTGAAAGCTGGGAAGCTGGTAATTTTTGCACCATAAACCCTTTGTTGATGCCATTTTCAGGGAAAAAAACACAAGCCTTCTTCTGCAACCCTATTTTCCCATTTAAAAAAAAACAAAATGTTTCACTGTATTTTGGCTAATATCTTGTTGTCCTTCAGGGGAACCCACAAAGTCTGGTTACCTCTAGAATCCCTAGTATGTTGGAAAAAAAGAACGCAAATTTAGCATGGGTAGCTTATGTGGACAAAAGGTTATGAGGGCCTAAGCGCGCCCTTCCCCAAATAGTCAATAAAAGGCCTGGCACCTGAGGGGAAAAAGGCCTGGCAGCGAAGGGGTTAAACAGCGATTACCCTTTTCTCACATGAGCAACAAGTATCAGTCACACACGGGCAATGAAGGAGATTCACTAATGTTTTCAGTAGGTTTTATTAACAAGACTGCAATCTACTGTAAAATGTATGGGCTGCAATGATTAGGATAATGAACAATTCAAGAAACAGAATTGTGAAGATGAGAGTCGTATATATAAATACTCCCACTATTTTTCTATAACCATGAGATGTGAAATAGGCCCTAATACTCTAGCATGATGAACCTAATCTCTAACCTAAAGAAAGCTAGGTGTGGTAAACCTAATCTGGGAGTACCATGTCCATGAAAAGAGCCCGCCAACCTTTGTTACCTTGGAATGCGGTCTCTAGATCAGACTTCATGGACACAAAGGCTGGGTCTGCATCAATGCAATGTGTAGCATAGACAGCATTGATGGCATCTGTTAGGAATCCCTCAAATCACCTTGTCTGCATGAGATGTATTTATATAGGACTTGTATGACCCCTGACGCAGGTATGTTCCACAACAACAGATAAAAAAGCATGCTTAGGACAGCAATTATGTTAGACCTGGCATCCTTGGTGTGGTCTCCCCTGTCTTTTTTGCCTCAGATTTCCATGCTTTGATTGTGTGCTGGACTCTGTTTTTGCTGTTTTTGGTACTCAGAGCACTTTACCACTGCTGACCTGTGCTAACGTGCAAGTGCTCCAGTGTAAATTATATGTCTAATTGGCTTTTCCATGATTGCCATATTTGATTTACTAGTCAGTTCCTAGTAAAGTGCACTAGAGGTACCCAGGGCCTGTAAATCAAATGCTACTAGTGGACCTGCAGCAAAGGTTTTGGCACCCACATGAGTAGCCCTGAAAACATGGCCCAGACCTGCCACTGCAGTGTCTATGTGTACAGTTTAAACTGCAAATTCGACCTGGCAACTGTACCTACTTGCCTGGCCCACACCTTCCTTTTTTATGCATGTAAGGCACCCCTAAAGTAGGCCCTAGGTAGCCCCATGGGCAGGTTGCAGTGTATGGTAAAGGTGGGACATGTACTTATGTGTTTTACATGTCCTAACAGTGAAACGCTGCCAAATTTGGTTGTCACTGTTGCAAGGACTATCTCTCTCATAGGTTAACATGGGGGCTGCCTTTAAATAACTTTTAAGTGCTGTTTCCCTTTGGGAGCAGATAGAAATGTAGAGTTTGGTGCCTCTGAACTCACAATTAAAAAATACATCTTTTGGTAAAGTTGTTTTTTTTAATTGTCAGCTTGAAAAGGCTACATTTAGTAAGTGGGCATTTTCTTGCTTAAACCATTCTATGACTCTGCCTGTTGTGGATTCCCTGTCAGGGTCACACTGACAGTGAATCTCCTCTGGACAGCAAGACAAAGGGAGCTGGGGTGTAACCTGCATATCCTGATGAGCCATCTGAGCTAGAGGGGAGAAAGGAGTAGTCACTTACACCTGAATGGGCTGCACCTGCCTGCCCTCACACAGTCCATCTTCAAAGGCAGAAAGGGGTCTAAGTAGTGGACCCAATACCTCAGATTTTTAGATTGCTTCTGGAATCAAGAGGAACCTCTGCCAAGGAGAAGAGCTGAAGAACTGGAGGAGGAGTACTGCCCCTTTACCTATGACTGTGCTTTGCTAGGCTGGCCTGCGGTTGCTGCTACTGCCTGAAAGAGGATAAAGAATAGACTTTGTAGTATATTCTTGCTTGTGAAGAATCTCCAAGGGCTTGAACTGAGCTTGCCTCCTGCTTTGAAGTATCAGGGCCATCAAAGACTTCCTCAGCCAGCACCTGGACTCTCTGCTGAGACTCCTGCCCTGCCGAGTGGTGCATTGTCCAGTCTCTGGGCCCTTGAGAGGTGAAGTTGGAAGAACATGGACTGAAATCCAGACACAGAACTCTGTGCAGAAAATTTTTCGGCACATCACCTGCAACTCGGTTGATAAACGGTGCGCCTCCCACTTTGCTGCTAAAATCGATGCTCCACCTGCATCGCTGCTGGGAGATCGACGCAGAGCGGCTGGAGAACAATGCAACACCCACTTGCTGCTGCTGATAATGACGCAAACACCACATATTGTGGTTTTCCAACCCCATGCAACTGGATTTCTCACGCATCATCGATGGGCATCAAAGTTATCATGAACCTGCGTGGATCCGAGGTGCCCTGACTGGAAATCGACACAGCGATCTCTTGTGCGGGAAAAAAACTATGCATTGCCGACCCGACTGAAGAAGAAATGACGCACAGCCACACTTGCGAGTAAGAAATAGACTCATCACAGACTTTTCTGATGAACGCTCACCCATGAGGCTTTACTTTTGTCGCAAACCAGGTACTTTGTATAAAATCAATGTTTCCATTGTTTTCTGGGGAGTAACATTCTTAGGCCCTCATTACAACCCTGGCGGTAAAGGCTGCTGACCGCCGTGCTGACGGCCGCCAACATACCATGCCTGTGGCGGAAATCCACTACAGGTATTATGACCTACACTTATAAATCCTCCACACTACAGACACCCTCACAAGTCCGCCACACCAGAGGTCAGTGATAAACTGGCAATAGCAAAACCCACACTGTTAGGCCAACAGGAATACGCCCACACTATCACGACCCACGAATCAACGTGGCCATCATTCAACCACAGTAATCCATTGGTGGTACACACCGCTGCGCTCAAAATACACACACACTTAAAAACCACAACCACATTGGACAATTCAAAATACACACACCTGATACACATACACACACCAAACCCACACACTCACACCACTATAAAGCACACACCCACATTACTCAAAACCCCTTACAACGATATTTTTGGAAGAAGCAGAGAGACAGAAAAGCAAAAACAACACCAGCATCCAGAAGAATACAACACCATCACTCATACACCATCCAGGCACAAAACACCACACACCCCAAAACATCACCCAACACATCACATCACCTTACACATCACTCACTTCACATCATGGCACCTCAAAGACACCCCAGGTTTTCAGAGGAGGAGCTCAGGGTCACGGTGGAGGAAATCATCCGGGTAGAGCCACAGCTATTAGGATCACAGGTGCAGCAGACATCCATTGCAAGCAAGATGGAGCTATGGTGGAGAATTGTCGGCAGGGTCAACGTAGTGGGACAGTATCCAAGAACACAGGATGACATCAGGAAGAGGTGGAATGACCTATGGGGGAAGGTACGTTCTGTGCTATCCAGACACCAGGTAACTGTACAGAGGACCGGTGGTGGACCGCCACCTCCTCCCCCACAACTAACAACATGGGAGGAGCAAGTCTTGGAGATCATGCATCCTGACGGCCTCGCAGGAGTAGCAGGAGGACTGGACTCTGGTAAGTCATATCTTTACTATTATATCCCCCCACTGTACCTGCATGCCATCACAAACTCCAACCCCTACCTTCACACTCATTACTCCAATACCTCACATATACCCCACTATCATAACCCACATCCCAATACCAAGCCCTGCATGTGACAACAATGCATGAACACCCATCACAGACCTGCATGGACACCCATCACCAAAGCATGTCCAAGGGATAGATTCAACCAGGGCACACAATCACCACTCACACAAGGGCCAAGGCGATATTGCAAGCACAGTAGTAGAGGGAAACACACCCATTGCACAAGATGACACACACAGATACAATCACAATGCATTTATACCCCAACAGGACCCCTACACAATGTCACCAGACAGAAGGTGCCAGCCATATCCAGCCCCCCCAAAGAAGAGGCCCACAGTGACGACAGCAGCTCTGCATGCCTGGATCAAGATGACTAGCCTGGCCCATCAGGGATCGCTGGACAGTCGGTTCCCGAGCCACAGTCCCAAACCAGCACTGAACCTCCCCCCTCAGGAAACACCAGCACAGCCCCCACCCAGCGGGCCCATGTCACTGTTCCCAGGACACGTCAATCATCAGTGTGTCCACCACTACAGGGACCCCAGGCAACCCCATTAACACAGGACGATAAGGGACCTGGGGTCAGTGGCAGTGGGCACACGGTTCAGGGGACAAAGGCACAGGATAACAGGGAAGCTGGGAGGACTGCTGTGCGACGGGGGGAGGACAGGCCCAGGGAACCCACTCTCCATGAGGCACTCTCAAACATCATGGTAACATGCCACCATTCCCAGGAGACCATGGGCACGGTACTGGCCAAGTTTCAGGAGACCCAGCGGCTGCAGAAGGAACAGTACCTGGGGATCAGGGAGTACTTGAAGTCCATTAACACCACCCTGGTCACCATTGCAGGGGTACTGGTAGACCAGGCCAACACTATGAGGGAGACAGTGGCATACCACCGGGCCCCTGACACCAGCCCGAATGATGAACAGCCTTCCACGTCCACCGGCGATAGTGGACAGGAGGTCCCGCCACAGGATCAACAGGCCTTCAGCACCCCACTCCCTGCAGAAGGAGAACCACCCCACAAATGGTCCCTGCTTGTCACCCTTCTGTCCCACCATGTCACCCAGTCCACCTTGAACTGCCATTGCTCCACTTCCTATGCCCCCTTGGAAAATGTACCTGTGATACCAAGAGACTGGACTCTACCATAGACATTCCTCCACCATCACCCCAGCTCCTTCCACATACCCCTATACACATCACATTAGCCCATAAATAAACACCCTTGAATCACAAAACAATCTGGAGTCAGTCTGTACTTTCACAAATGTATTATTACAACTTCTTCGACAAATATCAATGTTAATGTTCATTTGCACATACCAATGTATGACAGTTGTTGGGCAGCAGTAAACATAGCAGAAAGCAGAATGAGGTAACCAGATCTGTGAAATGGAAAGCCAAAGTGAACTGTCAGTGTCCATACACAGAGGTTAAGAAGCTGACTTATACAATGTCCTTCAGTAGTCAGATATGAAATGAGCAGTGCCAGTCTCTTACCTGTGTCTCACTGGAGGTACTGCATGATGATGTTGTTTCGGTTGTCAATATCTTCTTTCTCTGCCTCCTCTTCCTCACTGTCCACAGGCTCCACAGCTGCCACAATACCATCATCAGGCCCATCCTCATGCAGAAAAGGCACCTAGCCTCGCAAAGCCAGGTTGTGCAACATGCAGCATGTCACGATTATCTGGCACACCTTCTTCGGTGAGTAGTATAGGGAACCACTTGTTAGATGGAGGCACCGGAATCTGGCCTTCAGGAGGCCGAAAGTCCGCTCAATAATACGCCTAGTTCACCCATGTGCCTCATTATAGCATTCCTCTACCCTTGTCCTGGCATTCCTCACTGGGGTCAGTAGCCATGAGAGGCTGGGGTAACCAGAGTCACCTGCAAATGTCGAGGGAAATCTGTTAGACACACAGTAACCCTTAGGGACTACCCCATACCCAGACACCTATTCATACTGTGTGGGGACCTAGGGCTCACCTATTAGCCACACCCGGTGCCTCTGGAGTTGCCCCATCACATAAGGGATGCTGCTATTCCTCAAAATGTAAGCATCATGCACAGAGCCAGGATACGTGGCATTTACATAAGAGATGTACTGGTCTGCCAAACACACCATCTGCACATTCATTGAATGGTAGGTTTTTTGATTTCTGTACACCTGTTCATTCCTGCGGGGGACAAATGCCACATATGTACCATCAATGGAACCAATTCTGTTGGGGATATGTCCCAGGGCATAGAAGTCAGATTTCACTGTGGCCAAATCCTCCACCTGGGGGAAAACGATGTAGCTGCACATGTGTTCCAGCAGGGCAGATAACACGTTAGAATACATTGGCAGAGACATCCCTGATGCCATGGCCACTGTTGTTTGGAAGGAACCAATTGCCAGGAAATGGAGCACTGGCAGGACCTGCACTAGAGGGGGGATACCTGTGGGATGGTGGATAGCTGACATCAGGTCAGGCTCCAATTGAGCACACAGTCCTTGGATTGTGGCACAATCAAGTATATAGGTGATAATGATGTGTCTGTCTTCCTTTGTCGACAGGTCCACCAGGGGTATGTACACCGGAGGATGACGCCATCTCATCATCTGCCCCCGCGATGTCCCCTATGGAAGAGAATGGTGAGCAGAGGGTCATGTACCACAAGGGTCGCACAAGTGGTTTTTGGAGTAATGTGAGTATATCCATGTGTGGTGCTGTCTGTCCGTATTTTTGCACAAATGTGCTGTGACGCAGTTAGGTGTCATGCCATGTGCCACCCTGAAATGGCGGCTGCCTGACCTGTAAGGAGAGACAAGGGGAAATGAGGTAACTGCGCTGGCGTTATGCAGCGTCGAGGTAGGCAGTCGAAGACCGCCGCGCAATTCAGCATTGGTTATCATTGGGACCTATGGGTTCCAGGAGCCAATGACGATGTACGCCGGCAGTGATGGTACGCACCGCCGCGGACATGACGGCCATTTTCATTCTGTTCACTCACTTGATACCTGACCTTCAACAGGAGAGGACCTACACTGCAAGTGCTGCTGTGATCTGTGTCTGGAAGCCTTCACTTCAGGGGAGTTGGAGAGACTAGTGGATGGGGTCCTCCCCCAGTGCACGCTACTCTACGGCCCTCCAGACAAACAGGTGATTACAATGTGAGCATGATGCGTGGGACATGAATGTATGGAGTGGTGTGGATGGACAATACATGTGAGGTTAGGGGCTGAGGCCTGCATGAGAGGATGGTGAGTGTATGTGTGTCAGGGCATGGTGGGAAGTGGTGGCCAATGAGTATGACAAACCGGACAGGGGAGTAATTTCCTTTCATCCTATACCTTCCCTCTAGGTCAGCGCCCACAAGAAGAAGGGTATTTGGCGTGCCATCATCAAGAAAGTGCGGACCCTGGGGGTCTATCAAAGACGGAACACCCACTGCCGCAAGAGATGGGAGGACCTGCACAGCTGGAGCAAGAAGACGGCGGAAGCCCAGCTGGGGATGGCCTCCTAACGTGGAAGGGGTGCCCGTCGCACCATGACCCCCCTGATGTTCCGGATCCTGGCAGTGGCATATCCGGAGTTGGATGGGCGATTGAGGGCATCACAGCAGCCACAAGGGGGTGAGTACAGTCTCATTCATCTGACTCTGCGCACTTTACGAGGTGTCTGGGTGAGGGATGTGGGCTGTGCGTTCCCCTAGGACAGGGCGAACTTGGTAGGGTAGGTCCCTTGTTTGGCAGGGTCTGTGGCACTCCAACCCCAATAGTGGTAGTGGCCATCTACAACTAGTCAGCCTCCTATGGGTTCCAGGTGTGCAGCAAATGGGGTTAGGCATAGTCCCCCATGAGCAGGTGTTTTTCCTACTAACTGCTAGTGCATGGCCTAGTGCATAGGGCTGCTCCCTGTATTTTGTGTCCGCTAACGGTAGTGGTGTTGCTAGCATTGACCATGCGTCTCCTCTGTCTTTCCCTTCCATCTTCTTTTGTCACCCTGTCTTGTGTGCATTAGCATAATCTGGCGGAGGAGTAGAGGCACCGGAGACGGAGGGAGCTGCATCCCACATGGCCCAGGAGGGTGAATCTAAAAGTCTGAAGCCACCAGTGGGACGGAGGGCGAGGGAAGCTCCACGACGGGGACAGGAGGAGACACCAGCAACAACAACTCCTCCTCTGATGGGAGCTCCTTGTGGTGGCGGGCACCTCTGTGCCCACCGCAACAACAGGTACAGCCGTCCCCCCCCACCAGCACATCCCTCCCAGTGTCGCGTAGGCTCTCATTATCCTAATGAGAATACTGGATTTTGAGCGGCAAGATTGTTCACAGTGTGGGGGACTGAGTCTGACCCACGGTGGATGACACTTGTCACTCTAAATCTGGGCTTTGCTCCGGCTAACTAGCAGTGCCTCATCTCTCCCAAATGGAAGAGACAATTGGGCAGCCGAGCGCATGACATCTTAGTACTTCTCAGGGAAGTCGTGGTCACTCAGGTCAAAACCGGTTCTCTCATACACAGTACGGTCTCATGTATAAATGACAAAGGCAGTTTAAGTTTTAAAGATTGGTTTAATAAAATTACTGCATTTTAGATTGCAAAGCGTGAGCTGCAATAACCAGAACTATACAACACAGTAAGATTAAAATAGTAACGAGGAGAGTGAAGCACAAGAATAAAGCTATCATAGTGCCACTAGGTTATGTTCTCTCTAAGTTATATTTCGAGCACAGCATGTTAAGCTCTAAGCCTGCCTTTCAGGTTCCCCTGGGAGGACATCAACCCTCATACCTGAGGAAAGGCCTGTAATCTGCATCAGCATCTGCAACAGGGCATGCAGCATCTAGTTGTAGGCCCCAGGCTGGAATCTCCCTCTTGACGTGTACTAGGACTAGGAAGTGTTTTTATAACTAACACACAGATGTTCTAAGAAAATGTCCCCACGTAAGGGTGTGTATTTTCTACGAATACTGGAGACTAAACTTCTACCACGTTTACCAGCAATGTACCAGACTGTAGCCTTGACTGAAGCACAGGGCGATCAAGAATGCATTATTTGAGAACACAGTGCTGAACTAAGCTAAACAGTGTGATAGAAGAAATTAAAACAAGACCGTAAAAACTGGTTATTGTAAAATAACAGTGCGAAGCTGAATAAAATATATCTAAGGCAAAGTGCACAGTGGCCTAGTATGTTAAACTAACGTGCATGAAGCTATATTAAAAATGGCCACACTACACCAGCAGCCCCTCAGCGTGTTTCCCATGCTGCTCAATCAGGAGGGTGGGCATCTCCTTCGCCCCAGGCACCTCAGGCCCTGCCCCAGACAGCCCTGCTGCCCACAGTGAGGAGGCTATTGACCTCCTGAGATCCCTCACGGTTGGGCAGTCAACAATTCTGAATGCCATCCAGGGTGTCGAGAGGCATTTGCAGCAAACAAATGCATACCTGGAGGGCATTCACTCGGGCGTGGCAGCCCAACAGAGAGCATTTCAGGGTCTGGCCTCAGCACTGATGGCAGCCATTGTCCCTGTGTCAAGCCTCCGCCTCCAACTTCCTCTACCCAGACCCAATCCCCTCTACCTCAGCCTATCCCAAGCACACCTTAAGACCAGCATGCACACAAATCAACACACAAAAGTGGCTCAGGCAAACATAAGCACCACACATCCCACAGGCACTCACACAAGCACCATACCCATGCAGACACACCAACATCCACTTCCTCCACTGTATCCCCCTCCTCCACGTCCTCCACCTTCCTCCCTGACTCGTCTCCACTCACACCTGCATGCACTTCATCCTCAGCCACTGCCTCCATCAGCACCCAAAGGCAAGAAGAGGGGCAGCGCCAAGGTGGGTCAGATGGGGAGAAGGCGCCAACCACCAGAGCCATGGCTGAGGGTTCTGATCATCCCAGTAAGTCCTATTATTTATTATTAGTATTTCCCTACCTTTTACCTCTGCCCACTAATATACTATTTTAAATTTTTCCTTGTTTACTTTTTTGTACTGTCTCCTTTTTTTTCTACCTTCCTTATCCAGTTTTTGTTTGACTCCTATTATATCTGCCTTATCTTTTTTTCCTTATTTCAACATTTCTTTATTTTTGTTTTGGTAGCTGACTTTTTCTGGGCTGCATGAGTCTGTAGATGTTGTCTGTTTTGTTGGTAATCTTTCCCTCTCCTCCCCTCTATGTCTTGTGGTACTGTACGACTAGGAACAGATTTTTGATACTCTGCTGTCTACTGCGAAGTTTGCATCTAAAAGTAAGCTAGTATTATAAAATATTAGTCACCATGTATGCTGGCTGAGAAGGGTTTATTTTTCTTGTTCACGCTCTAACAGTAAATGAGAGAGTGGCCATGGTCATGGACCACCCCCAAACCCCAATGTTGTGCTGTGTAATTCACTTATAATGTATACCAGCATTTCCCATGACAGTGCAGCACAACTGAAAAGTATGAGGTCCCATTGTATTTGCCATCCAACACAGTGCCTTTCATTGGCCATTAATTATCCACCACTTAGATGCACTTCAATGATTCATTGTCATCAGCATCATAGGCTATAACTCTGTCCCTCTAATACAAAAAAAGTTTTTGATTGACTTGATTACCGGGCTTTTCTAATATTGAAAACCAACAATATCCCCACTGTATTATTTTTGATAGACGATACTGCAGTGCTAACTGAACTGTAGTGATGTACTGCAGTTGTATTTTTTATTTAAAAAATGTAAGGGGCTGCATATCTGGCATCTAAAAAATGAATAATGTTTTGTTCTAGCCACACAGAGTGCCACTGAATCAAGTGTCGCTGCAGGAGGAGATTCAGTTGGTGGGGGAGAAGTAGCAGCAGGGGTGGGCAGTGGTAAGTCCATTGCTTGTTCATTGAGAATTTCTATTATACTCACTAGCTACAAGGATGATGTGACTTGTGATCATGAACCCCCTGCTTTACCAGCTACAGCAGTGGTTGAGTTATGGCCTCTTCTATACGTAACTCAGCAAAAGCTCACATAATGTACGCTAAAAATGATGGCTTGATGGAATTGCGAAAGAATGGAAGGTTAAAACAAAGATGGGTGAATTGAGTGAAAGGGAAGGATGAGTAGGTGGGTAAAATGATGCGTGGGTGAGTATTGGGTAAATGGATGGAAGGATAAAAGGATGATTGAAAGAAAGAGTGGATACTGAATGAATGGATAATGGATTGGAAATATTGGTTAAAGACAGGATGAGAGAAAGTAATCTTAAATCATGGTGGCTATGGGTGAATATAGTAGGAAGAATGAAAGAATGATTGAATAATTGCTTGGGTGATTAAATAAGGGAACTTATGGAGAAGAGCATGCTACTCAAGCTAGTTCACTTACTTTGTATTATGGTCATCAAAGCTATGGTTTAAAGTGGGGGGTATTTTAATTTTTGCTCTAATCTCTTGACTCACTGTGTTTGTTAAGCAAGGCAGATATGTATCCCACCCATCATCATTCATCAAACCCCTCTCTACCCATGGCATTTTGCCACACATGGTCAAAGATGTGCAGTATGGTTCAATTTGTGAATACAGTGTTGACTGTGCAATATGCGTCTGCTTTAGTGACTGTTGCAATTACAAAGTTTTCAATGCATTGCAAACTAAACACACAAGGTGTTTACCTTTGCCCACTCAGTCACCTCTTAGTACTTCACTCCTTTATGCTTTCCTAAGTTCTGCCATCCCAGCCTACCAAATACATTGAAAAATATATTCTTGACATGCACCACATTTTTTATCGCCAGATTAAGTGATTCCAAAATCTATTTAATGGTTTCTCATAAAAGATTTATTTTACACCAGTTTTTTCCCTTTAGACTTTGGTCTATTACGGTGGCTGAATAAGCCAAAGCTTAGAGACATGACAAATCGATGATCAGTGACACCCCTGTATTCTATAGCCACGGCTGTACCTAGCCACCTAATCCCTCCACTTTGCCCTGCAGTAGAGTAAGTCAAGTTTCCTTTCCTTACTGCCCAGCAAATTAATTTGTAGGAAATAATTAGTGGTGGTAGGTGAGGCTAGTGAGTAAATTGTGACTAAGTCACTGATTTGATTTCAAGATTGTTGTAAGGGATACTCTGTGATGTACGTGTCAAATACAAACTATATAGCCTGTTCTTTTACCTGTAGTGCAGTGCATAATTAAAGGGAGTTGGGACTGGGTATTTTTCACTTTGGACTTTCAGGGATGGGGCAATTTGTTTGGGGAGAGGGGTGGGCCTATTGTGAGGGGAGAGGGTGAGGTTTGTATTTGTAAAAGATAAGGGGATAATTTATTTTGCTTAATTTATGCCTCAAGTGTTTATTTTGGTATTTTAGTTTGCATTGCTGCTAAACAAAAGTGTATGTCATCTACCCTTGATCTACTAGCCTCTGTAACTATATTTACCATTAGGAGATGATTGCATTTGCCTATTTGGCCTACAAAAACCTAAATATACTCAAACAACATCTTTTTCAGTGGTAGTAAATTACTCACTAGACAAGTTCACTCTAATCCATAGTTGAATAGATAAAATGAGGGCTGACACCTCAGTTTTCTTGCTGCAGGGTTTTCCCAAGGTGGAATCTTATCTTATGTCGGTGGTATTACTAGTAAGAGTCTAGTGCACTAACAGGGAAGACGCAAGGTGCCACTCCCGCTATGCAAAATCCAACTGCAGGATTAATCAAAGGGTTATACAATCACTGTCAACTAGATTGAGAGAAAACAGATAGTTAGTGGGTCATATATTATATCATAACATTAGGAATACTGAGAGCAAACTACCACAATGACAGTATTTGACACACAACAAAGAAGATCTTATATGACAGTAAAATCTATCAATATCAACTTCTTCTGAGAAATGGGAGGCTTGTACCTCATGAAACAGGAAATTAAATTCTAGAATCAAGAGAAGTGGGTTCAGAGTCAGGAGTGGTTGGGCAAGGTTAAGCATTTACACATCACAAGGCCTTAATGATGCTGTTGATGGGGCTGGTGTGGAATATTGCTCAGGTAATAGAAGATCACGCAGCGAGTTGATGTCGCTTTCACCATATCTGCCCTAGCAAGTGTATGATCCATTTATGGTGTAAAAATAGGTAAGCTGGAGTGCTGAGCTTTCAACAAGTACTTTTGTGCAGAAGGGGACTAGGGGGAGAACTGCATACTGAAAAACAGTAAGTGTAATATGGAGAGAGGGAGAAGGATAAGGTAGGAAAGGTAATCTTCATGAGGAGTGTATCATGAAGGCTCAGATGCCAAACACAAACATAAAGGGGAGTTTCACATTTCAGACGGCAATGCAGCAAACACATGCTCAGCAGCATTTTCCAAATCAATGTACCTCTCTCCACGCCACAGAGCAGACTAAGGCCCATATTTATACTTTTTTAGCGCCGCATTTGCGTCGTTTTTTTTACGCAAAATTGGCGCAAACTCACAAAATACAATTGGATTTTGCAAGTTTGCATCAATTTTGCGTCAAAAATGGGTGCAAATGTGGTGCTAAAAATTATAAATAAGGGCCTCAGTACTAAGCCTCAGAGTCTTCGCCATCATCATGGTTTTCTCTTCTCCTTTTAACTGTTGAGGTAGTCCCACCCTGAGTCATTCCATCCTCCTTCTCCTGGTTCTGAGTAACTCCACCTCAGTTCCCAACTGAGCAAGGTAGTCCTGTGAATGCACTGCTGTTGAAGATCAAATAGAGGAACAGAATTGGAGTATTTTGCATAGATTTGTGTTTTTAACTAAAGTGACTGGTCTTATCTCTGGGGAATGAGAAAAAAGGAGTGGACCCTACAGGTAAAGGGAATGAGAAAAAAGGAGTGGACCCTACAAGTAAAGTTCACTAAGTTTAAAAGGTCAATCACTTTCAGGAAAAAATGATCGCCCAACAGCCCTCAAACATTACAAATCTTCTAAATCAAGTTTACAGACTTGTTGAACTCCCTCCCTCGCTGCCAGCCTACAAATACATCACCAATCATCACTCACAATCACTCAGCATATCACCACTCATTGGTGCAATAGTTAGTTGTTACCTCTTCCAATCCAAGCACAGTGGTTGATACAATAGATAATCTATTCTTTGATGGTAGCAACACATTGGAATTTGGTATTTGCACTGGCAGTCTTAATCAGTGATATAAAAAAAAGGATATGCAAGAAAAGCAGGCATGTCCTGAAAGGAACATAGGGGCTTTATCACTGCATATTGATCCAACTCCAATCTAGTCATATCTGTGACTAGAAAATGGTGGGGCAGCATAAATCTGACTCAAACATAAGGTTCCACTAGATATGGAAAGGAAGAAAGAAAGAAAAGTTCAACAAGAAATAATGTAAAAGTTCGATGGTGGCACTGGCATACTCAGTCCAGGAAATAGAATCTGTCCTGAAACTCAGGTGATTCACCCAGAATTTGTTCAGCAAACAAACTTGATTCAGACCAGTCATCCTATTCCCCCTCCTGTGGTGTTTTATGAACAGTTTAATCAGGTGATATACAATGCTGGTTCATTTTAATCATAATTAATCTCTCCATGCTTTGAGGTGATAGACTGGTCCTTCTCACTGTTACAGATGCACCAGCTGCACTGAACAGAAGTTCAGCAGACATGCTAGCTACAGAACAAGCCAGATACATTGTCAGCCCACTGAGCTGTGGCCATTGGTGCATCTTCCCATACCAATACACCAATGCTTTTTGATCCACCTACACCTCTTTTGGGTCATCCAGATACTCCTGGAAAATATTCTGAAGTGTTATTGGTGCTGCTGCTGTTGTAGTTTAGCAGCGATTAGATTAAGCATTAGCAGAAGACATCTGTATTTGTAACTAATGTGAACATTTTGCGGAATCCATTTTCTATTCATGGCAGCCATTTTCTCTGCCACATGCTGCCATGTGCTCACCATGTGCTCTGTCCTACCTTTCTGTTAACTACTCTTGAAAATCTGCCTAGTGACAAGTTATATTTAGCATCTCCCACTTCGCACATGCTCAGTAAGGTCTGCAGCTGTTAGTCCTTGAAAACTGTCAGCTCCTCCTACCTGTCGACTGTGCATTTCCACATGACCTTACATGTATGCAAGTCTTGCTTCTATAATTGTACCACCTCCTTTTAGCCCCTGCGTGGGTATAAAAGGACCATGCTCTCTCACTTCAGTGTGCTACTTCAAACATTACCGAAGGGTGCTGTTTGAACTGTAGTACCACCTCATGAGGTTAATAAACTTGGTCTTTTATTTCAGTTCCTGTGCCAACTTCTTCCTACATGGTTAAAGGACTTTGTGCAGAGAAAGGTGAACCCCTTGCACTAGTAGGCCTTGCTGAGGCTTACTTCAACACTGCTGCTTAATCTATTTTGCCTTTGCCTCTGCACTAGTTGTAAAGACCTACCACTTGAAACCAAGCCAATGCAGAGTTTGGGTTGATTTGTCTGATGCTGTTGTTACAGGCCTTCTTGTTGCTAGCGTTGGTTGCTGTGAAACACGATTGTCCTCTCTGGAGTTTGAAGGCCGCACACCAGAACCGTGGATTGGAACTTTAAGTTCCAACCATTCTTTTTTCAGTTCTCCAGCTTGCTCAACACTCTCCCTCTTGTATTTTGAGACATCTCCTTCAGATAAAGGAAACAAATGGGAAGAATTTCTTGTAGCATGGATCAAGTAGGATGGCACTGATGTACTCTTTGGACAAGATACTGTCATTTTGTAGACTTGCTTTACAATTCAATTGATAGCTTAGGCTCTCAACCAAGGCATACATTTCTGAGTGTTCATTCACACTTCCGAGGGCGATCCTTTCAGACACCTTCTTAAGCTGCCCCTATAGTAGATGCAACAATGTTATATCATGGCCCATTGTACTGTCCTTCTTGCTGACTTCTCATGTGAAAACATCAAAAGGGATCAGCATCTGTGTCAGGCCTTTGGCTAGGCCCCATTTGTCTGCATCCATGGTCACAGCTTTCCCAATTGCATTCCCTCATCTTTGAATGACATAGGCAGCTCAAACAGATGTTGCAACATATAATAGGTTGAGTTCCATTGTGCTGGTACTTCTTGTATCAGGGCTTTAACTGGTACTCTGTTAGCATGCTGAATAATCTGCAATTTTTTCATTGCTTTAAACAAATGGCTGAAAACCGTGCAGATATGACTGCAGGTGGTCAGTATGTTGCTGACTATGGCCCTTATTACAACCCTGGCAGTCGGTGTTAGAGCGGGGGCAATACCGCCGACAGGCCAGCGGTAATGAAAATGGAATCACGACCACGGTGGAAACCACCAACACATACAGCCACTTTAACACTCCGACCGCCACAGTGGAAGCAACAAACACCACAGCGGTAACCACCAACAAACAGATGCAAGACAATGTACCACCCACCCCATTCCAACACGCCCATCCGCCAGCTTTTCCGGGGCGGTACCAACGCACTCAAAAGCACAGTAGAAACAGTAGTTGGAAGGGAAACTACTCACCTCTCGACACTCAACAAAGAATCAGGACACCATGGAGCCCGAGGTGCAGGTCCTGCCCATGCTGGTATACCTTCTCATACATCAGGAGTACCAACGGCGGCGACAATGACCGCGGTGAGTACAGCACTTAGGAGGCAAGGGGTGGGGACAAGAGAGTGACACACACACGCAACACGCAACATCACCATCCCCACCCCCACCCTCAACACCACACACACAAACACATGCAACAATATTACATATACACCCCGTAACCCTCTGGAATAACGCAAGGACAAAAGGAATTGAGTCAAATTAGTGTAATATTAGAATTCTAGAGAAATACGTTCATAAATAAATAAACAGTATGTACAATATATACAATATATGCAAAATCAGGGACAATGTCCACGCACAAATTGTCCGTGGCCCACTGGGCCAAAACACATAGGCCAAGCCCACACTTGATGCCTGCCTCATAACGGAGAGAACACTGCAGGGGGGCATCAGGTCAAAAACACACAGGCACCTCAAATGGACAAGGAAGGGGGGGCACCTCAGCCGGGAGATGGTACAACGCCACTGCTGCTGGAGGGGGGAGTGCAAAGCCACAGTCTCTCATGTCTCACCAGTGGGTGGGTTGCCCACTGCTTGGTCCTGGGGAGTGCAAAGCTACAGTCTCTCAAGTGGGTGGTTTGCCCACTGCTTGGTCCTGGGGAGTGCAAGGCCACAGTCTCTCCAGTGGATGGGTTGCCCACTGCTGCTGGAGGGGGCCTTGTGCCCAGTGTGCTTCATCCTGCCAAGGATAGGGTGAATGGATTCCTTTCTCCACTGGTTCTAGAGGGGGCTGTGTGTGCAGTGATGCAGCAATTGGGGGTGCCAGGTCACAGTCCCTCACCTGGGTGTCAGAGCCACGAGATTTGCAGTGGTCAGGATGCATGATAGTCCATGGAGGCAGGGCTACAGTCTATCCGCCGGTGGCTATGGCTGCACAGTGGTGGTAGTGCCGGTGGTGGTGGGGGTGCTGCAAGTGGCGGGGGGAGGCTCAAGTCCTTCTCCTGCAGCCTTGGGCGGCTGCCCACTGGGGCTGCTGTTGCTGAAAGTGGTGTTACTGTCAGCGGTGCAGGTGGCGGTGCTGGCCGCGGTGGAGGTGCCGGGGCTGCAAGTGGGGGGGAGGCTCCAGCCCTTCCCCTGCAGCCTCGGACGGGTGCCCACTGGGGCTGCTGCTGCTGACAGTAGTGGTGCTTGCGGCGGTGCAAGTGGCGGTGCAGGTGGCAGTGCTTGCGGTGGTTCTTGCGGCAGTGAAGGCGGCGGTGCTGGCCGCAGTGCTAGTAGCCACCAGGTCTTCAACTGCAGACTCGGACAGCTGAAATGCCTTGGCTGGGGTTTTCTGCCCCTTCCTGACCTTGACAGATGGTGGTGTCACCTTGGGTCTGGCAGCTGGAGTCTTTGACGTGGCCCTGCTGGGTAGCTGTGGGTCCTTCCCCTTACTGGATACTGTCCCCTTCTTCACTTTGCCAGGTGGCAGAAGTTCTTTGACTTGGCAGGGGTTGGTGGCACACTGGCTGGCCTGACGGGTGCCCCTTTGAGCCTATGACTGCTGTGGGAACCACAGCGGACATGGACTTGGTGTTTTTTGTGCTGGGCTGGGTTCTGGCCACCCTGGCCCGAGGGGAAGGACGGGGGGGAGGGGTAGGGGACAGGTCAATGTTGGCTAGGAAAAGCTTCTTAGGGACATTGGGATAGGAAGAGAGTGGAGGTTTGGAAGTGGAGGGAGAGGGAGTGGTTGTAGGAGGTATCCGTCTGCTGTGTTTGGGTGAGTGGATGCCTTTCTCCACTGATTCTAGGTGCAAGTGCATGAGCTGGATGCTGTTGGGAGGTGGATGGCTGTTGGGTGTGTGTGTGCTTGTGTTTGTGTACTTTGGGAGGAGGGGTCACAGACACAGTGGAAGAAGACACAGGGGACGTATGCATGGATTTGGGGGTGGTAACTGCCAGTGAGGGGTGTGTAGTGATGGGCGTGCTGGTGATAGAGGTAGTGGATGAGGATGTAGTGCATTCAGGTCTGAGTGGAGATGCTACTGGGAGGGAGGTGGACGAGGAGGAGGAGGGGGACACAGTGGAGGCAGTGGATGTTGGTGTGTCTGCATGGGGATGGTACTTGTGTGAGTGCCTGTGAGATGAAGTGTGGTGCTGGTTTTTGCCTGAGCCACTTTTGTGTGTTGATTTGGGTGAATGCTGGTCTGTAGGTGTGCTTGGGATAGGTTGGGGTTGAGGGGACTGGGTAGAGGAAGTTGGAGGGGGAGGCTAGAGACAGGGACAATGGCTGCCATCAGTTCATGAGCCAGAGACTGAAATGCTCTCTTTTGGGTCCCCACTCCAGAGTGAATGCCCTCCTGGTATGCATTTGTTTGTTGCAAATGCCTCTTGACACCCTGGATGGCTTTCAGTATGGTTGACAGCCCAACAGTGAGGGATCTCAGGAGGTCAATAGCCTCCTCACTGAGGGAAGCAGGGCTGACTGGGGCAGGACCTGATGTGCTTGGGGCGAAGGAGATGCTCACCCTCCTGGGTGAGCGGGCACGGGAAACACATGGAGGGGCTGCTGGGAGGGAGGTGCTAGTAGGGGGGTGGCGGCTGTACCTGTTGTTAGGTTTGGCACAGAGGTGTCCGCCACCACCAGGGAGCTTCCATCGGAGGAGGATTCGCTGTCTGTAATGTCTACTCCTGGCTCCGTCGTGGTGCTCACCTCACCCTCCGTCCCACTGGTGCCCTCACCCTCGGTGGATTCGGCCTCCAGGCCCATGTGGGATGCAGCTCCCTCTGTCGCCTTTGCCTCTTCTCCTCTGCCATATGATGCTAATGCACACAAGGACAGGGTGACAAAACTAAAAGGGGTGGGAGACAGAGTATACACTTGGTCAATGCCAGCAACACCTCTACCGTTGTCATACACAACACACAGGGAGCTGCCCTATGTACTCAGCCATGCACTACCAGTTACCATGCTAGTCACCAGCCCATGGGGGACATGGCATAATGCCATCAGCTGCACACCTGAAACCCACAGGACTCTGCCCAGTAGTAGATGCCCACTAACACCATTGAGTTTGGAGTGCTTCAGAGCCTGCCCAACAAGGGACCTACCCTGCCATGTTCGCCCTGGCCTAGGGTTTCCACAGTCCACATCCCCCACCAAGGTAAAACCTTAATGCTCGCCAAGTCATGAATCTGAATTTGTACTTACCCCCTTGTGGCTGCTGTGATGCCCTCAAGCGCCCATCCATTTCCGGATAGGCCATCGCCAGGATGCGGAACATCAGGGGGGGTCAGGGTACGACGGGCACCCCTTCCTCGTTGGGAGGCCAGCCCCAGCTGGGCCTCCGCTGTCTTCCTTGCCCAGAGGTGCAGGTCCTTCCACTGTTTGTGGCAGTGGGTGCTCTGCCTGTCTAAGACCCCCAGGGTCCGCACCTCCTTGACGATAGCACGCCAAATACCCTTTTTCTGATGGGCCATGACCTGCAGGAACAATAAAGCAGAGAAGGAATTAGTAATACCGTCCTGACCATCACACTCATGGCCCACCATATCCCTCCCATCCCCTGACACGCATACATTGACCACCATACATGCAGCACTCTGGCCAGGACCACTCAGACCCACCCCTACACGGGTCTTACACACACAGAAATTCATACATTCATGGCCCACGCATCATGCTCACAGTGCACTCACCTGTTTGTCTGGAGGACCATAGAGAAAAGTGTACTGGGATAGGACCCATCTAAAAGTCTCTCCAACTCCTCCACAGTGAAGGCAGGGGCCCTTTCCCCAGACACATGAGCCTTTGTTGCTAGCAGACACAGGTCACAGTAGCACTTGCAGTGTAGATCCTCTCCTGTTGAAGGTCAGGTAGCAAGTGAGTGAACAGATATTAAATGTCGGTCACATCTGTGAGGGTGCGTACCGTCACCGCTGGCGTACATCTCCATTGGCTCCTGAAACCCATAGGGGGCCAATGATAACCAATGAGGAGTTGTGCTGCGGTCTTCGGCCACCTACCGCAATAGTGCACAACACCAGCGGAATTACCTCATTTCCTCTTGTCCCTCCACACAGGTCAGCTAGCCACCATTTCAGGGGGGCACAGGCGATGGCACCTAACTGCGTCACAGCAGACATTGGCACATCAACTGACTCTCGGATTCACATACTGGTTCTGTAAATGAAGAGATACATCATTTTTGCAGTAGATGTGTGAATATGACCCTCTGCTCACCGTTTTCCTACCTAGGCTTCGACCGCTGAGGATGAATATGAGATGAAGAAATCCTGGTGGACCTTGCGACAATGGAGGACAGACACATTTTCCTAACCTACAGACTTGATCGTGCCACAATCCAAGAACTGTGTGCCCAATTGGAGCCAGACCTGATGTCAGCTATCCGTCAGCCCACAGGTATCCTCCCTCTAGTGTAGGTCTTGTCAGTGCTCCATATCCTGGCAAATGGTTCCTTCCAAACAACAGTAGCCATGGCATCAGGGATGTCTCAGCCAATGTTCTCAAATGGGTTGACCGGAGTGTTGTCTGCCCTGCTGAAACACATGCGCACCTACATCGTATTCCCACAGGTGGAGGATTTGGCCACAGTGAAAGCTGACTTTTATGCCCTGGGACATATCCCCAACATCATTGGTGCCATTGATGGTGCACATGTAGTATTTGCCCCCCCCCCCCAGAGAAATGAACACATTTTCAGGAATAGAAAAAGCTATCACTTTATTAATGTGCAGTTGGTGTGTTTGGCTGACCAGAACATCTCCCATGTGAATGCCAAGTATCCTGGCTCTGTGCATGACACCTTTATCTTGAGGAACAGCAGCATCCCATATGTGATGGCTCAACTCCAGAGGCACCAGGTGTGGCTAATCGGTGAGCCCAAGGTCCCCATTCCGTATATGTTGGTGTCTGGGTATGGGGTTGTCCCTAAGGGTTAGTGTGTGTCTAACAGTTGTCCCTCAATGTTTTCAGGTGACTTTGGTTACCCCAACCTCTCATGGCTACTGGCCTCAATGAGGAATGCCAGGACAAGGACAGAGGAACGTTACAATAAGGCACATGGGTGAACAAGGAGGATAATTGAGCAAACCTTCGGCCTCCTGAAGGCCAGGTTCTGGTGCCTCCATCTGACAGGTGGCTCCCTATACTACTCACCCAAGAAGGTGTGCCAGATCATCGTTGCATGTTGCACAACCTGGCCTTGAGACACCAGGCGCCTTTTCTGCAGTAGGATGAGCCTGAAGATGGTCTTGTGGCAGCGGTGGAGCCTGTGGTCAGTGAGGAAAAGAAGGCAGAGGAAGAATATTTGGACAACAGAAGTAATATCATACAGCAGTATGTCCAGTGACACACAGCTGAGACACTGTAACTTCACTTTACTTTTCAGTTTTCGGTTGGACAATGTACATGGCATCCTGATTTCCCTATGTCTATGGGCACTTACTGTACCTTTCGGCATCTCTATTTTCAGATCTCTGTGGCCCACTCTGCCTCTTGGTATGTTTACTGCTGCCCACTAAAGGTCATACCAATGTATTAATTATTGTACATATGAATTGCACTGTTTTCAGAATGTTGTACTGATACATATTTCAATCAATTGACAGACTCCAGATTTGTATTTATGCCAAGGGTGTTTATTTAAGTGCTAATACGTAGAGGGGGATGTGCAATGGTCTTGGGTGATGGTGGAGGAATGTCCAGTTAGAGCCCAGTCTCTTGGTATCACAGGTGCATTGTCCAATGGGGCATGGGAAGGGGAGTAATGGCAGTTCAAGGTGGAATGGGTGACAGAGTGGGACAGAAGGGTGACAATCAGGACAGTCTTATGTCCTGGCAGGGTCTTGGCAATGTTCTCTGGCTTCTGTCTGGACCACAGGGATAGTTTGTGGGGTGTTTCTTTCTGCATGGTATGGGGTGCTGGTGGCCTGTTGGTCCTGTGGCGGGGCCTGTCCCCTAGCGCCGGCGGAGGTGGAGGGCTGTTCATTGGTGGGGCTAGTGTCAGTGGCCCATTAGTGTGCCACTCCCTCCCTCATGGTGTTGGCCTTTTAAGCCCTCAGTCTCCAAGGGACCCCTTCCCCTTTGTGAATGGCAGTAAAAACATTTTTTCAGAGCAGGTAGTGGTCCTACGGACTTCTGCCTGCTCTGAAAAAACGAAAAAAAAACGTTTCATTTTTTGATTTTGAAATTCATCTAGTTTTCCATTAAGGAAAACGGGCTGCATTTAAAAAAAAAAAAAAAAAAATGCTTTATTTAAAAGCAGTCACAGACATGGTGGTTTGCTGTCTCCAGCAGGCTACCATCCCTGTGTGGTCAGCCATTCCCAAGTGGTTCGCAAATTGCGACCTACCTCATGAATATTCATGAGATGAGCATTTGCGATCCCCTTGCGAATTGCAAATACTTTCACTGACAGTGGGCAACATAAGGTTTTGCAACGTGCAAATTGCGAGTCGCTCTGACTACGCAATTTGCGAGTCGCAAAACCAACCTTTGGTACATGTAGCACGTAGTGTGTGGCTTAGTGTCTGACAGTCATGCACTCATGAAATGGATTGACACAATGTAAACTTTTAGCTGAGTAGATGGATCACAGTAAATGTAGAAATTCTACATGGGTACAAGGTGGTTTATTTATGGTGCAATAGGTATAGTGATTTCTATACAGTATCCATTTCATAGATCCCATGAGTGAACAGATGTAGCACATTCCAGGGTCGAGCGACATGTCATGAGACATGATTAGGTGTAGTGTGTATTAGTGAGAAGTATCTAATATTGCCATTTGTTATGGTAGACAGCACATAGCAGACATTTTTACAAGGATTAGGTGAAGAGGGCACATTTCATACTGTTACAGCACTGGCATGATCTTAAGCCCAGAACTAAGGAGAAACAGTCCATGTGGCACAGACTGCTACTACTGGGTGCTTTTCCTTGTGAATGCTATTCCTTCCACATCTTCATCCTCTGATGTGTGTGATACCTCCTGTGCCATGGCTGATGCTGTTGTAGAGGTAAAAGGGGCCACTCTCACTTCAGGGGATAGAGATGTGGAGTCAAAGGACCCGGCAGCCGCCATTTATGGCAACACATAAGGATTCACTGTTGCAAGGAGAAGCTGCTGATTATTCAAGACTGCTACAGTATCACAGTGGTAGGCAGCCAAGTTCTCCCTAAGGGAGGCCACTTCCTGCTGTATACAGTCCAAGGTATTCTGGATGCTGCTGGCATTTTGGGAGGGCATTTGTCACAGCCGCTCCTTCATGACAGCAGCTATGTCAACCAGAGACTGCTGGACTCCAAGTAGTGGGGAGTGGGTGCCTCTGATGCAGCAGAGTTGTCCTTATTTGGACTGAGGCATGTCCGCACTCCCTTTAGGCCACCTGCCATAGTCTCAACCCCCACCTAAAACCTGCTTTACCATCTCTCCCTGGAGTCCTACCACTGTCCTCTAAAAGCTAATCTCTTGGTCCTTGGAATCCTGGACTGTATGTGTACTGGCTGGTGGCATGTGTTGTTGGCTGGGTGGTTCCTGTGAAGACCCCGCAATGCTGTGTGTCCTCCCTGCAACTTGAGGTGGTGTATGGAGTGCTCCTAGGACATCCTGAAGGGTCTGTTTACTGAGGGTTGGTAGCTGGTCATCCAAGTCATCAGGGAAATCTAGGACAGGCAGGTCGGCAAGACGTAAGCCATCATCCTCGGCAACGAGATATTGTATTGCATCGGCTGTAGACATGCGATATCATGGATCTGCCACTGCTGCGTACATTGCACAATGCAGGGATGCACCGTATTCATTTGCATATGGGGAACTCCTGTGTTGTCCCCTGCGCTGGCACTACATATAGCTGCCTAGCGCCAACACAGGCATCCTTGCACCGTCGTGCAAGGATGTCAGCATTGTAAGGTTTGATTATTTCTGTGTGGGAAGGTGTTCATTCCTGCACACACACAAACCTGTATGGTAATTTGGATATTCTGGGTGTACTGCAGAATGCCTTGCTGGCACCACCCCTGGGATGGGCTTACATTTTTGCACTACCACATGTTCACTGATACCCGTAAATCTGAGGCAGCGCCTAAATGAAATGGATGTTGCAGTGGGTGTATCACAGCAACACCCATTGTGTTTCTGCACTGCTGCAGAATTTTTTACTAATTTTATTCCGGATGTTGGCCCAATATCTGACAACTGTCCAGCGGTGGGTTTCGCATGCCATGATCTAGGAGTGATGCTAACATTAGTACTGTATTTCTTGCTTTTGATATGTGTGCTGCATTATTCACCACACAGAGTAAGAGCAAACAACATTTTAAGTTTGTTTGATTACTACTTGTGCAGGGAGTACACAGGAGAGTGGTGTATAGTAATGTATGTGGTGCATCCCTGGCTTTTTAAATATGACGGTGTGTGGTGCTGCCTAATTTTGCACAGCAGCACACACATTTATTTTCTGTTAGATCTAGCCCTCTGACTTGTCAAATGGTGACATTGCAGCCACTTGTACAGCTTCACTCATGATGTTCACATACATGCACAATGTGTTGTATGCATTTATTCTGCGGCCATTCCCATGCGACGCATATGGTTGTGTGTTCGTTGCTGTGGTTTCATTCTATATGAGATGTGTTACACAGGTTGCAAACTTTAGGGAAGATATTTACTCATTTGGCATGGCTTAGGGCATCTGCAAGATGCATTGCAGTGCACTGCAGCAGTTTCGATACTCAGTGATTTGCCATATTTTCCTGTATCCAGTACAGCCCTGCGATTCACCCTGTGCCTGAACAGATTAGTGCTCCTTGCACCTACACTCGCATTGTTGCAGAATTATAATGGGGTGGCTGACTTGAAGTGATGATTTGTTAATGTGCAGGGAGGTGTCCCTTCCTGTACATGTACAAGCTATTTTGGGGGGGATGGCATTTCAATGTGTGTTGCAAGATGCAGCACACATGAGTATAGGTAATGCGACATTGAGTTAGGGAAGGATTTTGGCCTGATGCACCACCCTGACACCCCCTGGGGTGGTATTGACTTCCATCCTAGTCTCTGAAGTCTATGTTGTGTTGTGATGGCACAGCCACAGCAACGCTATTTGCACATTCTTACCAGGCAATGTGGCGCATATTTACATATTGGACAACAGCCACAGTGATTGGCCTTTGTTGACGTTGTGTATATGTTGGTGTGCATAGCACAACAACAGTGCCTGTACATATGTGGCTTGGGTGAGAATGGTAAATCTTTACTCAGAGCCTATGTGTCCGGATGCAATCCTTTAACATGCAATAAGTGTGTCCTATGTGCCTCCCCTTCTGCCATTAGTGGAGTTCCAGATATCCCACCCTGTAACTGACCCTACATTTGTGGTGGTTCCTGGTAGTCTGCCCTGTCCTGTCCTGCGTTTCAGGTGATCAGTTCTTCCGGGTTGACCTCTGCAACCATCTTCTCCAGCTCATCCAGGTCCTCCTGTGGTGTAGGACTTCAACCTCCAGTCACCAGTGAAGCCTTAGGGTTCCTGGCAAGTTTCTCCTTATTTCTGCACTTGCAATTGTGCCAGCGCTTTTTGACCTCAGTGACACTTTTCTTTACCTCAGCGACCCTGTTTATTTTGTCCACTATTTGCAGTCATGTTGAGTCTCTCTTTCCAACTGGCAATTTGGAGGTGATGAATAGCTGATATTGGTGCTCCGTCACATCTCTGACCAGGATGTTGTGCTCCTACTCACTAAAGCGACACTTACGCTTTCTCTTCTCCTTCTCCTGTTTTTTTTTCTGTACCGTCCTAGCTGCTACATAGGTGTTGGGGGTCTCCCTGGGGTCTCCCCTGGCCTGTTTCTTCCATCATTTGTTGCAATTCTACTCTTTCCTTCTTTTGCGTTTTATTTTCACGCTACTGCGGTGTTAAGATGGCGCTAGCCCTTTTGCGATGTGTTTATGTGCTGAAAAATGGTGTTGCATCATTTTTGCAGCATTAACGTAATTTTTACTTATGGCATTTCACAGCTGTTAGCACCTTTTTTTGGCGCTATCCATTCCTTAATGCCATCCTATGTCATTTGATAAACATGGCGATAGGATGGTGCTAAGGACTGATGCTAGCAGGCGTTAAGAAAAATGACGCAAAACTGTGTTTTTAATCATATTTATAATTATGGGCCAATGTGTGTTACTTACCTGCTATTGTTGGGTTGCCTATTTAGTACTTTTTGGCAATTGTGTCACTAAAATAAAGTACCTTTATTTTTGTGACACCAAGTGTTTTCTTTCATGTGTGTAAGTGCTGTGTTACTACAATAGTATTGCATGAGCTTTGCATGTCTCCTAAATAAGCCTTGGCTGCTCATTTCCAACTACCTCTAGAGAGCCTGGCTTCCAGACACTGCCTACACTTCACTAATATGGGAACCCACCACACATTTGGCCAGCTTCCTACATTGGTGGCAGCAGTGGGATTCTATCCCATGCCTCCGAAGAGACTGGAGGATGTCAAGCTGAGGCTGCAGCAGCTAGCCCTAGCTAGAGAGGCCTTGGCAGTAGAGAGAAAGAGGCAGGGTTTGGGGTTAGCACCCCATGCTGGCAGCAGTTTTAGTTTCAGAGAGCCTAGAGTCAGGGAGGACTCTTTTGACTCCAACTTGAACAAGGGGGGTCCCCCATTCAAGGTGGGGGGTGACATCTACAAGTAGTTCACTGCTTTGGAAAGGGCCTGTAAGGTACAGAGGGTCCCCCAAAGGCAGTGGGCTGCTATTTTGTGGCTCTCCTTCTCTGACAAGGGTAGGCACAAAAAGAAAGATACCTGTAAACACCAGGAGAAGGGTGGGGACAAAACCAAAGAGTCTTCATCAGGCCCACATTATTCCTATGTGGGTGAGGGCTAATCCTCCTCCTCTTCCTATAGCTTCAAAAAGCCTTGGTGCTATGTCTGTAAGTACAAAGACCATAGGCCAAGAGACAGCTCCTGCCCTAAAAAAGGCATCAAGCCAACCACCACTACCAACCCCACTCCTACTTCAATTTCCCCTACCAATAGCAGTAGTGGTGGGACTACTAACAGTAGTCAGTCTATGGGAGTAGCTGAGCTCACTTTAGGGACTGTAGTGCGGTCTGTGTTGGTAAGACCACTGAAGTAGTGTTAGACTCTAATGGGGGCATTGACTTTGCCAACCTTGCTGCCCGTCCCCTTGACATGGTTAAGTACAGGCAGCAGCATCTGATAGATGTTGGTGAGGCTGAGGCCTACAGGGGCACAGATGCCAGTATCACCATGGTGACTGAAAAACTGGAGTCTCCTGAGCAACACCTACTTGGTCACCAGCACCAAGTGATTGATGCTCCTAACAACACTGTGTGCCATCCTATGGCAGTTGTTGATTTCAGCTGGGGGGGGGCTTTATCGGTCTTAAGAAAGTTGTGGTGTTGACAGACCTACCTATAGAGTGTCTACTTCGGAACGACTTGGAGACTTCAGCTTGAGCTGAAGTGGAGTTAGAGGCTCATGAAGCAATGCTGGATATCCCAGAGCATATTTTGCATTGACTAGAGCACTGGCCAAGAGGCAAAATGATCAGGGAAACCTGGAGACTGGAACAATGGCCCAAACCTAAGAGTAGGAAGGGATAAAAGGTGTCCCCCCACTACTCCAGCTTCCAGTGAGGATTTAACTCCAGAGGGTGAATAATCCACTCCTTTGGCAGAACCTACACCAGAGCAGCTACAAGCTGACACAGCTGAGCTCTTGGGTGCAGGGGGGCCTGCCAGGAAAGAGTTCAGTAGGGCACACAGGACTTGTCCCACACTGAAGGACTTGAGGCAGCAAGCTGTCACTCAAGAGGCAGGGGATTTCAGCAGCACCCACAAGGTGTCTTGGGAAGACAACCTCTGGTTCTCAAAGACAAACCTGGTGCCACCAAGAGGTTGGTGATCTCTCTGCAGTACAGAGATTTTTTGTTAACCCTTGCACATGACATTCCCCTGGCTGGTCACCTGGGGCAAAGCAAAACTTTTTGTCACTCCTCTGTCACCTGTCAAGCCAGTGGCAAGACAGGTGGCACCTCAAAGGCCCCCTTGACTCCGTATACAGTGGTTGGGGTACCCTATGAGAGGGTTGGAGTGGATATTGTTGCCCCCCCAGACCCTCCCACAGCATCCGCTGAGAACAGATTCATTCTGGTGGTGGTGGAACATGCCAACAGGTAACCAGGAGCTATTCCTCTTAGAACCACTACAGCTCCTAGAGTGGCCAAATCCCTTTTTCGAATCTTTTCAAGAGTGGGTTTTCCTCAAGAGGTGGTGTCAGACAGAGGTGCAAACCTCATGTCTGCATACCTCAAAGCAGTGTGGAAAGAGTGTGATGTCACTTATAAGTTCACCACCCCTTACCACCCCGAAACCAATGGTCTGGTAGAGAGGTTTAATAAAGTCCTCAAAGGCATGATCATGGGACTCTCAGAAAAACTCAGGAACAGATGGGATGTCTTACTGTCTTGACTCCTCTTTGCCTATAGGGAGGTCTCTCAGAAGGGTGTAGGATACAACCCTTTTGAACTTCTGTTTGGGCACCCTGTTAGGGGTCCTATTGCTCTTGTAAGAGAAGGCTTGGAATGGCAGAAGACATTTTAGATGTACCTGAGACTTCACAACATGAGGAAAGCTCAGTTCAAGGCCTTGGAGAATTTTGGAAAGCAACGTCCAGGCCTTTCCCTCCCAGGCCAGAAGTAGCAGCAGCAGCCAAGCACAACAAAGCAGCAGGCAGAGTGGCAGGTCCTCCTCAAGCTTCCAGCTCCTCTCCCTGGCAGAATGACCCCAAAAGTGTTCTGAAGTTGTGGGGTCAGCAGTCCAATACTTAAACTCATTTCTACCTTTGACGTAGGCAAACTTCAAAGGAAAGTCTTTGTAGTGCACAAAACCTTGCCTCTCCCTGTCCTGTCCCAGACACACTCCAGGGAGTTGGAGACTGGTTTATGTAATGACAGGCACAGCCCTATTCAGGTGCAAGTGTAAGCTCCTCCCTCCACTCTAGCCCAGTAAGGCTCATCAGGATATGCAGGACTCACTTCAGCTCCCTTTGTGTGACTGTCTAGAGTGAATTCACAATCAGCCCAACTGTCAGGATGACCCAGGCGTCTATTCCACCGCCAGACAGAGGCACAGAATGGTTAAGCAAGAAAACGCCAACTTTCGTATAGTGGCATTTTCAAACTTATAATCTAAAAAATAACTTCACAAAAATATGTATTTTTAAATTGTGAGTTCAGAGGCTCAAAAATCCATATCTCTATCTGTTCCAATGGGAAACTACACTTACAAATATTTCAAGGAAATCCCTATGTTACCCTATGGGAGAGATATGTCTTGCAATAGAGAAAAAACTAATGTAGCAGTATTTCACTATCAGGACATGTAGAAAACACTACTACATACCCTACCTTTTAAATACATAGCACCCTGACCATGGGGCTGCCTTGTGCCACCTTAGGGATGACTTATATGTAGTAAAAGGGAAGGTTTGGGCCTGGCAAGTGAATCCACATGTTAGGTCGAACTGGCAGTTTAAAACTGCACACACAGACACTGCAGTGCAGGTCTGAGACATATTTACAGGGCTACTCATGTTGGTGGCACAATCAATGCTACAGTCCCATTAGTAGCATTTAATTTATAGGCCCTGGGCACCTACCTGTAGTACACTTTACTAGGCTCTTACTAGTAAATCAAACAGTGGTAAAGTGCCCAGAGTCCTAAAGCCTGCAAAAATGAAGTTCAACAGGAGGTCAGAAGCTGAAAAGACAGGGCAAACCACACCAACATCTAACAGGTCTAACACTTAGGGGCATATTTATACTCTTTTTGTGCCGTATTTGCATCATTTTGTTTTTACCCAAATCCGGCGCAAACTTAACTCCATATTTATATTTTGCAACTAGACCTGTTTAGCGTCACGTAATTGGAGTTAAAGTCATATTTTTACCGTGGAAACCTACCTTGCATCAATGAGATGCAAGGTAGGCGTTACCGGGCAAAAAATGACTCTAAGGCCTTTGTGCCTTATTTGTCCTCCCATGCAAAAATCACGCACAGGAGGAGGAGGGCCATAAATAATGTTGCTAAGCCTGTTTAGCACCATTATTTAACGCCTCGGTCAGGGCAGGCATTGGGGGACCTGTGTGGCTCATTTCCATGGTCAGAAACCATGGAAGCAGTCCACTTGTGCCCTTCCCTGCTCCCAGGGACTCCCCCAGCCACCCCTACCCACACCTGGAGGACACCCAAGGATGGGCGACCAATCCAAGTTAAGTCCAGGTAAGTTTTTTTTTTTCAAAGTGCCATAGGGGGCCCTAACTGGGACCCCCCTACAGGGCACTGTGCCCAATGGCCATGCTCAGGGGACATAAGTCCCCGGGGAATGGCCATTGGGCTGGTGGTCATGACTCCTGTCTTTGCTAAGACAGGAGTCATGTCCATGGGGGGTGTGCGTCAAAAGATGATGCTAATCAGGTCAGAGTCAATTTTTTTACACTAACCTGACTAGTGCAATTCTTTGACGCACAACCTCCAGTCTCCCCTACGCCTCACCCACTCGGTTAGCGTCATTTATTTTGATGCTAACCGGGCCTTAGCCCCAGCTAGTTAGCACAGGTTTGCATCAAAACTTATAAATCAGGGCCTTACTCTCAATATTGTGTTCCACAATATTACATTTAAATGATATTTTGGAGTAGTTGAGGTACAGTGCTGAGAGACTGTCAATAATCAAGATAGAGTCATTCCATACAACCAGAGTCATTAATCACATATTTTCCACATTACATGTTGCAAAACACAATGCGCCATATTTATACTTTTTGACGCAAAACTGCGCTAACGCAGTCTTGCGTCAAAAAAATTAGCGCCGGCTAACGCCATTCTGAAGCGCCATGCGGGCGCCGTATATAATCAATGACGTTAGCCGGCGTTAGCCGCCGGCGCTGCCTGGTGTGCATGTAAAAAAACGACGTACACCAGGCAGCGCCGGCGTAGGGGGATATGGGGCTTGGGCGTCAAGAAATGGGGCAAGTCAGGTTGAGGCAATTTTTTCGCCTCAACCCGATTTGCGCCATTTTTTTCGACTCCCAACCCCCATAGAAATGACTCCTGTCTTAGCAAAGACAGGAGTCATGCCCCCTTGCCCAATGGCCATGCCCAGGGGACTTATGTCCCCTGGGCATGGTCATTGGGCATAGTGGCATGTAGGGGGGCACAAATCAGGCCCCCCTATGCCACAAAAAAAATGAAAAAAAACACTTACCTGAACTTACCTTAATGTCCCTGGGATGGGTCCCTCCAGCCTTGGGTCACCTCCTGGGGTGGGCAAGGGTGACGGGGGTGTCCCTGGGGGCATGGGAGGGCACCTCTGGGCTCCTTCAGAGCCCACAGGTCCCTTAACGCCTGCCTTTTGCAGGCGCTAAAAAAACGGCGCAAAAGCGGCCGTACGTAATTTTTTTTGACCCGCCCACTCCCGGGCGTGAATTTTGCCCGGGAGTATAAATCCGACACACATGCCTCGGAGTCGATTTTTTAGACGGGAACGCCTACCTTGCATATAATTAACGCAAAGTAGGTGTCCAGGCTAAAAAATGACGCTAACTCCATGGACTTTGGCGCTAGACGCGTCTAACGGCAAAGTATAAATATGGAGTTAGTTTTGCGTCGAAATTGCGTCAAAAAAAACGACGCAATTCCGGCGCAAACGGAGTATAAATATGCCCCAATGAGTCCCCTTGGTTTTTGCCCTTCTAGTTTGCCTTAAAGGCTGCAGAATGAAAGGACTGTCTTCTTAAGAGACACAAAAAGTTAAACCTTTTTAATTGCTTCATTATTGCTTTACCTGTTCACTTTCGTCAATAACAATTACCATACGGCTCTGCAGAAAGAGTGACTATTTATTAAGAAAGGCGAGATACTAGTGGCCCAGGAGGGCAAAGCACCCAGTATTGGTAAGGATAAGATCAGCAATCACATTTCAATAGTCACACTGAACAGTCACCCGCCCGGTTCGGTCTGACACCGTGTACCGGAGGATTGAATACCATGACATAGCGCAAAAGCATGTACAACCACCACAGTGCTCGTTATTAAGAAGTTTGCTATGCATTGGATAATTGGACTCAAACTTAGTGACATCTATAAACCTAGATACTCATATTTACAGCACGATACTGACTTTCATTTGTATTTCAATTCCTTTCGCTTGGGTACTTGTTTCCAAACAACTAGGGACCAATTTTCTGAAATATTTTCAGGTAAACTTAAAGCAATAGAAAGAAGACTGAATCACTTACTGCTCATTTCTAATCAAATAGCTGAGATTCAGTGGTTCAAGTGAATGCTCACAATGAAAAAGAAGAGAACAAACATGAGAAAAGGCATTTTTTTGCAATTTCCATAAGGAATTGAACTTTTGTCATTTGGTGAATGCTGCAGAAAGCACATACATTTTAACAAGAATATAGCTCCACTCACTTTAATGATTGCCCTATTTCCATGTTTCTATTAAAGCTCATATAAAGTCCTTGTACAGTGTGTACTTAGTAGAAGGATTCATTTAAGATATTAGTTGGAAAGTGAACAGACAGAACATTGCCGGTTGCCAAACTTAAAAATAAATAGTTGAGAATTCAGCCATATCAGGAACTCGCCCTGTCACCGTGCAAAAGCACAGAACGAGCTTTCACAGTCTGAAAACAAGCGCACTAACACATATCATGAACAAGTGCACTGAGGAAGAGCTCGGAATACAAGAGCTGCAGAAGGCAAACTATGAAATAGGCAGTTCTGAGGCCCATATTTATACTTCTGTTTTGCTGAATTTACGTATTTTTTTTTTTACATAAATTCAGTGAAAACCTAACTCCATATTTATATTTTGACGTTAGACAAGTCTAACGTCAAATTATCGGAGCTTGCACCATTTTTTGGACGCGTGCATCTATCTTTCGTCAATGAGATGCAAGGTAGGTGTTCCCATCTAAAAAATGGTGCTATCCCCATAGCCCTATATTTATCCCTCTGTGCTCAAATGACACAGAGGTTGGAGAAAGGAACAACCCCACCACCACCAGAGGGATACCAGAGGATGGGGAACTACATCCAAGGTAAGTCCAGGTAAGTATTTTATTTTTTGCCATCGGGGGCCGTAACTTGGGGCCCCATGCAAGGCACAGGGTGCAATGGCCATACCCAGGGGAACCTTGTCCCCTGTGCATGGCCATTGGCGTGGTGAGCATGACTCCTGTCTTTCGTAAGACAGGAGTGATGTTTTTGGTGGTTGTGTGCCAGGAAATGGTGCTGGTCTGGTTAGAGGCATTGTTTTTTGCCTCTAACCAGGCTAGCATCATTTTTGGACGCACAACCTCCTCCCTTCTTCCCCACCGCCACTCCCACCCAGCTAGCATCTTTTTTGAAGACGATAGTCCAAGTTTAGCGCCAGCTTGTGCCATTCCTTTAATATGGCACCCGGCTGGCACTGTGGAATGCCGCAAGCTGGCACCATACTTTTTGCCACAAAACTGCATTCGCGCAGTTTTGTGGCAAAAAGTATAAATCTGGGCCTTAATTTGGAAAAAAAATAAAAATAAATTGCCCGGGCCCCTCATCAGGAGGCCACTGCAGCTTGCACACATTACCCCTCGCATTGCTGGCAATGACAGTACTAATACAACTACTAACCATAAATTCAGGCTGTTCTAAGCCCCCAAAGCCATTGGAGTTGATTGAGTGGCTTAGGTATCAGGCATTTTAATAATTTTAATGTATATTGCATTAATAAACAACTGTTGCTGTACTGATCTCTAAATTAGACAAACAGCACCATCATGAATCAGAATGTCATAAGTGCCAGTGCTGACAATTAAGTGACTGTGCTGAGCAGCAGAAAGCACAAGCTCAATTTAAGGACTGGAAATAGGGAGAGGTAGCCATTACTTCCTGCTTCTGAGTTGGCGTGGTGGTTCAGTACACTAATGCATCCATTCTAAGCAGCTGGGCTTGACCTCATGTTTATTGGTTCAATTCCTAGTTGGACCACTCAGCATTTCATCTTTCAAACATTGATACCATGAGTAACTTTGAGTTGGGTATCAATGGTTATTCAGCCCCAAGTGATATATGTGTACTGGAAACATATTGTTATGGACTACTTAGAGAATTTCTGAAAAGCATATGGGGCTCAAGCTCCATCCTAATGACATATAAGTGTCATTTTCTTATGCTAATGTGGTATTAGATGGCCAAAAACACTACACCATATTTACAAAGTGGCGCAATGCATGCTTGCAAAACTTTGTAACACTTTGTAACTCTTTGTAACCCTTTGCACTACATTATTCCTGCATAAGGCATAATGTATGCAAAGAGACTTCCTTGTGCCATTTTTTGCCAGTTTTAATGCCTGCTCAGAGTAAATACAATGAGCCTCTATGTACTCTGAACGAGTAGCGCCAAATTTTGGTGATATTCCTGCAGAGTACATCAAGCGTCAAAAATAATGATGCTATTGCCCCCTAACCTGCATCATCATGTGCCATATTTTAAATACAGCGAACACATGGTGGCAGTAGGGGACACTAAGGGGTGCAAAGAAAGTGGCACTGCACGAGGTGCAGCACCTCTTTTATTAAATCAGCCCCTATGTGTTTTAAACAGTGCAAAGTGTTGAAAACACTCACAAAGCACTGCTCCTGTTCATGATATGGTCTGTGAGTTAGCTTAATACATACAAGCAATTTCAGATAAGCAGGTATAAAGATTTCAACTTGTACATATTCAAATGAGATCAAATGCATCATATTACATTCCTTCCTAACAATATTCATTGTATGTTGAATTTCAGACCCTGTAATTGTTTGGATAAGTTGCCTATTAATGTTTTAAAAATGCAGTTTCAAGATTTTCTTCTCATAAATATACCACCGTTCTACTTTCTAGATTTTAGCTTGCAAAGAAACACTAGTTTGCAGTTTTCAAGGCCATTTCAATATTCTGCTCACCTGTCAAGAAAAGCCATGATCTGCACAATTAACTGACAAGTGTGGCACAGAGCAATGGCTTAGAATGACCTTACCTAATGTCATGGTTGTGACATTTCAAGAGAAAGGAGGGTATGATGGTGTGTAGTGGGAAGCAAACCTGTATCTTGGGGAGTGGCATGCCAGATCATCAAACTGATTTAAATGATATTTTTTTCTCGAAAGCATTCACAGTTAGGGAGCCATTAAAACATTAAGGTATAAGTACTCTGCATTAATGAAACACGAGTTAACAAACATGAAGTAGACAAATAACAAAAAAATAGGCTAATCACTAAAGAGGAAAAAGGTTAAGCACATTGTACAAAAACACTAAGGGCCGTATTTATACTTTTTGGCGCACAACTGCGCCAACGCAGTTGTGCGTCCAAAAATTTAACGCCGGCTAACGCCATTCCAAAGCACCATGCGGGTGCCTTATTTATGGAATGACGTTAGCCGGCGGAGCTGCCTGGTGTGCGTAAAAAAAAATGACGTAGGGGAAAATGGAGCTTGGGCGCCAAAAAATTGGGCAAGTCAGGCTGAGGCAAAATTTTAGCCTCAACCCGATTAGCGCCCTTTTTTTTGACTCCCAACCCCGCATTGAGTCATGCCCCCTTGCCCAATGGCCATGCCCAGGGTACTTATTTCCCCTGGGCATGGTGATTGGGCATAGTGGCCACCTGGCCACCCACCCGATGCCACCCAAAAAAAAAAATAATAATACTTACCTGAACTTACCTTCAGTTCCCTGGAATGGGTCCCTGCATCCATGGGCGTCCTCCTGGGGTGGGCAGGAGTGGCAGGGGGTGTCCCTGGGGGCATGGGAGGGCACCTCTGGGCTCCTTCCGAGCCCACAGGTCCCTTAACGCCTGCCCTGACCAGGCGTTAAAAAATGACGCTAAAGCGGCTGGACTTCATTTTTTTTGACCCGCCCACTCCCTGGCATCATTTTTGCCCGGGAGTGTAAATACGGCGCACATGCCTCGGAGTCATTTTTTAGACGGGAACGCCTACCTTGCATATCATTAACGCAAGGAAGGTGCCCACGCTAAAAAATGACGCAAACTCCAAGATCTTTGGCGCTAGACGGGTCTAACGCCAAAGTATAAATATGGAGTTAGTTTTGCGTCGGATTTGCGTAAAAAAAAACGACGCAAATCCGGCGCAAACAGAGTATAAATATGCCCCTAAGGCCCTTGTTTGCTAAAGTTTTGCGTCAGGGGGGGTCTCACTTTTTTGACGCAGCCAGAACACAAAATATATTTAGGTTTAGTTACAAAGCCACACAAAACCTGATTTGTGTGGCTTTCTGTACTTTAAAGAAAATTGAACACAAGCCAGTGCATAGCATTACTTGGCATCAGGTAGATAATATATGGGTTGAGCATGGGCTTGTAAACATAGATTTATACCAAACTGGTGTACCTACCTGGAGCTGGTGTAACAATGAAGAATATATTTATCCTTATCATCTCCTGTTTGCAACTGTGTTGCATTCTGCAGCACACATACAAAGAGGAACAAGCCTCCAAGAATAGTTGTTGTGCAAGGAGTTATTGATTCCGACACAAAAACAATCCTGACCACAACACAGTCATCCTTGCGATATAGTGCACAGGTGCATGTGTTAGGACCTGGCAGCCACAAGTGTGTCAGCGATAGTAGAGAGCAGAGCTGCACCATATCTTTGAAAATATAGCATCTTTCTGCTCTCTCCATTTCACGCTATGCAGTGCAGCAACTTTCCTTGCTGCACTGCATTATGTAAAACCTTAGTAAATCTGGGCCTTAAAACCTGGGACTGGATCATACAGAGCGAGCAGTGGGAGTGCTAACTTCTGGTATTGACACAGTTTGTGGTATCACAATGATCCAAAATCAACCTTCACTAGAGCCAGCAGTAACAGGTTGTTTTCTCTGGAAAATGTGATGTAAGGCATTTGGATGGAAAGTTCCAGCATCTGTTAACACTCTGAAATAATTACATAACACGACACAATAAGTGGCATAACCCAAATCCAAATAACAGCACAACAAAAATATAACACACATTCAGGGAATTTAGGAACCCTCACTATGGAGGCTACAGAGGGAGGTAGGTGGTATAAGGGAGTGTGCACAGCATAAAACATTTAAAAACTGCTCCTTTGACTTTAACAACACCTGCCTCCAAATAAAAGTTTGTAAAAACTGTTTGACAGAAACTAGCATGATGGAACTGAGGAGTGGAGATACACACGCAACAAAAAGCACAAAACAAAAGATGGATGGATGGATTGATGGATGGAAGGTTTGATGGACAAATGGATGGATAAATTTAGCTAAAGGGTAAGAATAGATAAAAGTAATGATGGAAAAAGGGGATGACCGATGATGATAGATGGGTGGAAGCTTGAGTGAAAAACAGAATTTTGGATTGAGAGAAGAATGGATGGATGTACAAAGGAAATATATAGACGTAGAGAAAGAAAGGGTGAGTGGATGGATGACATAGAAGGAAGCATAGCCAAATAAATTGAGAATCATTCACCAAATTATGCAATGCAGTGCACTCCTGTCCTTTCATCGTGCGTTGGTGCACAATTGCCTGACCAGCGCCAATGTCGACAACCTTGCACCATGGTACAAAGGTGTCTGCGTTGCCTGCACAAAAACAGTCCTGAGAGGCGTTTTCCTCTTTCTATGTGTCCTGCAGATTGCAGAACACATGGAAAGAGATAACAACAAGGAGAAATGAAAATATTTCTTCTCGATATGCCTGATCTGGGGAGGCGCAAGGTTTTGAGGCTGCCCTAGGTTTACATGATTGAGTAAATCTGGGGAGTGTCAAAATCCAAGGGTACTGCTTGGGAAAACCCACTGCAACACCCATGGAATGCCTCCCTGATGCACAGTAAGGCAACAGCGACTTGTGCTGCTTTGTCTTACTCCATATCAAAGAGTCTATTCAAAGCCATGCAAAGTGGCTTTGCGTGGCCTCATAGATATGGTTGAGAGGCTTGCGCCGCTGCAGGGTCAAACAAAGTGATGCTCTGGTGGTGCAAGTCTTTAGGAAATATGTCTTCTGGCTGCAACCATTTGTAGCCAAAAAACACAGAGGGCGTGATTTAAGAAAAGCGGTGCTGCACCCAGTGCTGTGCCACTTTTCTTGCGTCCTTTAGCGCCCCCTTACACCACTGTGTGTGTGCCACATCTAAGATAGGGGAACTAGCGTTAACATTTTGGCCGCTAATCCGGAGCTTTGCAGGATTAGCATCAACATTTTTTAATGCTAGTCCTGCAAAGCAAATTGAGACCCATTTAAAACAATGGTGTGCCAACTTTTATTGTCTGCTCTGAGCAGGCGTTAAAAGTGCTTAAAAAAATGGCACAGAGCAATCTCTTTGAACTCCCCCTTTGCACACATTATGCCAGAGGCAGGCATAATGGAGCGCAAAGGGTTACAAAGTGGTGCAATGCGAGCATTGCGCCACTTTGCAAATCTGGCATGGCGAATGACGCTAATGTGGTGCAAGAAGTTCTTAAATCTGCCCAATACAGTCACTTCTCACCCAGGTATTTTCATGCTTCATTAATGAAAATCGTGTACATTGTATTGCTTACAAAAACTCCTTTGCATTTTTTGCACAGGTGACATTTAGGTGCATTTCCGCAAAATGAAGTGCATAATTCACAGAAGGTGAATTTGCATTTGTAAAATAATTGACTCAGAAGTGACTCACCCGTGATAAAATCCCTTCCCAGGGATAATTTGTGGGCATTTTAGTTTGGGGCATCTGCAAATGTGGTGAAAACCCACCAAAAAATATGTTTATGGGAATTCATGAACTTTTTGTTGGTATCAAAGTCTGAAATGCCTCCAATAGTTGATGAGTGGGACAAACAGATACAAGAATACAACGATCTCTACAAAATTATAATGGACCACCCCCACCCCCCAACTCTCACCCCCCCACCAATTTGCTAATGTACCTGCAGCAATCAAGGCCTATATATATATTTGTTGACACAAAACTGCGCCAACACAGTTCTGTGTCAAAAAGTATAACGCCGGCATGTGTCCTTGCAAAGTGCCGGCAGGGAGCCAAATTTATGTAATCCCGCAAGCTAGTGCAGAGTGTGGGATAACTTCTGGGAAAATTATGTTAATCGGGTGGGCATGGCAGTATAGGTGAAGGAGTTTTGGCAACAAAATATGATGCTTGGCTGGTTAGAGGCAAAAAAATGCCTTAAACCAGCCTAGCATCATTTCCTGACCCAAAACCATCCATACCACATGACTCCTGTCTCATAAAAGACAGGAGACATGCCCACCACTCCAATGGCCAGCAGAGGGGACAAGGGTCCTCTGGGCATGACCACTCCACCCAGTGTCATGCAGGGGTCCCCATTTCAGGGTCCCCAATGGCACTTTACATTTTGTTTTAAATACTTACCTAAACTTACCCTACTTACCTGGGATGGGGTCTTCCAATCCTCTAGTGTGGGTGGGGGTGTTCCTAAGGCTTGGGGTGGGCACCTTTGGGCTCTTTCCATAGTGTTAGACCATGGAAATGGGTCCACAGGTCCCCTGACGCCTGCCCTGACCCAGGCATTAAATAATGGCGCTAGGCAGGCCCACTCCATTCTGTGCACCATTTTTTCATGGGAGGATAAATAAGGCATCAGGGTCTCTGAGTCATTTTTTGGATGGGAACACCTACCTTGCATCCCATTGACGCAAGGTGGTTTCACACATCCAAAAAAGGACTTTAACCCCTTCACTGACAGGCCTTTTCCCCATCAGGTGCCAGGCCTTTTTGGGCTATTTGGGGCAGTTTGGGCTTAGGCCCTCATAAAAAAAATAAAAAAAATATGGGAAAAAAGGTCTGCAGAAGTAGGCTTGTGTTTTTTTTTTTGCCTGAAAATTGCATCAACAAAGGGTTTGCAGTGCTAAAATCACCATCTTCCCAGTGTTCAGTAACAGACAGACTTGAATCAGAAAACCACATTTTTTCAACTCAATTTTGGCATTTTAGTGGATATACCCCATTTTTACAATGTTTTGTGCTTTCAGCCTCCTTCCAGTTAGTGACAGGAATGGGTTTAAAGCCAATGCTGGATCCCAGACAGCTAAAGATTTTTGAAAAGTAGACAAAATTCTGAATTCAGCAAGGGGTAATTTGTGTAGATCCTTCAAGGTTTTTCTTACAGAAAGTAACATATAAAATAAAAAAAATATTGAAATTGAGGTGAAAAAAGACCCATTTCTGTCCACGTTTTCTTCTATAACTTTTTCCAGCTGTGACAGATTTTTAATAGCAATATACTGTTATTTCTGATTCACTCTGGTTGTGGGTATATATAGGGCTTGTAGGTTCATCAAGAACCCTAGATACTCAGAGCCAATAAAGGAGCTGCACCTTACAATGGGTTTTCAGTGTAAACCGGGTATACAGCAATTCATTTAGTGGAACATAAAGAGTGAAAAATAGGTATCAAGAAATCCTTTGCATTTCCTAAATGGGCACAAGATAAGGTGTTGAGAAGCAGTGGTTATTTGCATATCTCTGAATTCCAGGGTCCTCAGAGTAGCATGAGAATTACAGGGCATTTCTCAAATAGTCGTCTTTTTTAAACACTGTCTTACATTTGGAAAGAAAAAATGTAGAGAAAGACAAGGGGTAATAACAATTGTTCATCTATTCTGTATTCCCCCAAGTCCCCCGATAAAAATGGTACCTCACTTGTGTGGTAGGCCTAATGCTTGCGATAGGAATCGCAACATGAACACATCACATTTTTGCATCGAAATCAGACGTGTTTTTGGGAAAGTGCCTAGCTGGGGATTTTGGCCTCTAGCTCAACCGGCATCTAGGGAAACTTACCAAACCTGTGCATTTTTCAAAACTAGACACCTAAGGGAATCCAGAATAGGGTGACTTGTGGGGCTCTCACCAGGTTCTGTTATCCAGAATCCTTTGCAAACCTCAAATTTTGGCAAAAAAACACTTTTTCCTCATATTTCGGTGGCAGAAAGTTCTGGAATCTGAGAGGAGCCACACATTTCCTTCCATCCAGCATTGCCCCAAGCCTCCCAATAAAAATAGTACCTCACTTGTGTGGGGAGGCCTAGTGCCCGTGACAGGAAATGCCCCCAAACACAACATGGACACATCACATTTTCCTGAAGAAAACTGACCTGTTTTTTGCAAAGTGCCTAGCTGTGGATTTTTGCCTCTAGCTCAGCCGGCTTATAGGGAAAACCTACCAAACCTGTACATTTCTGAAAACTAGACACCTAGAGGAACCCAGGATGGGGTAACTTGTGGTTCGCTCACCCTGTTCTGTTACCCAGAATCTTTAGCAAACCTTAAAATTTGACCCAAAAAAACTCTTTGTCCTGAACTGATGATGTACTAGAGCGTAATCTGTATCTAACTGTGACGCGCGGGTTCTATCTTCCTCTCCTGGAGACACAGAGTAGAAGGTTCTCCCTTTATGAAGCACCTGTAAGCTCCGCCCGCTGAGCCACGCCCCGTCCACCCTCGAATGTAGGTAAAGGAATTCCCGCTTTTTACCAGGATGACGGACAGCTTTCCAAAACGACCCCACTGCGTTTACCGCCGATTCCGGTGGTGCGTTGTTGATGCACAGAAGCACGAGGACATCCCCACAGAGACACACTAGTAACAATAACATTGCCAAAGGCACACAAGGTTGCTGGAGACGTTTACCCCGTGGCCCATCAGGTACCCCTAGTGTACAATATAAACGGGGCGTATAAAACATGCTAGGTAACGCTTACTGACATACTCGTAGAAAATACTCCGGTTGGTTCGGTCACGATGCTCATTTTTACAGAAACTAAACCTCAACAGGAAACACTTACCAATATAAACGTAGCAGGTGCCCCAGTTGAAGCTCAGCTTCTGGAAAGGACAAGCCACCCTAACTCTCGGGCTTGGCAAAGATAAAGCAAGGCTGTGCGCTCAGAGATCCCATAGCAAAAAAGATCCAGAATCGTTCCTGGAGGTGAACTGATGATGTACTAGAGCGTAATCTGTATCTGACTGTGACGCGCGGGTTCTATCTTCCTCTCCTGGAGACACAGAGTACAAGGTCTCCCTTTATGAAGCACCTGTAAGCTCCGCCCGCTGAGCCACGCCCCGTCCACCCTCGAATGTAGGTAAAGGAATTCCCGCTTTTTACCAGGATGACGGACAGCTTTCCAAAACGACCCCACTGCGTTTACCGCCGATTCCGGTGGTGCGTTGTTGATGCACAGAAGCACGAGGACATCTCCACAGAGACACACTAGTAACAATAACATTGCCAAAGGCACACAAGGTTGCTGGAGACGTTTACCCCGTGGCCCATCAGGTACCCCTAGTGTACAATATAAACGGGGCGTATAAAACATGCTAGGTAACGCTTACTGACATACTCGTAGAAAATACTCCGGTTGGTTCGGTCACGATGCTCATTTTTACAGAAACTAAACCTCAACAGGAAACACTTACCAATATAAACGTAGCAGGTGCCCCAGTTGAAGCTCAGCTTCTGGAAAGGACAAGCCACCCTAACTCTCGGGCTTGGCAAAGATAAAGCAAGGCTGTGCGCTCAGAGATCCCATAGCAAAAAAAGATCCAGAATCCTTCCTGGAGGTGAACTGATGATGTACTAGAGCGTAATCTGTATCTGACTGTGACGCGCGGGTTCTATCTTCTTCTCCTGGAGGCACAGAGTAGAAGGTTCTCCCTTTATGAAGCACCTGTAAGCTCCGCCCGCTGAGCCACGCCCCGTCCACCCTCGAATGTAGGTAAAGGAATTCCCGCTTTTTACCAGGATGACGGACAGCTTTCCAAAACGACCCCACTGCGTTTAACGCCGATTCCGGTGGTGCATTGTTGATGCACAGAAGCACGAGGACATCTCCACAGAGACACACTAGTAACAATAACATTGCCAAAGGCACACAAGGTTGCTGGAGACGTTTACCCCGTGGCCCATCAGGTACCCCTAGTGTACAATATAAACGGGGCGTATAAAACATGCTAGGTAACGCTTACTGACATACTCGTAGAAAATACTCCGGTTGGTTCGGTCACGATGCTCATTTTTACAGAAACTAAACCTCAACAGGAAACACTTACCAATATAAACGTAGCAGGTGCCCCAGTTGAAGCTCAGCTTCTGGAAAGGACAAGCCACCCTAACTCTCGGGCTTGGCAAAGATAAAGCAAGGCTGTGCGCTCAGAGATCCCATAGCAAAAAAAGATCCAGAATCCTTCCTGGAGGTGAACTGATGATGTACTAGAGCGTAATCTGTATCTGACTGTGACGCGCGGGTTCTATCTTCCTCTCCTGGAGACACAGAGTAGAAGGTCTCCCTTTATGACGCACCTGTAAGCTCCGCCCGCTGAGCCACGCCCCGTCCACCCTCGAATGTAGGTAAAGGAATTCCCGCTTTTTACCAGGATGACGGACAGCTTTCCAAAACGACCCCACTGCGTTTACCGCCGATTCCGGTGGTGCGTTGTTGATGCACAGAAGCACGAGGACATCTCCACAGAGACACACTAGTAACAATAACATTGCCAAAGGCACACAAGGTTGCTGGAGACGTTTACCCCGTGGCCCGTCAGGTACCCCTAGTGTACAATATAAACGGGGCGTATAAAACATGTTAGGTAACGCTTACTGACATACTCGTAGAAAATACTCCGGATGGTTCGGTCACGATGCTCATTTTTACAGAAACTAAACCTCAATTGGAAACACTTACCAATATAAACGTAGCAGGTGCCCCAGTTGAAGCTCAGCTTCTGGAAAGGACAAGCCACCCTAACTCTCGGGCTTGGCAAAGATAAAGCAAGGCTGTGCGCTCAGAGATCCCATAGCAAAAAAAGATCCAGAATCCTTCCTGGAAGTGAACTGATGATGTACTAGAGCGTAATCTGTATCTGACTGTGACGCGCGGGTTCTATCTTCCTCTCCTGGAGGCACAGAGTAGAAGGTTCTCCCTTTATGAAGCACCTGTAAGCTCCGCCCGCTGAGCCACGCCCGTCCACCCTCGAAGTAGGTAGGGAATTCCCGCCTCTTGCCAGGATGACGGACAGCTTTCCAAAACGACCCCACTGCGTTTACCGCCGATTCCGGTGGTGTGTTGTTGATGCGCAGAAGCACGAGGACATCTCCACAAAGACGCACTAGTAACAATAACATTGCCAAAGGCACACAAGGTTGCTGGAGACGTTTACCCCGTGGCCCATCACGTACCCCTATTGTACAATATAAACAGGGTATATAAAACATGCCAGGTAACGCTTACTGACATACTCGTAGAAAATACTCCGGTTGTGTAGGCCACGATGCTCATTTTACAGAAACTAAACCTCAAAGGAAGCACTTACCAATATAAACGTAGCAGGTGCCGCAGTCGAAGCTCAGCTTCTGGAAAGGACAAGCCACCCTAACTCGCGGGCTTGGCAAAGATAAAGCAAGGCTGTGCGCTCAGAGATCCCATAGCAGAGGAAGATCCAGAATCCTTCCTGGAGGTGAACTGATGATGTACTGGAGCATAATCTGTATCTGACTGTGACGCGCGGTTTCTATCTTCCTCTCCTGGAGACACAGAGTAGAAGGTTCCCCCTTTATGAAGCACCTGTAAGCTCCGCCCGCTGAGCCACGCCCCGTCAACCCTCGAAATAGGTAGGGGAATTCCCACCTCTTGCCAGAATGATGGACAGCTTTCCAAGGCGACCCCACTGCGTTTGCCGCCGACTCGCGTGGTGCGTCGTTGATGCGCAGGGGCGCGAGGACATCTCTGCGGGGACGCACTAATGGCAATGACATTGCCGGGGGCACACAAGGTTGCTGTAGACGTTTTGCCACCGTGGCCCATCACATACCCTAGCGTACAATGTGGACGCGGCAGATGCTGCGGTTGAAGCTCACCTTCTGGAAAGGACGGCCCACCCTGGCTCTTGGGCTTAGCAGGGATGGGGCGGGGCGGGGCTGTGCGCTCAGAGATCCCATGGCGGAGGGGATCTGGAATCCTTCCTGGAGGTGAGCTGATGATGTGCTGGAGCGTGGTCTGTGTCTGACTGGGACGCGCGGTTTCTGTCTTCCTCTGCTGGAGACACAGAGTGGAGGGTTTCTCCCTTTGTGGAGCACCTGTGGGCTCCGCCCGCTGGGCCACGCCCCGTCCACCCTCGAGGTAGGTGGGGGAGTTCCCGCCTTTTTACCAGGATGATGGATGGACGACTAAGTATTTTTTACCCATGTTTCTAATTATGTATTGTATGTGCAGATGTGTGTGTATAGTCATGTGTGTGTTTATGTATAAATATATATATATATATGTGTATATGTTGTTTCTGTGCCTGGCATGTTTCTATGAATTTCTGCTCTCTTTTTATCACACTTATCTACTCATCGCTCTTATGTCATGTCTCTATGAAACTATCCTCCATTCTCACTCGGACTCATCCCAAATCCCTTCGACCACTTCCATCTCCTAAATATCTCTGCCTAAGCTCATCCCTCCACCCCCACATCTAACTCACCAAACCTCACTCTACCTCTGTGACCTCCCACGCAACCCTACTAAATTCTCCTGCATTCATCTCACCCTGCTACTATGCTCTCCCTAACCCTTCCACATCCTCTTTCCCCTCCGCCCCCCTTTTATTCATCTCAAGCCTTTGGATTGAGCAAATGAAGGATAAACTCCCAATTAACACTTCTGGATTTCTTTCCTCCTCCACCCCTCCATTACTCCAGTCAATCTAACTAACAAACTCTCATATCCGCAACTCAAATTAACTCATAATAATACTAAAACTGTACTCCTTATTAAATTATACTAATCCATCACTAATTCTTGTTGGGTACCGGAGTAGCGTGCTACTCATCGAAAAGCGCTTCGACGCCTCGTCAGGGGTAGTAAGCGCTATATAAATACGATTACAATTACAATTACAATTACAATTACATTTAGGTGCTGTAGGGTTCCGGAATCTGAGAGGAGCCACAAACTTCCCTCCATCCAGCATTTCCCCAGGTCTCCTGATAAAAATGGTACCATACTTGTGTGGGTAGGCCTAGTGCCCATGATAGGAAATGCCCCCAAAACACTACGTGAACACATTAAAATGATCAAAAACTACCTGTTTTTGGGTGGGGGCACCTCCGTTTTTGGTCCTGGGCTCAGCAACCATCTGGAGAAACCTACCACACCCAGACATTTATGTACACTGGACACCTGAGGGACTCCAGGGAGGTGTGACTTGCGTGGATCCCAGAGTGTTTTCTTACCCAGAATCCTCAGCAAACCTCAAATTTAGCTAAAAAATCTAATTTTTCCACATTTCTATGTAGATCACCGCACCAGCACAAATTTCCTACCACCCAAATTCCCCTCAGTCTCCCGATAAAAATGATACCTCACTTGTGTAGGTGGGCCAAGTGCCTTTGAAAGGGAAGAGCCAAAAACATGTCAAAATTGAGGGGGAACCAAAGCGAGTCCAAAGGGGCAGTTTGAAAAAAAAACATTTTTAGGCTGACAAGTGGGGCAGAATTTTTAGCAGTATAGATGTGACAATGCTGGGTGGTAGGAATTTTGTGGATTCCTGCAGATTCCGGAAGGGTTAATCACAAAAATGTAGAAAAAATATGTGATTTCAAGTAAAGTGAGAGGTTTGCAGGGCATTGTGGGTAAGAAAATGGTGCAGGTGCATGTGAAGAACACCACCCGAGACTCACCCAGATGTTTATTTTTCAGGTGTGTCTTGGTCTCATAGATTTTCCTACAAGGTAGCGTCCCAAAGTCCAAAAAGTGCAGCCCTCACCATTCCAAGTGGGACAATTTTGAGAGTTAGACATTCTCTCATGGCCCAAATGTAAAACCAAAACCCCAAATAATCAAATGTCCTCTTGCTTGCTGTTGGGATAATGGGGGTCATTACAACCCTGGCGGACGGCGGTGAAGCGGCGGTTAGACCGGCAATAGACTGGCGGTCTTAAAAATGCGATTTTGACCATGGCGGTTACCGCCATGGTCAACCGCTGCTTCACCGTTCCGCCCGCCAGGGTGGAGATGACCGCCGGGTTGGAGACCTGGGTCTCCAGCCCGGTGGTCGTCACTATACCGCCGGCGGTATCACAACCCGCCGGACCCGGCTTACCGCCATGGATTTCATGCGGTTTGGGACCGCCATTAAATACATGGCGGTAAGCTCTATCAGTGCTAGGGAATTCCTTCCCTGGCACTGATAGGGGTCTCCCCCACCCCCACCCCGAATCCCTCCCGTACCCCCCACCACCCCTGCCACCCCCCAAAGGTGGCAGGGCCCCCCTCCCCACCCCGACCCCCAACATCACATAACTCACACACACACGACACACACGCAGGCACCACCAACACACATACACGCACACACCCCAACATACATGTCTACATCCACACACTCATTCAGACACCCACATCCATATACAGACATACACGCACACATTCCCAACACACGCAACACACCCGCAAGCATACACGCACTCACACCCCCCTCTACATACACAGACGCACACCCCCATGCACGCACACAACAACCCCCACCCCCTCCCCTAACGGACGATCGACTTACCTTGTCTGTCGATCCTCCGGGAGGGGACGGGAGCCATGGGGGCTGCTCCGCCGACACCACACCGCCAACAGAACACTGCCGCGCCGAATCACAGGACGTGATTCGCTAGGCGGTGTTCTGTTAGCGTGGCGGTGGAGCAACCTCCACTTCCCCGCCGCCCGCCAGTATGGCTGTTGGCGGCTCTCCGTCGTAAAAAGGACGGAGAGCTGCCAACAGTCATAATACGCCGAGCGGCAAACCGCCACTACTGGCGGTCTTCCGCACGGCGGTCCCTCGGCGGTCTTGTAAAAAGACCACTGAGGTTGTAATGACCCCCAATATCTTTTAGTGTGTGGGGGAGAGCTGAAAGACTGTTACCCCCTTCCGTTGTGGTGGGGGCATAACCATGCCCATATTTTTTGATAGCCACCACCCCACTCTTTTTTCTTTAATTCCCTGGCATCTAGTAGGCTTTCTGCCCTTCTGGGGAGTGGATCAGGGGTAATTGCTCCATCTGCCCACCGGTGAGCAGAACAACTTTGTCCCCATTTATTTGGGGTGGGGGTATGGACATAGCCCACCCTCGTTTTTTAAAATACATTTTTCCCTGGTCTCTGTTGGGCTTTCCGCCCCCCCTTGGGGGCAGATGGACCTTACAAAAATAGGCTGATCTGCCCACAAGGGGGGGCAGAAATGGCCAACAGTAATATGTCCCCATGGGGAGCGATCCTTGCCCAAGGGGCTGCCCCCAAACAAAATACACACACACCAATCAAACCCTGGTGCTTAAGTGGTTTCTGCCCCCTGGGGGAATACCGGCCTAATAGAAATAGGCCCTTGGGGGCAGAAAATGGCTAAAATAAATTTGCCCCCCAGGGGAGCGACCCTTGCCTAAGGCGTTGCTCCCCATCCGTATAAAATGTATTTTAAAACAAATCCCGGGTGCCTAGTGGTTTCCATCCCCCTTGGGGGCAGATGGGCCTTACAAAAGTAGGCCGATGGGCTCACAAGAGGGGCAGAAGTGGGTAACAGTAATGTGACCCCATGGTGAGAGACCCTTGCCCAAGGGGCTGCCCCCATAAACAAAACACACACACACACCAATCCACCCCTGGTGCCTAAGTGGTTCCTGCCCCCCTTGGGGGCAGATCAGCCTAATAGAAATAAACCAATCTGCCCCCAAGGGGGGCAGAAATAGCCTAAAATAAATTTGCCCCGCAGTGGAGCTCCCCATCTGTAAAAAGAAAGAAAATCCTTGGTGCCTAGTGGGTTCTGACCCCTTTGGTGGCAAATTGGCCTAATTAAAATGGGCCAACCTGCCCCCAACGGGGCAGAAATGGGCTAAAATAAATTTGCCCCCCAGGGAAGCGACCCTTGCCTAAGGGGTTGCTCCCCTTTCGGGAAATTGGTGCAAGAAAAAAAATCCCTGTTGTCTAGTGGTTTCTGCCCGTTGAGGGCAGATTGGCCTAATTAGCACCAGGCATAATGTATGCAAAGGGGACGTTTACCCATTAGAGAGTTAAAAAAATGGTGCAAAGAAATTAAAGAGATTTCTTTGCGTCATTTTTTTGGCACTTTTAATGCCTGAAAAGAGCAGGCGCTAAAAAGAGGCGTTAAAAGGAGGCTTCCATTAGGTTACAATAGACTTCTGGTTGCTTTGCAGGATTGGAGTCAAAATGTTTGACTCTAATCCTGTAAAGTGCAGGTCTAACATCAAACATTCTGACACTAGTCCCCTAAATACAGTCGTGCTGCACCGTATTTTCAAATATGGCGCACACATTGCTAGTTAGGGGGCACTAAGGGGAGCAAGAAAAATGGCTCTGCACTGTGTGCAGCACCACATTTTGCTCAAATATGCGCCTTAATTTCCAACACGAATCAAGATTTATGTTGTAAGTTGGCCAAACTAATGTAAAGTCTTTTACTTGAAGGGTCCGCTTCCAGTGCAAACCCTAAGGTTGACAGACCACTCCAATACTTGCATTGTGAAAGTGTGTGTGTGCCGTGGCGTATAGCACCCTGAAATGCACCAGGCCAGGCACAGAGTACAACAGCTCCAAATCTTTGTAGATATGCAGCTGTTCTGCTATCTCCATTTCATGCAGAGCAGTGCAGCATTTTTAGTTAGTAAATTATCCCCAAAGTCCATATTATACCATATTGCATAACAAATCAATATTTTTCTGTGTCACCTCTCGTTTTATTTGGTATTGCTGATGTCTCTAGTAAGTGTGCTCCATTTTAAGAACAATCATCGTATTTCCAAATTGACGATTCAGTTAATCTGGTGACAGCTGTGTGTGTGTTTGCCCCACACAATTTAATATAATACATATATGGTGAGAGTGAGTGATAGATATATTTTCCCAAATGCTGTAAAAACAAAGCAAGGGTACCTAGATCACCTCTTTCCTGGCAGCTATAGCTGGACTAAACCCTAGACCATTAGTTGTAATGAAACATTTGATCTGAGTATGCATTCTTTGAGAATTGACATTCCATAAGAGTAATATGCTCTAAGGACCAGTAGCAAGGTTTCATTCCTCTTAAATAGTATCCTCATCACAGTTTTGGAATATCAGTTAAATTCTGCCTGAAGAACATTCCAGCAGGCCTACATATTTCTGTCTGAGGTTGCATATTTTGGAGTCTGCTTTCTATCTGTTATTTTAATGGATGCAGAACACAATGAGCAGGAGAAGAAATGGTAATGCTGTTGAGCTACCAATAGTCACTATGGGCCAGATGTACGAAAATGCAAGTTTGCATTTCTTAAATAGCGACTTCATAGAAATCGCTATTAAAGAAATGCAAAATTCAATGTACTAAGATATTGATTTCCTAAGAGAGATACGTACATAAATCGCTATTAAGAAATTGCTGTTGAGAAATCCCATTGCATTTGAGTCAATAGGTCAGTTTAGCATTTTCTAAATAGCATTTTCTTATTAGGAAATCGCTATTTAGGAAATGCAAAACCAAGAATGGCAATGGTCAAAAGGTTCCCATTGGCGCACCCCCAAAATAGGGGTGCACCTGTTGAGCACACATAGGCTTTAGGGGCATGTGTGCACTATTACAATGAAAAAAACAATTTGGGGTGCTTTTTTTAAATCGCCCCTGGTTAACATCGACTTCAAGACAATGATAATTGCATCTCCTAAATTCCCAAGCCACATTTAAGAAATGCATGGTACATCAGATTAGAAATTGCAAATAGGAAATCCCTATTTGTGATTCATTAAAGTGGTTTGTACATAAGAAAAACCCAGTTTGCATTTCCTAATGGCCCAAAATAATGACTCGGAGCATTAAGAAATGAAAAAAGGCTTTGTACATCTGGCTGTTTGTTTGAAAAGGAGGTGTATCATCTTTCACGTCCATAAAAGTCAAAACTTCAAATGAACGGACTTGGGCACAATAGGAGGTCTCCAAGTGGTGACTCACGGGAAGACAATTCTTTTGAACAATTGAATTTGAAGTTGATGGTAACCATGTGCAATTAAATAAAGCACCCCAAAATTTTTATTTTGTATTTTTTTTATTGCAATAGAACGCACACATGCCCCGCGGGTATATGTGTGCTCTACATGTGCAACACTATTTTTGGGGTGCACAAAAGGAAACCTTTTAACTATTGCCATCCTTGATTTCGCATTTGCTAATAAGAAATTGCTGTTTGGGAAATGCAAATCTGGTCCATTGACACAAATGCAAGGGGATCCTTATTGCTAATTTCCTAAGAACGATTCCTACTTTGTAGGAATCACTATTAGGAAATCAGTATCTCTGTACATAGCATTTTGCATTTCTTAATTGATGATTTCTATGAAGTCCCTATTAAGGAAATCAAAACAGCATTTTAGTATGTCTGGCCCTAGTTGTACAAGATCGTTTTGCATTTCTTAATGGTCCGAATTGCTTTTTCAGGCCGTTAGGAAATGCAAAATGAGCTTTTCTGATGTACAAAGCCCTTTAAGGAATCACAAATTGCGATTTCTACCATGTGGTAATCGCTATTTGCGATCCCTGAATAGGAAATCACAAACAGAGATTACCTATTTGCAATTCCTATTCAGATGTACAAAGCATTTCCTATATGTGAATTGGGCATTTACGAAATTTAATTACCATCGACTTCAAGTCGATGGTAACCATGTGCAATTTTAAAAAAAGAGCACCCCAAGATGCTTTTTTTTAAAGTGCATGAGAGCTCACACATACCCCTTGGGCATATGTGTGCCCTACCTCCGCACCCCTATTTTTGGGGTGCACAAAGTGGGGCCTTTTGCCCATAGCCATCCCTAGTATTGCATTTCCCAAAGAGCGATTTCATAATAGGAAATCTCTCTTTGGGAAGTGCTAAACCAGCCCATTGTCTAAAATGGCAAAGGATTTATTATTTCAGATTTCTTAATAGGGATTCCTGCTTTGTAGGAATCACTATTAGGAAATCTGTATCTTTGTACATAGAATTTTACATTTCCTAAGTAGCGATTTCTTTGAAGTTGCTATTTAAGAAATGCAAAATTAAATTTCATTTCAGTACATCTGGCCCAAGGTCCTTCCATGGAAATTAGTCTGACACTTTATAAGAGTGAAGAAGCTGTTGTACCCTGGTCAATTAAAGTGAAACAATTGCAAATGGCTACATTTGGGTGACATGAAGGCAATTTTGAAAAGCAGACTGCAGTCCAGTGAGACATTCCTTAAGATTTGAAATGTTTATTTAAGGTAGAAGTACTACAGCATTTGTACAAATTCTTTCGACTTGGAAGAGCACAAGACATCAGTATATAACTACTTAAAATGCACAGGCTTGACTGTTTCACTATATCATTTCTTTCTCAGCTCTGCACTGTATTGCAGGAAGTTTGAATCCAAAGGAAAACTTCAATTTTGCTTGTGTTATGTCACTAATGGTGTTGGAGGAGATCCTCAAGAAACCGGTTTTCTTTCGTGTATCAGATTTTTGGACCTTGTAGGTGCTTAGCTACAGCTCAGGCCTAGACTGAGTTTCTCCTCATTTGAGCAGCAGTCTAATTCCCTATGATGCACTCCTAGACTCAAATGGGAAGAACCTACTGCACAATCCAAAAGCAAGTAGACCATTCTGCACACTTTGTTAAATAAACAGAAGCAATATCATTGGAAAACAATCATTTTGTCATTTTTTCAACAATCCTACGATTATTGTACAGACTTGTTCACTATATATGACAAGTACAGTATTCCTTAGACTACAGAGTGTTAAGCACTGCCGGGCACTAAAGCTGTATCACATAAAGTGAGCACTGAAAGTGGCATGCAACAGTTTTGGGCAGACTAGGATGGACAAGTATTTTAAATTGTGTAAAAGCTTAGAATACGAATTGCACACCACAGTGGTAATTGTGTGTTTGTCACTATACCTTTAGAGCAATGAGATACCCGTGATGGGAACTGTAGCATCACTTATTAAGGCCCATATTTATACTTTTTTAGCGCTGCATTTGAGTCATTTTTTTAATGCTAATCTGCCCCAAACTTAACACCATAGTTATACTTTGACGTTAGACCCTTCTAACGTCAAAATATCCTAGTGTGCGCCATTTTCTAGATGGGTGAAACCGCCTTGCGTCAATGAGATGCAAGGTAGGCATTCCCATCCAAAAAATGACTTAAACACCTGTGCGCCATATTTATCCAACCGTGCAAAAATGGTGCATGTCTGGTAGGCGGAGCCGGAAAATGTCACAAATCCCGATTTGCGCCAAAATATAATGCCTGGGTGAGGGCAGGCATTAAAATAGGGCAAACACATCACTACTTAAGGTAAACTCACACAAGCAACATGATAGCTCAAAAAGGAAGACATGGTGGTGATACTCATGCAGCATGCACGAAGACGCACAGCACAGGAGCAACAGCAGCAGCTACCATCACACCAACATGGACCCCAAAGGCAATGCAGAAGGCAGGAGAGGATATTCAGGACCAAGACAACCCTTCAGGGCCTCAGGGAACATGACATCATCCAGAGGTACAGACTAAACTGGCAAGCCATACGGTAGCTGCTGCACCACATTGAGCCACAGTTGTAACCCAGCTTGCAGACACCCCACATCATTCCACCGGAGACCAAGCTGCTAGCTGTCCTGCACATGTTGGCAAGTGGCACTTTCAAACCACTGGTGTCCTGGTTGCCGGGATCTCACAGCCCTCTTTCTCTGCCTTTCTTCCCAAGGTACTCTATGCCATCATCTCCCTCACACCCCGCCACATCAGCTTCCCCAACACACAGCAGAAGCAGCAGGAGACCAAACAGGGGTTTTATCAAATTCATGGCTTTCCGCAAGTGCTTGGTGCCATTGACTGCACACATGTCCGAATTTCGCCACCTGCTGCAACTGAGCACCTATACCGCGACAGGAAGCACACACACTCCGTCAATGTGCAGGCCATTGGGGATCACCTTGGATTGTTCACTAACATCATAGCAAAGTATCTTGGGAGTGTACATGATTCATTAATCTCCCGCCACAGCACCATCAATCGGCACTTCCAGGATGGATGTTATGGCAATGGCCTACTTGTTGGTAAGTACAGAAACCTAGTAATTTACACACAGCAAAGCAGCCCTGTAGGACACCCAACATATATACCACTACATTGACAGATGGCCAGGAAGACACTGAGGTGTGACACTTGTAATCATGTTTGATATCCTGACCCAATGGGATACACACCTATGGACAAATGTCAGATGCAAATAACAAGAGATGCCACTCTAGAGCCCAACGGGACCAATTTAAAACCACACAGTGACAATGACATGGCCTTAACTGGCAGTACAACTTGGAAGATGAACCTTTCAAAATCACATCAATAACACTCAATCCCACACCCTTTCAAGTAATACGTCCTGTGTAAGGGGTGTGTAATGTGTGTTGTAGCAGGACAAACACCATGAGACACATAGCATGATGATGCTGACTCTAATGAAGGTGACATGGAATCATTGAGGCAGTACGAACATCTCACATCACTCCTGGGGTGATATTACCAGCTAGCAATAAGAAAGTGGACTGTGCTATGAAAACATGTTGATGTGACACTAATGCAAAGTGCACCTGCTACACATACTGATTGAGACAATTCCCCATATACATAACAGATGTAAAGACAGATGGACCTTCCAACACTAAAACCTTCACCCCCACAACCAAGTTAGCCAGCTTACCTGGAACAAGTTCAGTAGGGTAGGTACACGTTTGCACATGAGCCAACTCGGTGAGGGCACAAAAATAGATTGGCATAGAACTTGTCACACATGGGATAATTGTGCATTGTCAATTGTGATCACTTCAGTGCTGCCATCGTATGGAGATGTGTTGTGCATTGTCACCTAGCCAAATCAACGGCCCTCACTGTTGCATTTCACCTTCATTTCTGTATGTTGAATTGGATGGGATGTTCAGCCCATATAGTGCAACCATTTTACCACCACAGTGGAATCGATTGTGTGTATGGAAGTATCATGTCACCTCCAGTGAAGGCACATGGACACTTCTTTTACATTACCTAACACATGTGAGATACACACTGAACAGTAAATGTACCACTGATATCATGTCAATTAGCCAAACATCAGTTTTGATAGTCAAACAACCCAATGCAGAAAGAACATCACAGAAGCCTAGGATCCCACACAATACCACTAACGCAGATGAGTCACAGACGACACAAGATAACAACTGCCATGCAAAGTGACATTCCTGGTGCAAACAACAACAAAATACTTACCCTCATTTTCTCTTTCAGCTGATCAGGGTTATGGGATCCAGCCATGGATCATGACCCCAATTGCCAACCCAAGCACAGCAGCAGAGCGTGCCTATAATGAGGCACATCGTAGGACATGCACCATAGTTGAGAGGAGTTTTGGCATCCTAAAGTCCAGATTCAGGTGCCTGGACATCACCGGAGGCAGCCTCCTATATTCCCCTGAAATGGTCTGCAAGATCATTTTGACCTGTGCCATCCTGCACAACATTTGTGTGAGGAGGCACATTCCCCTCTATGAACCGGATCAACAAATGCCTGACGAGGAGGAAGAAGAGGATGCTGTCCGTGAAAATTAGGGGGAACAGCCAAAAACAGCTGCAGGATTGCATCGGAGACAACACATTGTCCAAAACTTCTTCTAACTATAGTCACCATCACCACTTTGTTATCATATGTAATTAAACACCTCACTTCATCACTCAATCATGCTCTGGGTAATTATTTATGTATCACATGATACCTAAGAATCATAATCAGAGTTTAGCCTCATGGAGCATTGCAGAAATACACATTTGCATACTGAAAAAGCCACATCACATTTGATGGGTTATCAATGTACAGCAAACATCACACAGTGTTAATAACATACATCCTGTCTAATTCACATTTGAAGGGCAATATCAGAGGACCACAGCTATGAGACACATCCATGTTGCCAACATGGTCCATTGCAGCATATGACATACAACTAAAACACCATCAATAATAAGGTAAAAAAGTGCTTCATACATGAGGCAGTGGATGTGCAATTATATTGGTAACAGGAATGTATGATCAGACCCTAGACAGCAGTAAGAGTGATATCAGCTATCTTTGCAAGCAGCATGTGTGACAAGAAGTGCATCAAACCTGAAAATGGATAGCACAAGTACCCCAGGTATGACAATCATTGCTCACAAGACATGCCTGGCGCAGTCCATCCCAGGTAATAAGTCCTGCCACTGCCATGTTTTAAGTCTCTCCCCAACCTTCTCTAGGGGGCCCTGTAAATGGACTATCTGTACCCTGAGAATCTACACACACCCAGACTCCCATTTTGACTCTGGTGTGCTTCCCTCTTTAGTATGGCCTGCCATAGTCATAGTTCATCAGTCTGCATGGACTTCAGGTCCGATAATGCACTGCCTGGTAGTCGGTAAGAACTGTAAGCAGCTGTCCATTGCTTCCCATGTGAAAGGTCCAGTTGGCCCTTTGAACTTGATTCTCAACTCCAGGACTTGTGAGAGACTGAAGGTGCACACACCTGTGAGCACTTCCATGCAGACCAGCCATTTGAACCTGCCCTGCCCTTGCTGCGGCCTGGAACTGCTTAGAAGCTGCCATTTTCTGAATCACTTGTGTACCAGAGCCCTTGGGGGATTGTGTTACGTTGCAGACCACAGCACAAACTGTTTTTTGTTCCCACAATGTTGTTCCTGCTTGTCCCAGTCTGCTCACTGTGTATTTGCCTTGTTCATGTTTGTTTCTGACAGAGCCTGCATCCTGTTAGCCAGACTGGTTCCAATCTTTGTGTTAACCATAGAGGTTGCCTGTGGCTACATTTATCTCTTAGTTGCTTTCCATGCCCTCTGTTTCCTCCTGGGATATTGTGTCTGGTAGGTCTACGATGAATGCTAAAATTTATAGTATAGGTTAATCAGTTTACTTATCGTACTCTGTTCTGGGACATGTATTCAAATGGCCTAATCCACCCCCCATCCCTTGTCTGGTTTTGCATGTATTCATTAATGCCAAACAGTGACAGTGTGCTACGCTGTATGCATGGATTTGGTACGGTGCCTACAGCACAACAAACAAGGTTTGCTAGTGTGTATGTAAGGACAAAACATGTTTGTGCCCTGACAGTCAAAAACACAGATTCACTTCTGCTGCCACCTCCTGATGGGGCGTGCGTGGTGACAAGCTGTGAGATTAATCAGCACAGAGGGACTGATGTTCTCTGTTGCAGTGGGAATTTTAGAGCCCACCCTGTGTACAAATGTTGTGATGAAACCTGCCTGTTTCCTATTACTGATCCATAACGTATTTGAGCACACCAAGGTTGCTCTGTCGTCAGCCTTATAAAAGATCCGAAGTGCCATAGATGAACTATCACCATGTGTGTCGTTAGTTGATCTTTGGCTTTTGGTCAATTCTGCTTTGAAGGATACTCAGTTAACTCAAGTGTTGGCTCCACATAACTGTGACAACATGGAGGCCAATACTGACACAGGGTACACATGACCACACACTTGAACTGGACACCTTTGTGCAATGAACCTCAGGAAATGTGTGAACACATGCAGCATGATCTGCTGGTCCTCCACTGCCACAGGAGAAACATAGGTCATTTACATGACTCAAACTGTGGTGTCCATCACAATTTTAGGTTTGGATTTGAGACTCTGTGTCACAAACACTGTACCTACCTAGCATGTTCAAATGATGGACTCATGGGTAGTATACACACAAGTGACCATGAAGTGGTATCCACCATTTCATTACATGTGATGGGTAACATATCTGACATAGCCATTATCAACTGTCCTCGATCTATCCTGTGTATAGTTGGTCATGGGAAATGTTTTGTCCCCAAAGTCAAGGAAGTATACATAGCATAAGAAGCAACAGATATAACAAAAACAGATCATGACTGATGTACCTCAGTGAATGTCATCTGATAGTTATACACATTTATAACACATTTATACATGCACATTACACCAACATTTTCTTGTGACGTTCCCACAGAGGCACAGCAACAATTTGAAGAGCCAATTCACAGACATAAACACACAGGCCATGAGTCTATTTGTTTAGTTGCGTAGAATTGCTGTCCTCTATTGATGCAACACCTGCTCAAACTAGGAAATACCAATTATATTCCCAAAGTTTGTGTTGCGTCAGTTAAGAAAGCTAATCCTGCACAACAACATGAGTATTATGGGCCGCAGTAGTATGGTCTGCCACATGTGCCCAAACACTAGAACACACACTGCAGGTCAATCCATCCTATCTTTGTATAGTTACAGGCTGCATGCATGTAAAAAATTGAAAAATCACACAAACACAGTTTAAGACAGATTTTTGGATGCAAACGTGTCAAAAATACACAAATGCATCACAATATAATGCATATGCGATAACAAATGATGTTCACACACATTATACATCAATTGGTCCCTAGCGTTCATTCCAACACCGCACCCCAGGAAATCGGTTATCCATTTAAAATGTATTGATCCTTGAATGCGGGGGAATTTTCGTGCATATGCGTAAAAAAATATTGACGCAAACCCTGTAAGCAAAATAGCAATAGAAAAAAACAGCCCACAAATGAGACAGGAAGTGATGTAATAGGACATCCTGATTACAGAAATGGTACAGTGGGTGTACTTTCACTTTCACTTTGCAGTCTGTGATTATTCTAGACTATGTGGCTGTGTCTTGAGTTGTCTTTGTGAATATTGTGATTTTGTCTCCTGTGTGCTATTGCTATTGTATTTTGGTGTTTTGTAAGTGTCTGTGGTAATCTGTGTAAGTGTTTTTTGTCATTTATTGTGATTAGATTTGTCTTTTACTGTTGGGAGTGTGCTTGTGGGTTTTGTTAGTTGGGGTATTGTTGGGCTGTCTGTGGGTTAGTTAACTTTCGTTTCCATACCTCCTTTCCCTGTTATTCCCTCTTTACCCTTTTCCATCCTATTTTGTTTGAGATGTTTGTAAGGCTGTGTGGTACAGGTGTATCACACAGAGGCAAGGAGGCTCAGGTGGGCAAAGGTGCTGTTCCACCTAAGAAGAATCTTCAACATCCAGCGCAACGACCACCAATTGAAACACAGCTGGGCTAACCTGGTAGCCCGAGAGCAGGAGCTGCTGGAGCACCTGGGTGTGGTGATTCGTAGCCCTGTTGGTGAGTACAAATTTAACTAATGTGTACAGTACAATGCTCTGGAGTGACAGTAGCAGATTTTGTGACATGCTACATGCAATCTTTGTGGACATGTGGAATGCAAGTTGAACAAACTGTGACCCTGTTTTATATCAATTTTGCAACACATTACCGTCATTTGTTGGTGCAAAAGCTGCGTGAACTTTATCTTGTAAATTAGTGCCGCTTTGGTGTCAATAGATGATGGTAATGCGGCACAAACAAAATTAGGATTCAGAGCCTGTGAGTGCACCAGGAATGGGATGTATTTCACATGCTAATACAAGCAACCAATGTAGCCTCCAGTTTTTTTTAAACCATGTCTGAACAGTATTCATGGCCATATGTACAAAGCTCTTCCTAACCTCTGCTAATATCTTAGGCTAATATTTCTAATTTGTTTGAGCAGCATTTGCATTATTTCCGGATAAAAAAAAAAGAAAATTGTGCTAATTTCTATAGCTGTAGCGTAAACAAATGAAGCAAATGCAACACAAAAAAAAGACACATTTGGCCCTAAGTTCTTTGTTTCTGTGTGTTTACGTCTGGACAGATAATCTTTCAAATGGCCAAACCCAATTGTGACAGGATGCTAACAGATTGCAGTAGCACAAAACAGGTTCATCTTGTGGCTTTTCAGAGTAGGCTTTGAAATCCTTTCATTGAGTATCATGTGCCAACAACATTTTTGCCTTGGGCACAATTGCTGATACAGAGATGGTGCAGTTACCATCTGCGTCACTTTATAGCCAAACAATTTTGTAAAGTGAATGGCTCATCATGGGATCCCTGCTTTTTGTGAATGCATGGTCACAAACTATTTATTAGCATGATGCTGGGCAAGGGACCACTGACTGCTTCCATTATACAATTTAAGTGACAAAATAGGTTGTTATTTTACTTTTGGTACACCCCTGCTGATATAGTGCAGCATATGTACAATTATCAACTTGTCAGTATGCAGGCTATCACAGACTTGGTGGTATGCTAAGATCAGCATTCCTGTGAGTGCCGCCATTCCCAAGGTGCTTTGAAATAGAGACCAACCTCATCAAGATTGTATGACATTTGCTAACCCATGTTTTAATTAGCGGACAGTGTCAGTTCGGTTGTATTACCACAAATCAGCAAACTTGGCAATTCTAAGTTAATGAATGTGTCAAAGTGTGATTTACAATACCTGATATAGGTATCAGGGCCCAGAGTAACACATTGCATGTGCAATGACTACACCTGTGCCCATGCATTCTGTCGCAGATGATCAAATTAGACACTGTCAGCATACATCTTTTTGTTGTTTAGAATCAGATAAGTGGCCAATCCATTTTTAGCGTAACATTGTCATCAAGTAACACACAGGATCCCTGCCATCATGTTGCCATAGGGGGCATATCCGGCTCTGGGTACACTGCCAATGTGGCATATGTAACCTACATATAACACTGGCACACATATAATGGACCATTGAAAGCACAATAATTCCTGAACGTAAATCAACCCACATGAGCATCAAACAGTAACTCATTGCCCCTTGATGCACAAGCCACAATACCTGGGTTACTGGTATTGCAGTGTACCAGGAATGTGGCACTGCATGTGTCTCATAATTACAAATGATGAAATGGAATACCCTCTGGAATGAATTGAGCACAAAATTGAGTAATCATGTTTGGCACCACATGATTGTTAGGGCTGGTGCATGTGTGATTATGTGTGTCTATCACGTACTGGAGTGACAGTGTCAATGCATTTTTGCAGTAGTATGTCTATTGGTGTGTCTACATGCCTGATGTGCAGCTCTATCATATAAAATGTCACATACAGTGATTTGTTGTTCCATGTTTTGTACAGTGAGCAGACATTGAGCACATATCACCCTTCCATGTTTTACACGTAGACCAGCCCCCTATAAAATTGGTGAAGTGGCTCGATTTGCAGACGCAGACGTATCCAGTAAGTGTTAATATGTTTGTCCTGTGTTGTGTTTGCAGCTGTTGTGTGATTGACTCCTGCGTGTTGGACTCAATGCAAGGTATGATGTGCTGGAACGTGATCTGATACGTGGCTTGACTCCAGGTTGACATTTTGTTCCATGTTAGAGTTAGACATTGTGCGGTGAAGAGTCATATATTGGGGGTTGAGTGCTGCGCTATAGGTATGGGCAGGTGAACAAGGTGATTTGTTACTACATGTGTGCCAAAAATTAATTTGGAGGTGGCCAGTGTCATAATTTAGTCAGCAAGTCATAACCTGATTCACACAGACCAGTGATGCACAAATTTTACACACAGACTTGCGCATCCCTGTTAAGTAATGAACATGTAGGACTGTATGGGTGACTTTCCTGCAGCATCTAGCACAACATGTTGTACTCCATTTATGTGGCACTTGAGTGAAATGTCATAGGTGTGCATGCAGGTCAAGGCCAAATGGGTGCTTGCATCAATGTGCTTGATTTTGGAAATGTGTCAGTGAGATCTAATGATGTTGACAATTGTCGGCAATTCGAAAAATAAATGTAGATGTGATTGTCCAATGGCTGTCTCAGTCCTAGTTGGAAGGCCTCCTTATCTGTGGTGGACTGACTAAACCCATGGACAGCTGTCCAAAGCTTTGTGGTTGTCCTTGATGTTTGAAAGTATGTGTTGCATGTCCATCCCCCCGGGGCACCGGGTTAGGGCTAGAAAATATGTGTAGCTAGGTGTGATGATCACAGTGTAGATGACAAACATGTAATTCAAGCATTCATGTGTTCCAAACTACAATGCCCCCTCATGATTGCCAACTACATACCGTCCTGGCAGTTCATATACAAATCACAGGTCTTGTGTGCCTTCATTTTGATCCTGAAGATAGTTATTAGTCGGCCTGGCACATGTGGAGTACTTGCAGCATTTGTTATGTGACTAATAGCAGTACAAAGATGTACAGATCATTTAATTAACTACACACCTTGTTGTGCATTGCTGTGCTGTTAGATAGTTGATGGGTAGGCTGCGTTTGCATGGCATTCCTCAGGGACATTCTATCATCTGTACTTTGATTTGGACTGTATGTGCTATTTTTGATGAAGTGTTAGAATATCATCTGTAGATATATCACACAATGATGTCACCAATGTTTGGCTGTCTCTATTTTTACAGCTGCGAACATGAATTCCCAGGAGATACGGGAATTTCAGAGGCGGGCAGTGTGGTATCACCACATACTCGATGTGGAGGCTGGGTCCCGTAAAATGGCACACAGATATCGTCATGAGAGAGCCACAGGGGTACGGAGGGCATTTGCCCAAGGGGGGCCAGCATTGCACACAACTGCCACCACCACCACAGCTCAGACCACAGTGGCCCCAGGGATGACAGCCACTCCAGCAGGTCCCTCAACTTTATCAGCCCAGGGCCCACAAGCCGCACCTCCTGCACCTCCCCCTCCAACCACGGCACCAGCACCAGCTTCTACAAGTGGTACCCAGACAACCCCAGCTGCTGTAATGGACATTCAAGAATTCCAGACACTAAGATGTGGCATGCAACGTATGTTGTGCCGGATGGACAGGCTGCAGCAGGAGGTGGCCCGCAGTAGCAGGAGACTGCGGGGTATTAAGAAAATCCTGTGGAGGGCCAATTTGTGACTTTTGGATCCTCACCCATGAATACCTCCCCTCCCTCCTCTTTCCTGGTTCTTTTCTTTAGTGGGTTTAGGGGGCTTAGTGTTAGGTTAGAGTAGGCTGTTAGTTTAGTTAGTATAAGTGGGTTAGGGTGGAGAGTGGTATTTTTTTACATGTTTTTTGTGGGTGGGTGGGTGGGGAATGATGTTGGGGTTTATGTGTAAAAAAAAAAAAATATATATATATATATTTGTTTAGGATAATTTAATATGTGTTTAAATTGGTATATGTTGTCCTACACGTGTCCCGTCATATAAGGAGGGGTGGGGGGTTGATGTTTAGAGTGTTTAGTTAAATGTGGTAAGTAAGTTTAGCTTAGGGTAGCTAGGGCCAGTTGTGGGTAATGTATAGTTAGGATAGGTTAGGTTAGTTAAGGTGTTTCCCAGAGTTTAAGTTTCCTTTAATACTGATATAATAATGTTTTAGGTACTCCTTTACAGTATGTGTCATATGCTTGGGGATCAGGGGCTTTGCATGGGTGTACAGTGTCAATTCAGTATTTGCATTTGTGTTCCATCCTGCATCCAAATCCAATTCTTGACATGGGTATTCCTACTTGCATATGAACTGTCACATTGGCAGCTACAACAAAACTACTTCTCTATGAATCTCCACTCAAGGTAACTATGGTTCCCAATGTATTGTAAAGGTTGGTGTGTTTTTCAATCTGTCATCGTTTGAGTCCTGTGTTGTAATCTTTGGCACTGTGGGACGTCTTGCTGCAGCCTGATGTTCATGTGAACCCTGATAAGCTGAGTGATGTTATAATCTTATGCAGTTCTGTACACATAACTCACACCTATCATTTATTACATTGTACTCCCAGGTTACATAATTGTCCATACATCGTACACATCCATTCCTGCTGTATGGTGTGTGTGTATGTGATTAAAGTTTATAGTCAGATGTCACATACATAATGATTGTCTTGAAGGAAATGTCGTCCACATTGAGTTTCATCTTGTACATACTTTGGAGCTGGCATTTTCAGTTCTACACAGCATTATACTGTTTGTGATCTTTTAACTTCAGAAATAAGCCTAAGGAAGAACAGATGATGATAAAATCCAGACCCCAGTGCATAGTTATCAGCCCACATTCTTTCTATACTGTTGTTTGACATTCTGTTGCCATTGACATGTTACATAAATCTCCTACACAGTTGATGTGTCAAATTACACAGAGACAAAGTGGTTGTGCAAGTGCTATTTATTTTAAAGTGCTGTAGTGCAATATTTACATAGTCCAGGATTGTAAGTCCATTAGTGTGACACCTTCTACTGTGACGCAACACAAGTGCAATGGTGAGGGACATGTCATTGGACATGCTGTGGTGAAGTGTCATTCAGTGCAGAGGAACATGAATTGCCAATGAGGTAGTGAGAGACAATTGCAGTGCATAGTGGTAAGGTAAACAGTGTGCTGGAGAACAGTGCATGTTACCAATTGTAGCATGTTAACAAGCACAGGACATAGGAAATCAGTGCCCATGTGGCATGGACTTGTGCTATTGGGTGAAGGTGATCTGTTCAACGTCTTCATCTTCTGATGTGTGTGTCGTCTCCTCTGCCCTTGGTGGTGGTAGGCTTGAAGGAGCAACACACTTCAGTGTTTGAAGACGTGGAGTCAGAATTCCTGGTAGCTGCCAACTGTGGGGCTATTAAGGGCATTCCTGCAGCAAGGAGGAGCTGCTGGTTCTTGAGTATAGCAGCTACATCACTGTGTTAGGCAGCCAGGTCGGCCCTGAGGGGGGGTCATGATTACATTTGTGCATGCAGTGAAAGGTTTTGGATGCCAAGTGTTGTGGCAAATCCCTAACTGCTGTGGTGAAATCCCTCACACATTGTTGTAGTCCTTGCAGTAGGGATTATTGCACTTGCATGGCTGCTGACTGTTCTGCAGATGACATCATGCACATGCGCATCCCCTCAAGGCTGGCTGTCACATTTTGCATCCCCACCTGCACCTCCTTGGCAAGCTCCCACTGTACTTCCACTACTGTCCTCTCAAAGGTGGTACCAGTGTCATCAGAGTACTCAGCTGGGTTGGAGCTGGCAGGTCGTACTATTGGGGTGGTGGGTGACTACCTCTGTGATGGCTGCTGCATCTGTGCTCCTCCTTGCGACTGAAGGTGTGCTCTGGAGGGTTCCAAGGACATCTTGGAGGGTCTGCTGGCTAATGTTTGTCAGCTCGTCATCCATGTCGTCAGGGAAGGACAGACATATCCACAGGATCCATCGTCCTCTGCAATGAGAAATTATACAATTAGTGTGTCTGTGTTGTGGCAGTTGTAATGTGATGTCACTGACTTCAGTGAGACATTGTAATCTTGGTTCCTGTTCATTGTCATTAATATTAGCATTCTCACAGGCCTATGTCCCACCTGCATGTCACATGTAGTGTGGGCAGTTTGGGGAATTGTCTGCGTCACATCCTCTAGGTGTAGGTTCTGTCCAAATTGTGTGTTGTCACCTTCTTGTCCTACACAACCCTCCCTCTACTTCCATTAGCATGGTATGGCCTTGCAATGGCTGTGGGTGTTCTGATGCCACTTGCACCACACTTAATAATATGGGACTGACCCAGTCTCTGATATTTCACCTATACGTTCCTGAGGCCAAGCACATACTATGTATACCATTGGCATGGCACGATACAGGTGTCAGCATTGGTAGTGTGTCATGTTGATGTTTGCAAATGTGTGCTACATTGGATTGCACTGATGGGCCTGGCAGTGTTCCATTTTCTCTTATGACTGTGCGGGTGTGTTTCACTAGCTAGACACATATGTCCTCCTCCTCACTGCAGTTGTTTTAGCAGTATGACAGTTGGGATGTTGCAAGGTGGCATTGCAGCTATTGTAACACAGGCACGGGGTGGACCCTGGAATGGGCAGCATGGGTATGACATTACTGCTGTGTACTTCATAATGTAAGTAACAATACCTGATGTTTATTGCGCCTATAGACATGAGCATTTGACAGGATTTACACTTTGTTAGGAATTACAGGGGATTGATACCGTCGTCATCCTGAACCCTCTATTTGGGTGTGTTTGATCCATGGGCACCTAATTGCCATTTGCTACTTGACCAGCACACACAGCACAGGTGGTAGAGGAAACTGTTGTCAATGGTACACTTGCGGATATGGCCTGAGACTGGAAATTGAGAACTAGTTCATGTTGTGACAATACCGGCTGTCCTGTGACAGCAGGCCAGTTTTACGTTCTACCCTACCCTCCTGGACTGGCTTGGCCTTTCCAGCAGGCTTGTCATGGTGGAGTACCCCCATGCAAAGGTTGTTGGTGTAGTGTTGTGCTGTGCCCCTGGTTTCCCCTGCACAGCCCATGCAGCCATGCTGTGCCCCTTTGCCCTTTCCCCTGCCTGATTTCCATGGCTGACATGCATTGTGTAGTAGGTATGGACCTCCCCCTGCTTGCAGTTAACATTTAGGCATTTTTGTCCCCTATGCAACTTACCCTGCATCTGTGTTGTTTTCTTGTAGTCGTGCTGTCCTGTCCTTGAATTCCTGTGACGATCTCCTCTGGGATGATGGCTGCCACCATCCCCTCCATCTGGTCCAGGGCCTCCTGCGGTGCTGGACTCCCACTTCCTGTCTGCAGTGCTCCCTTCCTGTTCCTTGCCATTTATTCCTTAGTCCTGCGTTTGCAGCCATGCCAGCGTTTCTTGTATTCAGTGACTGTTCTCCGTACCTCTGCCACACTGTTTATCTTGTCCACAATTTGTTGCCAAATTGCCTCTCTCCTCCCAATTGGCAATTTTGAGGTGACAAAAAGTTGATGCTGGTGTTCCGTCACCTCTTTCACCAGTATTTCCTGCTCCTCTGCACTGAGACAACACTTCCTTTTCTTCTTTTCCCTCTTCTGGGTCTTGTCTGGGTCCTCCTGCCTGGTTCCTGGTCGATTGGGGTCTCCCTGAGGTCTCTCCTGGCTTCTGGGATCCATTTTGGGGGCTCCTGAGCACATTTTGCTGTGTTTGCGCTGCTTTTTGACGCTATTGCGGAGAAAAATGCTGCGTATCCGGTTTGCGACATCGTAAACCGGATTAGAGTCATTTTCTCCGCGTTAACGTAATTTTGCTTTACGATGTGGCGCAATGGATAGAGTAAAAAGAAAAAAGACTCTAACCCGTGGTTTGTGCCACGGAGCACCAAAGTTTACATTTGACACCCGGGTGGATCAAAGAAATGGCGTTAGCCGGCTTTAAACATTTTGCAGTTTTGCGTCAAAAAGTATAAATATGGCCCAGAATGGTGTTTTGTAAGTTTGCGCTGCTTTTGTGTAAAAAAATGATGTAAATGAGGTGCTAAAAAAGTATAAATATTGGCCTAACATCTTTCAAGTAAACAACAGCACACAAAACGGTAACATAACACAAAACAAAATAACAATACAACATAATCACACCATAATCATAGGACACTACCCTACAAACTCGTAAAACGGAAAGCAGCACAACAACCTCAGTAAATAACACCAAAACAATAATATAATGCAAGACAAAAACACAACTGAGCAGCACGGCACATCACCACCACAAAGAAATACAACACCGCAAAAAATACCCACAAGCGTTCTGGTAACACATTACTACCCCCAACAAATCTGTGTTCAGGAGGTAAAGGTGATTGCACCCAGCACTGCCTTACTTAAAACTAAGGTCATGTATTAGCGCAAGTAAAAAGGTTTCGCGATTCGGCGTTTAGTGCTTGAAGACACAGGTGACTGATAACAAATTACTGGCTTAAGAGCGAAAGACAGCAGTGAAACCATTATGGTGTTCATAGCTGCAAAACCATTCTCCATCATGGTAAAGCTCAGACCAAATGAAGTTTCTACTTATTCAAAGCTCTAGCACATATTAACCGATTGATGAAAGAATTTTGAGCGAGTTTGAGGGCATCTGACAGGGCACCGTATAATCTAAACAGTTTTCCTCATGCAACAAAGTTTGTATGACAGCATAAGTGATATAGCGAAACAAGAAAAAATATCTTTGAATACAGCCATCAACTAAAGACGTCGTAGTAATAAGGACCCACGGCCATTCCTCTTTTAGGGGAGCTGGAAAAATGACGTGAGGAGATCTATGACATTTCCTTGCACCATTTTTATGGAATTTAGCAGCCGTTAAAAGGGGGCTTCCATTCTTTAAAATGAGGCCCTATGCACCCTGCAGGAGTAGCACCAATATGTTGGTGCTGCTCCTGCAGAGTAAATCAATAGCATCACAAGAAATGACGCTATTGCCCCTTACCCTGCACCATGGTGCGTCGTATTTTACATACGTTGCACGCATGGTGGCGGTAAGGCGGTGCTAAGGGCCCAGGGAAAGTGGCGCTGCAGTCAGTGCAGCGCCACTTTCCATAAATCTGCCCCGTAATGTCTCAGCTATATTATTGTGATGCAAAAATGGTCTCAACATAACACTTTGCCCTGAATAACAAGAATTAATCCAATATAAACAATAACATGGTCTAAGGGCATGAGGAAACTTTAAAATAATATTTTTTAAATTATTTCCTGTTACTGCAGATTCAAATTATAAAATCTGCGATGATCAAAGAGACTGACAGAAAGTTGCATGGTGAATCCTAGATTTTGAGCACATTTTTAATTTTCACTGTATTCAGAAATATTCACAGGACTGTTGCTTGGAAGTCGTAACTATCACACATCCCAATTGTAGATCAAATGTGTAAAAATGTACCACTTTGGAAATGTAATTGGTAAACCTTCATGAATTGACTACTGTTTTGCAACTAATTTGATGATCTGAGTTTGTCTCTATTCTAATCCTGTAATAAATATTTGTGGTTTGCAACTCAACCACTCTCTGTCCTCAAGGCCAGACTGGCTGTACTGGACATCCAGTATTTTCCGGGAGGCTGGAAGAGTCCTGCGCTTTTGTTATTGGGGTTCTAGTTTTGTAGCAGAGCAGCAGTTTTAAAAACATTGCAGAATTCCTTATATATCCAGCAGTTTTCAGGCAACAATCAAAGTGCCAAGGTAACTCTGGTGATTAATATACCTGCTGGAGAGTGATGGGGTTTTGTCTGGTGGCAGTTTTGACTCTTCTAAGGCACCACAAAGGGTTAATATGCCTGCTGTAAAGAACGCGTACTATGCAGATCACAGAACGGTATTTTATGTGCAATGCTGGGTGGGATACACTGCTTTTGTCAAAGAGCTCATTTTGTTACTGTACAGTTCATAAAATACAATTATAATCTAGCACAATGAACTATGAACTGCCATCAAAGAACTGGATGTAAACTGCATGGTACAGTTTAGAAAGGTGTATTTTTATTCAGGTCTTTGATTGTTCTAATTTTGCTAAGAAGTGTTTGTTTGGGTAGAAATAAATTGTTATTAGTAAAGTCACCGCTAACCACTGTGTTATGTCCTGAATCCTGAGTTTATGATTTGCCAGACCAAGCACTCTTAAACAATGCCTACTAGTATGGATGACATGTGAATCCTACATCTTATAGTCCCCTCTGTCAACATTTTCTATCTACTGATTTTCACATTTATGATTCATTTTCTCTGTATGTGTCTGTGATATAAAGTGCGCCAACACCCTAAGCTGGTAAGAGAGGCACTGTAAAACAAAGGAGATACATGTGAGAGAGGGACTATGGAGAGATGAGAGGCACTGTTAGAGAGTGATGGTAAGAAATCATTGCAGAACCTCAATGAAGATTGCTGTATTCTGGTGCACTGTAAGTTCATCATTTTACTGTGCTTTAGAAATGAATATGATTGAATATATAACGAAAAATGTGTTGCAGGATACACTGTTTTTGCCATTTTTCCTGATATTTTCTTGAGGAAGGGGGGAGAACTTCCCAAGCCCAATTGCTGAGGTCAGGCTCGCTTGCTATGCAACTTCTGGGGGCTGGTCTGACAAAATTTGCCAGGCAGCTTTGGGGGCCCAATCCAGCCCTGTCTGTCTTCCTTGTGGAGCCTAATGCGCTTTACATTATTGAAATGCTTTGAATTTTGATGTTAGCCTCAGTCAGAACTAAAGTGTCAAAGGAGAGTGCTTCATTAACCCGAATTTGCACTACAAATTTCATGAAGCCAAGCACTCTATCAATTTGGCAGCAGATGATTATTTTCACCGAGGCTTAGAAGTTTTTGAATATTTGCCCCAGAGAGAGTTAAATTCTACCCCGACCCAGTCAACATGTTGGAGTTTCTATGATCTCATTTTGAATATTGACAGCATTCCAGCATTCTTGAAAGTGGATGCAGTATCCTAGGAGTATAATGAGGGTTATATGTTTTTGACTGTGAGCTGTTGAGAGTTTAGGGGGTCATTCTAACCCTGGCGGTAAAAACCGCCAGGGCGAATGACCGCGGTAGCACCGCCAACAGGCTGGCGGTGCACCGCTGGGCATTCTGACCGCGGCGGTTCAGCCGCGGCCAGAAACGGAAAGTCGGCAGTGTCCCGCCGACTTTCCGCTGCCCTTGAGAATCCTCCATGGCGGCGGAGCGCGCTCCGCCGCCATGGGGATTCTGACACCCCCTACCGCCATCCTGTTCCTGGCGGGTCTCCCGCCAGGAACAGGATGGCGGTAGGGGGTGCCGCGGGGCCCCTGGGGGCCCCTGGGGGCCCCTGCAGTGCCCATGCCAATGGCATGGGCACTGCAGGGGCCCCCGTAAGAGGGCCCCAAAAGGAATTTCAGTGTCTGCCTAGCAGACACTGAAATTCGCGACGGGTGCTACTGCACCCGTCGCACTCCAGCAACTCCGCCGGCTCCATTCGGAGCCGGCTTCATGGTTGCTGGGTCTTTCCCGCTGTGCTGGCGGACGGCCTTTTGGCGGTCGCCTGCCAGCACAGTGGGAAAGCCAGAATGGCCGCCGCGGTCTTGTGACCGCGGTGCGGTCATTTGGCGGTAACCGCATGGCGGGCGGCGACCGCCGCCCGCCGCGGTTAGAATCACCGCCTTAGTGTTTGCAAGTTATGATATGTTTGTTGTGATTTGAGTTGAGGTGTAAAATTTGGGTCCATGAGGGCTCTGTGTTGAGATTGAGAACTGAAGTGCTTTTAAGCCCATATTGCTTGTGCTTATGAAGAGGAACATGCTTGCTACAAATCTATACATAGTTATATTAAGAGGTTTTTGCCATGTCTGTTACAGTTTAGGTGTCAGACTGTGAAGTTCTGTCAGCCACATCAAGATAGGGATTACTAAACTACTATTGTAAGATTGAACTAACTGAGGTTAGTGTTCGATTGATTCCTTGTGCACAGGAGTAGACAGCATTAGTCACAGTGATGCCCACTGATTGAAAATACACTTTGTGTGATTGACAGTGCCAGTAGGTTACTATTCTGTAAATTCTTAGATGGATTGCTGACTTTGTGTTTCTTTTAGTGGAACAGACAAGAGTTATTGTTTTCTTTTTCATTTTTGATGTTTTTCCTATGCAAAGCTGATAAGAGTGAAGTGAGAGCTTTTGTGAAGTGCTGTGAGTTACATCATTGGGCATCACGCTTGGATGGGTTGGTTAGTGTGCATACCTTGCTAGGATTGGTTGTTATGCAATTGGGTGTCGCATTGCTCATCATCTGTTCAATGGTGTCGCAGTAGGAAAGGATGGGTGTGTGGTTGAATATTGTTCGACCTGGCATCTTTTTTGTGTTTTCCCCTAACTTTCTGCCCTCTGGCCTACTGTTTTACTGACTTTGTTTTTGCTGGTTTTAGGACTCTGTGCACTTTACCACTGCTGATCAGTGCTAAAGTGCATGTGCTCTTTCCCTCAAACATGGTAACCTTGGATCATCAGCAACTGGCATATTTATGTTATTTATAAGTCCCTGGAAAAAGTGCCCTACATGTGCAAAGGGCCAGTAAATTAAATTTTTCTGGTGGGCCAGCAGCACTGATTGTGCCCCCCACTTCAGTAGCCCTTCAAACATGGCTCAGTTGCCAGGCCCAAGGCTTCCTTTTTAATACCTATGTGTCACCCCTAAGGGAGGCCCTAGAGAGCCCCAAGGGCAGTGTATTTAAAAGGTTGGACATGTTCTTTTAAGTTTTACATGCCCAGGTAGTGAAACACTTTTAAATTTGTTTTTCAGCACTCCAAGACCTATCTATCCCACAGGTTAACATTGGGATTGCCTTATTACCTTTTATGAGTGTAATCTCCAGTTGGGACAAGTTAGACATTTTGAGTTTGGTGCATATTTCTGCCCACTGGAGACCTGGTTTGTAATAAGTGTTATATTGTGATTTGTTGGAAGGCCTGGTTATTTCTATTTGGAGTTTAATCATTTTTGTTGTGTGGTGTAAGGCACAAAGATAACATTCCTTAAGAAAATAAGAGCTATGTTGCAAGATAATATGAGAATACCTGTTTGCATGAGTGAGGAGGCCCCTCCAGTAGGCACAACCAGTGATACACATTTGTATTTGGATCAAACTGTGGAATAAGATCACAGAAAACAAAGGGTGCTTGCAAATTACCCCATAGTACATTTAATTTATGATTGAGAATTTAAGGTGAGTGTTCTATGAAATGAAGCACACACCAAGACCTGTTCAATAAAAGGTTTGGATGCATGGGAACATGCTGCACATGCAAAAGATAAGGAAAAATATGAGACCCAAGCTAGTAATAGGGTCTGTGGATAGATGCAGGCAAAGTGGGACTATCAAGGATTGAGAGAAAATGTGATTGAGGGCAAAGGGATGTATACTATATTAGCAAAGGGAAAAACAGAGAGAAAGAAATCATAAGTGGGAGATAGGAACAAATAGAAGAGGGATGGGAACATCAGTGATTCAGATGACTACTTTTTGCATGATTTGCTGACTTCTCAACCAACTCCATGCAACATTGTTCATCAGGCTTCAGGAAACCAACAGCCCCTATTGGGAGCTGTAGGATGAGGAACAAATGTAGGTACAAGTGTGGGAGCTCCTGTTAATCAGAGCTTCCTGCAGGGCGGTTCACCCCTTGTCACTCCAGATGTATTCTTGAGAGCCTTCATTAGTACTATTGTCATTACAATACCAGGTACATCCTGTGTCACCATAGCCCCTAGTACATCTAATAATGCAACTACCCTATATTTAGGAACAAAACTTCATACCGAAGGAACACCTTTTATAAACATGCCTATCATTGGTGCTGAGGCAAATTCAGCATCACACATTCATGAAAGGTAGACAGCTCTTATGGAATTAGGGCCCTCATTCTGACCCTGGCGGTTTGTAACCGCCAGGGCAGAGGGCAGAGGAAGCACCGCCAACAGGCTGGCGGTGCTTCCGGAGCAATTCTGACCGCGGCGGTAAAGCCGCGGTCAGAAAAGGGGAACCAGCGGTTTCCCGCCGGTTTTCCCCTGCCCCAGGGAATCCTCCATGGCGGCGCTGCATGCATCGCAGCCATGGGGATTCCGACCCCCTTCCCGCCAGCCTGTTCAAGAGGCTGGCGGGAACGGGTGTCGTGGGGCCACTGGCATGGGCACTGCAGGGGCCCCCTAACAGGGCCCCATCAAGATTTTCAGTGTCTGCAAAGCAGACACTGAAAATCGCGACGGGTGCAACTGCACCCGTCGCACCCCAGCAAATCCGCCGGCTCCATTCGGAGCCGGCTTCATCTTTGCTGGGGCTTTCCCGCTGGGCCGGCGGGCGATCTTTTGAAGATCGCCAGCCGGCCCAGCGGGAAAGTTAGAATGCTCCCCGCGGTCATTTGACCGCGGGGCGGTGTTTGGGCGGTTTCCGCCCGGCGGCACCCGCCGCCCGCCGGGGTCGGAATGACCCCCTAGATGTTTTAAGATTAAACACTGATTTGAAGAGCTTGCAAATGGAGACCTTGACTGGGAGTTCATAGAGAGGTACAATGGGGAAGAGCTTTTAGTTTTGAGTAGGAAAGCTGCAAGACATGCTTGTGAAGCTTATGTAAATTTGGAAGAATTAGCTATGGAATATGGTGTTGATTTGAATAAAAATCAGGAATTAATTAAAACATTTAGAATGTTCATGAATGAAGGACACTATAAAGAGCTAGAGAACAGCAGGTTTGAAACTGCATGTTAGGCAGCTAGTAGGATGTATCAGAAAATGGGGTAAAATTCCAAAGCATAAAGACTGTTGGTCTAGAAAGGAAAAGATGCAGAAAAAGAAAGACGATACAGGTGGGCTAGAAGGGGAAATTAGTAAGAAGGATATGGAGATCAAGGAATTTCCATTGAGGGGGGGCGACTGGGAATGTACAGCTGCCCTGGAGTCTTGCTTATCTCTCTACATTTAAAAATCAATTGCCAAAATTACAGTAGGATCTCGACCTATGACACACTCAAGTGGCGACGTTTGTGAAGATCCCAAAGTGGTTTGGGAAGGTTTAAATACCTTCTTTGACACTGAGGTTTTTAATTGTGGGAACAATACAAGGTGGCTATAACTTGGCCAGATACTAAACCACTAAGAAATTCTCAGACTCACATGCCTTCTCCTAATGCCATAGACAGATATAGTCAGGTGATTATACCTTTTACGAAAAATGAAGGTCCCTCAGAAATAGGTTAATTGCATCATGATAACTAGAACTACCCAAAAGTCCAAAGTATCAGTGGATGCTTATTATGAAAGACTGATGCAAGTTTTCAGACAGGTTAGTGGATTTGATGATCTAGAAAGTCAAAAATCTTAGGCCCATATTTATACTTTTTGACGCAAAACTGCGCTAATGCAGTTTTGCGTCAAAAAAATTAGCGCCGGCTAACGCCATTCTGAAGCGCCATGCGGGCACCGTATTTATTGAATGACGTTAGCCGGCGTTAGCCGCCGGCGCCGTCTGGTGTGCGTTAAAAAAAACGACGTACACCAGGCAGCGCCGGCATATGGGGATATGGGGCTTGGGCGTCAAGAAATGGGGCAAGTCAGGTTGAGGCAATTTTTTCGCCTCAACCCGATTTACGCCATTTTTTTTCACTCCCAACCCCCATAGAAATGACTCCTGTCAATGACTCCTAGCAAAGACAGGAGTCATGCCCCCTTGCCCAATGGCCATGCCCAGGGGACTTCTGTCCCCTGGGCATGGTCATTGGGCATAGTGGCATGTAGGGGGGCACAAATCAGGCCCCCCTATGCCACCAAAAAACCTTAATGTCCCTGGGATGGGTCCCTCCAGCCTTGGGTGTCCTCCTGGGGTGGGCAAGGGTGACAGGGGGTGTCCCTGGGGGCATGGGAGGGCACCTCTGGGCTCCTTCAGAGCCCACAGGTCCCTTAACGCCTGCCTTTTGCAGGCGCTAAAAAACGGCGCAAAAGCGGCCGTACGTCATTTTTTTTGACCCGCCCACTCCCGGGCGTGAATTTTGCCCGGGAGTATAAATCCGACGCACATGCCTCGGAGTCGATTTTTTAGACGGGAACGCCTACCTTGCATATAATTAACACAAAGTAGGTGTCCACGCTAAAAAATGACGCTAACTCCATGGACTTTGGCGCTAGACGCGTCTAACGCCAAAGTATAAATATGGAGTTAGTTTTGTGTCGAAATTGCGTCAAAAAAAACGACGCAATTCCGGCGCAAACGGAGTATAAATATGCCCCTTAGTGATTTCTTGATATGGTGTATTCTTGGTTACACCCAGAAGTTAGCTACAATATATAGCAGAATATGATTTGTTGGCAGTCAAAGCCCTTCAATTAAATATTGGGAAACAAAAAGTACTGCATTGATGTTTTGAAGGCAATATAGAAACATATCAAGGACAAATAGTTGTTCCCATAGGCTAAAATGGGACAGAGAAGGTGTCACATTGGTTCATGTCGGCAAATCCAAGGTTACAGTTTAACCCCAGTGTTAGTGCAAGAATCCTGGGATCTGGTTACCAGTGTAATGGCCACATGGTGCAGAATGGGGCTTTTGTTCCACAAGGCCAACCCCAAGGGTTGGCTGCTGATCAGAATGCATGGTTGGACATAAACATAATAAAAAAAGACTACTGCATGTCATATTTGTAACAGGTTGAGCCCCATTTCAGCTAAATCCCCTATAAAAATAGGGATTCTCAAAGAACCATTAGTTTGTAACATGTGATTCAATTCCAGTCAATCTGCTGAGCATTGCATACTGGATAGTGTTGAGCTTCAGACACATGTTAAGGATGGATACTTCAAATTGAAAACCCAAGACACAACTGTTGGGAACTAATGAGCTGCACAGAGGAGTGTGAGCAGACACTGACCAGGAGGTCAGAGGATTCACAACTACCTGCGCCTCATCCATGGTGTCCTAGTGGACATCTGTGTGTGAGTATCTGTGCTTGCCACCTTTACTTTTGCTTAGTATTCTGTTCTTCGTCATCTTTATTTTCCTTTATATTTTCTTTATTCTATATCTTCAATTTTCTTTCCTCTTGCCTTTTAGTGTGTTTTCCTCTCCCTGTGCTGCATTTTCCTGTCACTGCTGCCTCTGTTGCTCTGTCCCCCTACCTGCGAAATGCTTTTCTGCCCCCACTCCTCTCAGCTGACTGGACCCTCCTGCCTTTCTCCCATTCTTAATGGTGCCCGCTGCGCACTGAGAGGATGACTTCTCTGACCTCCTAGTCAGCATCTACTCACTCTCCTCTGCGCAACTCCACCTGTTGCTGCTGCATCTGCTGTGATCAAACTTAGAACCTGCCTGACTCTCAATTTGAGGCCCACCTCCACCAGTAGGCTCCTCATCCCTAGTGGCCTAGTGGCCATCTGTGTGTGAGTATCTGTGCTAGTCATCTTTACTTTTGCTTATTTTTATGTGCTTTGTCATCCTTATTTTCTTTTATTCTATTTCTTCATTTACTTTTTTACTGTCTCTTTCCTTCTAGTGCCTTTCCCTCTCCTCGTGCTCTGTTTCCCTGCCGCTGCTGCCCTGCCCCCCTCCCTGCGAAGCACTATCTCTTCCTCCTGCCTCCCAGCTGACTGACCCTCCCACCTCCCTCACCTTCCTAATGGTGGCTGGCAAGTCTGTTTGTGGCTGCCCATGCCTAGATCTGTTGCTACAACATGGAGACCCTCCATCCATGAAACACAAGATGCTCCACTGCCTGTCATCTCACATCACCCATAAACACCCATGGACCATTCTCTTACCTCTACTACTGTTGCACCCTCACCCTACACAAAACACCGGATGTTCTGGCCATTGGGTCATAGAACACCCACCTGGAGTACCCCAGCTGCATCCTCCTCAACATGCACACGTAGAATTCTGCGACCTGTTAGACTCCACCTGCACAATCATCACCTTTTTTACCAAAGCATGGACAAACCCAGCATCAGCACCAGACATCACCATTGCAATCCCCCAAACTTGTCTGCAAAGGTAGCAGCTAGGCCATCATACACAAATGCAACCTCTTGACAACCAATGCAGAAGAACACTCCCCTTTCTTGGAGCACCTACATTTCAAGATCCACGTCACACCCCAAGTCCACCTTTCATGGCACCCTCATCTTCAGGCCGCTCGGCCTCCACCCAGTCTTCAGAAACTCCATTGTTGACATCATATCTCCCCACGCACTCGCCTCCATGAACTACCTTCTCATCGGTGACCTCCACTACCACATCGACAACTGCAACGACATCCCCTTGTCGAAGACCTTGCCACAATAGGCCTCAAGCAACTGGTCACCTTGCCAACAAACATCTCTGGACACACACTCAATCCCATTTTTTCCACCAGCAACAACATCACTGTTAACAGCACCTCCACGCTACACTTGGCCACCACTGCTTCATTTCTCCACCACCGACCAACCACCCCTTCACAATCCACTCCTTGAGCAGGAAATAAAACCAGATCACCAAGGAACAGCTCACTAATACCCTCAGCTAGTCTCTTCTTCCCCTCACCACAGACATCTCAGCATGGAACTTCCACCAATGGATCTCCAAATGTGCCAACACCCTAGTACCACTCCGAAAGACATCAGCAAAACACAACCTCAAGAAGGCCAGCTAGTTCTCCCCCGCACTCCAGGGCTCCAGGCTCACCTCCATACAACTAGAAAAAAGATGGAGAAAGAGCAAGTCCTTGAAGACCTTGCAGCCTTCGAAAATGCTACCAAATCCCACCACCACCTCATTATACCCTCCAGGAAAGCCACTCTACAGGACCGTATCAGGGCCACTGCACACAGTGTCAAAGAGCTCTTCACTGTGATCAAGGAGCTTGACAAACCCCACTCAAAAGTGGCAAACATCCCTCCATCTCAGGTCCTCTGCGACAGACTAGCCGCCTTCTTCCACCAAAAAATCAAAGACATTTATGATAGCTTTGGTCCTCAAGACCCTCTGAGCCCACCAACAACCCTGTATCTCGGACCCTCCAAACCTTCATAGATCCTGCACTGCTGGACCATCCTCACCATGGACGAGTCCTGCTCCATCATGAGCAGCATCCACTCCACAGCCCCTACTGACCCCTGTCCTCCTGTCCTCACCACATTTTTAACAAAGCAAACACCTCCATTGCACCCGAGCTCTGCCACACTCTCAACTTTTCCATGGAGAAGGCTACCTTTCCTGAGGACTGGAAGCACTCGGAGAGCTGCCCGCTCCTGAAGAAACCAACAGCTGACCCCCAGGCCCTCAAGAAATACGCCCCATCTCTCTGCTGCCTCTCCCAGCCAAGGTCTCAAAAAGCCATCAAAACAGAGCTCTGCAAACACATTGAGGACAACAACATCCTCACACCTCAACCACAGCCAAATATCACCCTTCATCCTACTGCACCTATCGACTGCCTTCAACGTGGTTTTGCATCACAGCCTCTGCTTCACACTCCACACAGCTGGCATCTGTGCAAAGGCCTTACAATGGTAACACTCCTTCCTGACTAGCAGAACACAGGGATTCAGACTTCCACCATACCTCTCAGCACCTACAGAGATCAGCTGTGGAGTTCCACAGGGCTTCTGCCTGAGCCCCACACTCTGTTCAACATTTACATGCCCCAGCTTGCATCCATATCAGGAACAACTGACTGAACCACGTCTCCTATGCTGACGAAACCCAGGTGATCATCTCACTGAAAGAAAACCCCACAACTGGCAAGAAGAATTTACACAACAGGATGGAAGCCATCGCTACCTGGGTGAAGGACAGCTGCCTCAAGATCAACTCTGACAAGACTGAGATCCTCATCTTGGGACCCCCCAAATCACCCTGGGGTGACTTTTTATAGCACGCTTCCCTTGGTACCACAACAAACCACGCACACAACCTCGGCTTCATTCTGGATTCATCGCTCACCATGACATGCCAAGTCAACTCTGTTGGATTCTCCTGTTTTCACACACTCCAACTTCTCCAAAAGATCTTCAAATGGATGACAACTGACTGCTGAAAAACTGGAACCCACCCCTTGGTTACCAACAGACTTGACTATGACAACGCCCTTAATGCTAGCACCACCCAGAAGAACCTGAAGAAGCAACAGCACATCCAAAACGCCTCTGCCAGGCTCATCCTGGATGTCCCATGCCCCAACACATCACTAGACATCTAAGGGACCTCCACTGGCTCCCCGTCAAGATGAGGATCAACTTCAAACTCCTCGCCCACACATACAAGGCATTCCATGACCTAGGACCCACCCAACTCAACCACCATATTACTTTCCACTCCCCCACCAGAATTATCTGCTCTGCTCAACAGGCACTAGTCACTGTACCACAAATACAGATGACCTCGGCTGGAGGAAGATCCTTTGCATACCTTGCGGCAAAGAGCTGGAACACCTTGCCTCTGCGCCTCAGAAAGCCGCCATTGTTGCCTCAATTCAGGAAGAACCTCAAGACCTGGCTCTTCGATTGAAGCACAGAGGACCGACACCCTCAGTACCCTTATGGGTGAGTGGGTGCCCTCTATAAATATGATTGATTTAATATAATTGATTGATTGGGTTATTCGCAGTCCTAACAAGAGAAGACTTACCTCCCAACCTAGAGATTTAGTTAAAGAGGGTGTCTGGGATTTTACAGGAAAAGATAATTGTGTGATTAAAGATGTTGAACCTGTTAAAATAACTATGGAACAGAACGCAGAGTATCCCCTAAAGCTCAAATACAACCTCTCACTTGAGGTAGTGGCAAAAGAATACAGCTGTGATTCCATCTGTGCAAGAGCAAAGCATCCTAAGAGAAGCATATGGTAGTCCCTGCAATACGCTTATGATAGGTTTGTAGAACCAAATAAAAATGGAGAACTGTTAAGATTTTTTAAATAGAACCAACATTTTCTCCCATGTTGTCCTTTGGTACTGAATCCTGCTGCAAAACTCTTTCAAATCCTCTGTGATGTTAAGTGGTTTTTGACCATTGATCTGTGTCAAGGGTCCTCTTCCATTGTTTCTCATGAGGATCATTGTTAGACCCATCAGCCTTAGCATGGTCTTTCCCTCAACTTTTTCACTTCATTCTCCACTTTTTCTGACTTTGTTTGTACCTTGCTTGTGCTGGTATCAGGACTCTGTGCACTTTACACTGCTAATTAGCTCTCTCTTCTAAACATGGTGCCCAGGGCTTCTAAGTTAAATGCTACTAGTTGGCCTGCAAAAAGAACAGATGATGGATGGAATGCAGAACTAATCAAACATTCACCCCCAGTCACAGACCTGGATTTAATCCATCAGTTTTTTTGCTAACCACGCCACCCCAGTTTCAACCAATCCATCTGCAAATATGACTTGACCCTGTCCCAATGTGAAAGCTTCACCCACCTTTCAGAACCAGGGCACCAGGATATGAAAGATGTACCTCAGACACTATCATATCAGTGCACTTCTGGGCCTGTAGATACTGTACCAGGAAGGACTGCTATGCTGTTGAAGGTCTACCACTCTGCTGCACTGCACTCTGCTGGACTCCTGCTTTTCGGTGCTTACCTGCTGCTCTCTTGCTTGAGTGTGAGGGACTAGACCTGCATTTCTTCAAGTCAGAACCCAGGTGACTCTAAAGCCTAGTTGGCTGGCCCCCTGATCTGAAGTCTTAGAGAGATAACAGGCTTCCAACAACCTTGCATCTGCACCTGGACTCTGCCATTTATGCGTTGGTCCTGCCAAGAGGTGCTACCTCAGTCCTGGACCCTTAGATGTGGGCTGAAGGTGCTCTGTCAGCATTTGGATCAAGCAGAATTGATGCACCTCCTCTGCTGTGAAGCACAAACTCCAGCAGAACAGATGCATCTCTGCCACTATGTGGATATGACCCTTCGCAAAGACTTGCATCACTACTATGACCTGCAGCACTTTTGGAACTGCATGATGCACCGCTGGTGCAGGACCTCACATCTCTTGTTGACACTGGCTTTGATGAAGATGGTCTCCTGCACTGCAATCTTCCAGCTCTTTGGTGTTGCTAGAATGAGAATTTACACTGAAAATCAAGAGACAAGAGGTGCCTGGCAAAAGAAGAAAAGGTTTGTTTGGTTAAACAATATGGCTGAGAAAGAAGTTGGAAGACTGGAGTCTGAGGACTGTCTCTTGTAGTACATTGGAATGACGCACATTTTATATGTTTCTTTGGAAGGAATAAAGTCATAGCGTTCATTCACTGGTGAAAAATGCAAACAGTTGACAAGGAGTCATAGATACAATTTCCAGATCGAGAATGCACGTGGACCTCAACATTGCTGAGAGTCCCCTCTGTCTCCTTGCCCAAGTGGTGATATCCTGGTCCTCTCTGGGCCCGGGCAGCACCCTTTTTCTTTAACCGTGACTCTTGCAGCTAGCAAGGCTTGTTTGCAGTATTTTGGCAAGGAAGAAACTCTGTTTCCTCCAGCATGCCATGGGACATCTTCTATACAAAGAAGAAGTTCCTAGTACCTTTTGTTGTTACAGAATCTTCAGCCTCTTCTATCCCGAGGCAGCCATTTTGCACCTTCATCCGGGGTTTAGTGGGCTCCTGCCCCCCTGGACACTTTCGCAACTCTTGGACATGGTCCCCTTCCTTTGCAGTTATTCAGGTCCAGGAATCCGTCTTCAGTGCTTTGCAGTCTGTTGTGGTCTCTGCAAAATCCCTTATCACAACTTTAGTGTGTTTCTGGGGAAATAGTAGTACTTTACTCCTACTTGCCAGGGTCTTGGAGTGGGGTATCTTGGACACCCTTACTGTTTTATTACACTCCCAGCGACCCTCTACACACTGCACTAGCCTAGGGGTCCATTCATGGTTTGAATTCCACTTTCTTAGTATATGGTTTGGTTTGCCCCCAGGCCTATTGCATCCTATTGTATTACACAGTGTTTGCACTAGTTTCTGAGGGCCATATGTACAAACATTTTTTCCCATAGACACAGCATGGGTAAAAACCTTTGCTACATCTGGCCCTGACTGTTTTACTTACCTGATTTTGGTTTGTGTGTATATTTTGTGTATTTTACTTACCTCCTAAGGGGGCTCAGAGGTGAACAGGCACCAAAGTGGATTCCTGCCTGTTCCCCAGGGGTGCCCTCGGAGCGGCTTTGCACTGGGGGCATGCTAGGAGCACGCTCGATCCTGAGTGCATTTCTCTGGTGCCCTGGGGGCACCGGGACAGTGCATCTCTGACGTGCTCTGGAGGAGGCTGGCCTGGCTTATAGTGGGTACCAATGGTACTTACACCTTTTGCCAGGTCCAGTTATTCCTTATTAGTGACGTAGTAGTGTTCTAGCAGCTTAGGCTGATAGAGGTAGCTATAGCAGAGCAGCTTAGGCTGAACTAGGAGACATGCAAAGCTCATGCAATACCACTTATAGTTACACAGTACTTATACACAAGCAAAGACAATACTCAGTGTTACCAAAAATAAAGGTATTTATTGGGGTGACACAGTACCAAAAATATCATAGAGGCAATACTCCTTCTGGAGGTAAGTATTATACACAATATATACATTAGACACCAGAATTAGACAAGTAAATAGTCATAGAACAATCCAAACAGTAGGAAATCCTATAGAATGCAATGGGAGAAAATAGGTCTAGGGGCAACACAAATCCTACGCTAAAAAAGTGGAATGTGAATCACGAATTCCCCCTTAGGCAAGTGTAGTGTGTGCAGAATCACTGGGAGAGTAAGAATGCAGTAAAGGTAAGTAAATTACCCCACCCCAGAGCCCAGAAAAGCAGGAGTAAAGTACTGCAAGTTTCCTTAGAATACACTACACCTCGTTTTGGGGATTTTGCAGCAGCCAATCGAGTCTGCAAATAACAACTGCTGGATTATTGGGCCTGAAGACCTGCAAAGGAAGGGGACCAAGTCCAGAAGTCGAAAGAAGTTCCAGAAAGGACAGGAGCCCCTGCCAACCCAGAAGAGGGTGCAAAAGAAGAGTCTTCGGATAGTAGAAGACGCAGAAAGGCACCCTACGAAGAAGCCAGCAGGTTTCTGTGTAATGCAAAAAAAGTCCCAGGGCGTGAAGATCGTTGTAGATGAGATTTCGTGTTGGAAGATGCCAACAAGCCTTGGCTATGACAAAAGTGCGTTTTTCATCAAAATGGCACTGGATGTACCCAGGAGGGACCTCAACTCTATGTGAGGAGGAAGAGGGGACTCCCAGCACTTTAGAGAGCCCCAGGATGCCAGCCAGCACCTCAGAAGCCACAGGATCCGGGTTCAGAGGAGGTGCAAAACATGGTTGATGCAGCAGAACAAAAGAAGGTCCATCGCAGCCGGAGAACAACTCAGCGAGTTGAGCATCGCAGGGTAGAGTGCTGGGGACCTGGGCCAGAATGTGCACAAAGGAATTTTGCAAAGAGTGCACAGAGGCCTCAGGAGGCAAAGAAGACATACTACACAGGGGTACCATCGTTCTCGGGGAAGGCAAGGTCTTACCTCCTCCAAATTGCATCAGCAGGACCTCAGGACAGTCTATGTCGATAATGTCTACCCTCTCTGTCCTTAGGAGCATGCTTGTTGCCATGAGAGGACTCCATGGTACCAGTCATCAACTTGGAAGGTGCCTGGTTGGAGCAGGGGAGTGATTCCATCACTCCACTGGAAATTTCTTCGGTTCTTCTGGTGCAGGATGAAGACAAGGAGTCCCCAGAGCGTGCACACCATGGAAACTGTTGCAGTTGCTGACTTGGAGCTGAGGTTGCTAAAGAAAAGTGTCTCTTGTAGACACTTTGTTGCAGGTACAGCATTTCTTGGAGCAGGCTGCGGTTGATCTGAGGTCAGAAGAGTATGAAGTTGTTGCAGAGGATTCTTGAAGGAAACTTGCAAGCAGCATCTGAAGAGAACCCACATGAGAGACCCTATATAGCCCTGAGAAGGGGATTGGCTACCTTATCTGGTATGGACCTATCAGGAGGAGTCTCAGACATAACCTGCTGGCACTGGCCACTCAGAGCCCTCCAGAGTGCCCCCACACCTTGCAAAGCAAGATGGCTGAAGTCTGGGACACACTGGAGGAGCTCTGGGGTGGTGATGGCAGGGGAGTGGTCACTCCCCTGTCCTTTGTCCAGTTTCCCACCAGAGAAGGGGAAAAGGGGTCCTTGAACCGGTGTATTTTGGTTTATGCAAGGAGGGCACCATATGTGCCCTTCAAAGCATTTCCAGAAGCTGGGGGAGGCTACCCCTCCCCAGCCTTTAACACCTATTTCCAAAGGGAGAGGGTGTAACACCCTTCTATCAGAGGAAATGTTTTGTTCTGTCTTCCTGGGGCTGGGCTGCCAGACCCCAGGAGGGCAGAACTCTGTCTGTGAGGTGGCAGCAGCTGTAGCTGCAGTGCAAGCCTCAGAGAGCTGCTTTGGCAGTACTGGGCGTCCATGGTGGAGCCCCCAGGATACATGGAATCAGCTCCCCAATACCAGATTTAGAATGGGGGACAATTCCATGATCTTAGACATGTTACATGGCCATTTTCTGAGTTACCATTGTGACGTTACATATAGGTATTGACCTATATGTAGTGCACACATGTAATGGCGTCCCCGCACTCACAAAGTCTGGGGAAATGGCCCTGAACTATGTGGGGGCACCTTTGCTATTGCAATGGTGCCCTCACACTTAATAACTTTCACCTAACCTTCAGCAAGTGAAGGTTAGACATATGGGTGACTTAGAAGTTACTTAAGTGCAGTGAAATTGACTGTGAAATAACGTGTGCGTAATTTCTTGCAGGCTGCAATGGCAGTCCTGTGTGAGGATTCGTCTGAGCTCCCTATGGGTGGCAAAAGAAATGCTGCAGCCCATATGGATCTCCTGGAACCCCAATGCCCTAGGTACATGTACTAGGGAATTATAAGGGTGTTCCAGTGTGCCAAATGAAATTGGTAAAAGTGGTCACTAGCCTATAGTGACACATTTAAAGGCAGGGAGAGCATAACACTGAGGTTCTGATTAGCAGAGCCTCAGTGACACAGTTAGTCACTACACAGGTATACACATTCAGGCCACAAACTATGAGCACTGGGGTCCTGGCTAGCAGGATCCCAGTGAGACAGGCAGAAACAAACTTACATACGTGTAAAAATGGGGGTAACATGCCAGGCAAGATGGTACTTTCCTAGACAACCTCCCCCCCCCAAATGAGGGACAATAGGGCTAACCTTGCCCAGATGAGTCTTCATTGTCTAAGTGGAAATATCTGGAGAGTCCATCTGCATTGGAGTGGGTACTCCCAGGTCTATGTTCCTCTGTATAGTCCAATCCCTGTAGGGAGATGGACGACCTCAACAATTTAGGGTTTTCACCTTTCATTTGTTTAAGCCATAATAGAGGTTTGTGGTCTGTCTGAACAATAAAGTGAGTACCAAAGAGGTATGGTCTCAACTTTCTCAAGGCCCAGACCACAGCAAAGGCCTCCCTCTCTATGGCAGACCAACACTTTTCTCTAGGGGTCAACCTCCTTCTTATAAAAGCAACAGGTTGATCCTGGCCCTCAGTGTTAAGCTGTGTTAGAACTGCCCCCACCCCTAATTCAGAAGCAGCAGTTTGAACTATGAATTTTTTGGAGTAACAAGGGCTGTTTAGGACAGGTGCAGAGCACATGGCCTGTTTGAGCTCATCAAAAGTATTTTGATAGTTAGCTGTCCATAATATCTTTTTAGGCATCTTCTTTGATGTGAGGTCATTAAGAGGGGCAGATGTAGTGCGATAATTCTTTCTGAACCTCCTGTAGTACCCTGTGAGGCCTAGGAAGGATCTCACTTGGGCTTGAGTTGTAGGGGGAGCCCATTCCATAATGGTTTGGATCTTCCCCTGCACTGGTGCAGTATGTTCCCCACCTACCTGGTGGCCCAGATAAACCACTTTTCTCTGCCCTATCTGGCACTTTGAAGCCTTTATAGTGAGGAATGCTTTTTGCAGGACCTCCAAAACTTTCCACAGGTGGACCAGGTGATCATCCCAGGTGGAGGTAAAGACAAATATATCATCTAGATATGCTTCACTAAAGGCTTCCAATCCTCGGAGGATTGTAGTCACCAACTTCTGAAAAGTGGCAGGTGCATTTCTCAATCCAAAGGGCATAATAGTGCCCTCCAATGGTTGAACACACTATCATGGTTTAGCATCTTCTGATAACTTAATCTGCCACTACCCTGTAGTTATATCAAAAGTGCTTAGATACTTGGCAAAAGCCAGTGTATCTATCAGCTCATCTGCCCTGGGTATAGAGTGAGCATCAGTTTTTGTTACTTGATTGAGGCTTCTATATTCAACACAAAACCTAATTTCATTTGTTCCATCTTTACTATTAGGTTTGGGGACAAGCACCACTGGGCTAGCCCTGGTGCTTTCAGAAGGTTCAATCACTCCCAGATCCAACATTTTCTGTACCTCTTGTTTAATACAGTCTCTGACATGGTCATGCTGTCTATAAATTTTACTTTTGACAGGTAAACTGTCTCCAGTATCAAGTGTGTGCTCACACCAGGAGGTTGTACCTGGAATCAGTGAGAAGAGGTCAGAGAACTGGTCAAGGAGATTTATGCAGTTGTCCTTCTGCTCAGCAGTAAGGCAATCTGCCAATAGAACTCCCTCCACTAAGCCATCAGCTTCAGTGATGGAGAAGAGGTCAGGGAGAGGATCACTCGCTTCCTCCTGACCCTCATCTGTGGCTATGAGCAGGGTTAAGTCAGCCCTGTCACAGTAAGGTTTCAGGCGATTGACATGGAGCTCCTTCAGGGGGCTTCTGGCAGTGCCCAGGTCCACCAAGTAGGTGACCTTAGCTTTCTTTTCCACAATGAGATGGGGTCCACTCCATTTGTCCTGGAGTGCTCTTGGTGCCACAGGCTCCAATACCCAAACCTTCTGTCCTGGGTAGTACTGAGTCAGGACAGCCTTCTGGTCATGCCATTTCTTTTGGAGCTCTTGGCTGGCTTGAAGGTTTTACTGGCCTTTTTCATGTACTCAGCCATCCTTGATATGAGGCCAAGTACATAATCCACAATGTCTTGTTTGGGAGCTTTTAAATGTTGTTCCCAACCCTCCTGCACAAGAGCAAGGGGACCTCTTACAGGGTGTCCAAAGAGGAGTTCCCTGTAAGCAAAAAGGAGGCATGGCAAAACGACATCCCATCCTCTTCTGAGTTTTTCAGGGAGTCCCATGATCATGCCTTTGAGAGTTTTATTAAACCTCTCAACCAATCCATTTGTTTGTGGATGATAAGGAGTAGTGAACTTGTAAGTAACACCACAATATTTCCACATAGCTTTGAGGTATGAAGACATGAAGTTACTACCTCTGTCTGATATCACTACCTTAGGGAAGCCCACTCTGGAAAAGATTCCCAGGAGGGATTCTGCCACTGCATGAGCTGTAGTGGTCCTTAAGGGTATGGCTTCGGGATACTAGTGACATGGTCAAGGGGGCCAACAATGTCAACCCCTACCCTTTCAAAGGGCACCCCAACCACTGCGAGAGGGATTAAGGGGGCCTTAGGTGCGCCACCAGTCTTGCCACTGGCTTGGCAGGTCACACAGGAGTGACAAATCTCCTTGGTGTCCTCTGGCATCTGAGGCCAATGAAACAATGGAACAAGCCTGTCCCAAGTTTTACTTTGGCCCAAATGCCCAGCCAAAGGAATATCATGAGCCAAAGTCAGAAGAAACTCCCTTTACTGCAAAGGGATGACCAATCTCCTGGCAGCTCCAAGTTTAGGGTCCCTTGACTCGGTATAGAGCAGGTTGTCTTCCCGATAGACTTTATGGCTATCAGTGATATCCCCATTCTGCTGTTTGACAGCTTGCTGTCTTAATCCCTCTAGTGTGGGACAGGTCTGCTGTGCCACACTCAGCTCTTCTCTAGCAGGCTCCCCTGCACCCAAAAGCTCAGCAGTGTCTGCTGCCAGGTCATCTGGTGTAGGTTCTGCTCAGGGAGAGGATTCCTCTTCCTCAAAAGGGGAATCTTCTGGAGGGGGAGGGATAGTGGGCAAGGAATTACCCTTTCTACCCCTAGCTTTTGCAAGCACTTGGTCCATTTTTCCAGGATCCAAGTTTCCCTGTCCTCCTTTCTTCTGGGCCTGAGCCCTTGTGAGAGCAAAGATATGCCGTGGAATGCCTAGCATTGCTGCATGAGCCTCCAACTCCACTTCAGCCCAATCTGATGTTTCCAAATAGGTTCCTAGTAAACAGTCTACAGGTAAATCTGTGGCTACAACAACTTTCTTTGGGCCATTAAACCCCCCCCCCCTCTTTGGACAAGTGGAATCACTTGCCCAATGGCCTTTACTTTTACATAAATAACACTGTGGCTTCTTTTGATTGTGTGAAGAGGATTTGGACCCACCTCCCCCAGAGGATTTTTGTGGGCCTGATGAAGATTTAGAATTATTTTTGTCTTTGTCCCCACCCTTGTCAGAAGACTTACCATCCTTCTTCTTGCCATGCTGGTCACCACATGTATGAGCTTTTCTGCTCACTCTTGTTCTAACCCATTTGTCTGCCTTCTTTCCCAATTCTTGGGGAGAGGTCAGATCAGAGTCTAGCAAGTACTGATGCAACAAGTCAGACACACAATTGTTCAAAATATGCTCTCTCAAAATAAGATTATACAGGCTTTCATAGTCAGTCACCTTACTGCCATGTAACCATCCCTCCAAGGCCTTCACTGAACAGTCTACCAAGTCTGTCCAGTCTTGAGAGGACTCCTTTCTGGTATCGCTGAACTTTATCCTGTATTGTTCAGTGGTTAAGCCAAATCCATCTAAGAGTGCATCTTCAAAACTTTGTAGTTGTTGGTATCACTCTCGCTGACAGTAAGGAGTCTGTACCTACCTTTGCCAGTGAAAGGTAGCCACAAGATAGCAGCCCACTGCCTTTGAGGGACCAACTGTAACATAAAGGCCCTCTCAAGTGCATGAAACCACTTGTTTATGTCATCTCCCTCCTTGTAAGGGGGGACAATCGTATGCAGGTTTCTTGAAAGTGTTCCTCTAACAGGATGGCTATCAAGATTGCTGCTGCTGCCACCATTGGGAACTAACCCCAACTTTTGTCTTTCCCTCCCTACATCTAGGGATTCCCTGTCTAAGGCCAACTGCTGCTGTCTTAGCTTCAGTCTGGCCACTTCCAACCTCAGCTTTCTGAGTTCTCTGTCTAGGGTGTTATTCTCAGGTTGGGAGGTTTGGGAATTCTCTGACACAGAGGTAATGTGAGAATTCGCAGAAGTGGACCTTTCTCTAACTACCTGAACCCTAGTGACCTGGCCTTTTGGAGTGAAAGGTGCTCTACTGATGTGTGACCCCTTCCCACTACCAGCGTCACTAGGTGGCCTGATAACTGAAAGGTCTTTGGAAGTACCCTCCCCAGAGTACTCAGGGCCCTCCCCTGATTCTGACAGCTGGATTCCTGCGGATTCTTCCGCTGGATCCCCGCCGACACCAGAAAAACCGTGACCCACGCCCTCGTCACGAGCCGCCTGGACTACGGCAACACCCTCTACGCCGGGACCACAGCCAAACTCCAAAATCGCCTGCAACGCATTCAAAACGCCTCGGCCCACCTCATCCTCGACATACCCCGCAGCAGCCACATCTCCGCACACCTGAGACACCTGCATTGGCTCCCAGTCAGCAAAAGGATCACCTTCCGACTTCTCACCCACGCACACAAAGCCCTCCATGACAAGGGACCGGAATACCTCAAAAGACGCCTCAGCTTCTACGTCCCCACCCGCCTCCTCCGCTCCTCTGGCCTCGCACTCGCTGCTGTCCCTCGCATCCGCCGCTCCACGGCGGGTGGGAGATCTTTCTCCTTCCTGGCGGCCAAGACCTGGAACTCCCTCCCCACCAGCCTCAGGACCACCCAGGACCACTCCGCTTTCCGGAGACTCCTAAAGACCTGGCTGTTCGAGCAGCGATAACCCCCCTTTTTCCCCTAGCGCCTTGAGACCCGCACAGGTGAGTAGCGCGCTTTATAAATGTTAATGATTTGATTTGATTTGATTCTACCTGGGTGCCCCCCTCCTCTACCTCCTGATCCTGGGCTTGACCAGTCTGACTCTGGTCACTTTCAAGGAGAAGGCTAAGAAGGAGATCCTTACTAGGGTTCTTACCAATCCCTAAACTCCTTTCTACACAGAGACCCCTCAAACTTTTAAAGTTTAGATTCTCATAAGTTGTCTTCCCAACTTTGGAAGTTGCCTCTACCACAGACATAGTGGAAATAAAGAGGTTAGGGAAGAGAGAAAAAGTTTAGAAAACTTTTAAAGAAAAGATAAAAACTTTTTCAAACTTTTTAGAAAGTTTTTGGAGAGAAAGTAAGACTGTTAAGGTTACTTGTGTATATTTCTAAGTATTTAGAATATGGTTTTCTTATGAAAAGCACCAATGTCAAAGTGGTAAAGCAGTTGCAAGTACTTGTCCCTCCGCTGTACCACCAATGTAGGAGGCTGCCCGTGGCTTATAGTGTGTTCCAATGGTACTTACACCTTGTGCCAGGTCCAGTTATCCCTTATTAGTAGAGTAGTAGTGTTCTAGCAGCTTAGGCTGATAGAGGTAGCTACAGCAGAGCAGCCAAGGCTGAACTAGGAGACATGCAAAGCTCCTACCTATACCACTTATCTCAGATAGGTGCTATTTCATAAGAAAGACAATACTCAGGGTTACTAAAAATAAAGGTGCTTTATTTAATGACAATGTGCCAAAAATATCTCAGAGGCTATACTCCCTTAGGAAGTAAGTAAAATACACAAAATATACATACAAACCAAAATCAGGTAAGTAAAACAGTCAGAAAGTAGTGCAAACACTGTAGAATACAATAGGATGCAATAGGCCTAGGAGCAACACAAACCATATACTAAGAAAGTGCAATGTGAACCACAAATGGACTCCTAGGCTAGTGTAGTGTGTAGAGGGTCACTGGGAGTGTAAGATAACACTAAGGGTGTCCAAGATACCCTACCCCAAGAGCCTGGAAAGTAGGAGTAAAGTACTGCTATTTCACCAGAAACACACTAAAGTCGTATTGACCTATATGTAGTGCACACGTGTAATGGTGTCCCCGCACTCACAAAGTCTGTGGAAAGGGCCCTCAACTATGTGGGGGCACCTTTGCTAGTGCAAGGGTGCCCTCACACTTAGTAATTTTGCACCTAACCTTCAGCAAGTGAAGGTTGGACATATAGGTGACTTATAATTTACTTAAGTGCAGTGAAAATGGCTGTGAAATGACATGTGTGTTATTTCACTCAGGCTACAGTGGCAGTCCTGTGTAAAGGTTTGTTTGAGCTCTCTATGGGTGGCCGAAGAAGTGCTGTAGCCCATAGGAATCTCATGGAAACCCAATACCCTGGGTACCTAGGTACCATATACTAGGGAATTATAAGGGTGTTCCAGTGTGCTAATTGAAATTGGTAAAAGTAGTCACTAGCCTATAGTGACAAATTTAAAGGCAGAGAGAGCATAAGCACTGAGGTTCTGATTAGCAGAGCCTCAGTGACACAGTTAGTCACTACACAGGTATACACATTCAGGCTACAAACTATGAGCACTGGGGTCCTGGCTAGCAGGATCCCAGTGAGACAGGCAAAAAAAAAACTTACATATATGTAAAAATGGGGGTAACATGCCAGGCAAGATCGTACTTTCCTACGTGCTCAGATTTAACAACTCCATGGCTGCATCAGTGGTTGTAGTTGAGTTTTTATCAGAAATTAAGAAGTGACACAATTTTAATAATAATTGAGTATATTTATAAGTAAATAAAATTAGTCCGGGAGTACAGCACAGTTCTGTAACTGAAGCCACACTCAACTCAGCACTTACAAACAGTTGTTTTTATGCTCCTGGTAGACACCTAAGTTCTACCTCCTTCATAACATTTACAATTAACAAAGATCTGTAATTCTTTAAACGGTATCTGACTACTTGTTACAAAAATACAGCTATAGCAGATATAATACATATATATCTGCCTACATTCACAGTGTCCTTCGATCCTACCCTTTGAACTCTATCAATATGTCCTCCCTACATGTCTACCAGACTTTGAAGTTTTACGGTCTATCTCCCACTCCCTGCCAGCCTTAAAACACAAACATCTAGTACGGTGTCTCCCTTTCAGCCTGTCATGATTTACCCCTTCTCCTAACCCTGGTAGCAGAAAGTGGCACAGACTCTCCTCTGTGTATGGGTCCTTCTAAATTATCTGTGGTATGCGAAGTCGGGCTGTGACTGCTTTTACCCTGTCGAAGTAAGCCTCAGCAAGGCCTACTAGTGCAAGGGATTCGCCCTTCTTTGCACAAAGTCCTCAGACCATATAGGAAGAAGTTGGCACAGAAACTGAAATAAAAGACAAAGGGGGTCATTCTAACCCTGGCGGTCGGTGATAAAGCGGCGGCCAACCCGCCAACAGGCAGGCGGTCCAAAAAATGCAATTCTGACCCTGGCGGGAACTGCCAACACAGCCCGCCACTTTAACACTCCGACCGCCACGGCGGGACCAACAAACAGCGCGGCGGTCACCGCCAACAGGCAGGCGGCAGACAATGTACCGCCCACCCTATCACAACTCACCAATCCGCCACCTTTTCCGGGGCGGGAGCCCCGCCGATAAAAACACGGCGGAAACAGACTACGAACGGGAAAACGCTCACCTATACACACTCCACGAGGAAGGAGGACAGCATGGAGCCCGAATTACACATCCTACCGGCTATTGTCTACCTGTTCATCTACAAGGAGTATGAACGCCGGCGCAGACGACAACGGTGAGTACTGCACCTACAACACAGGGGAGGGGGAGGAGGAAAGGTTACGTGCACACACATACGCGATACACCCACCCCCCCCAACCCACCCCCCCAATACCTACACACCAATGCAGAGCAACAAGTCAGAGTGACACCCCCCGGAAGAATGCAAAGACATAATTAAAATGAAGTTTACAATTTATGTATAAAATAGGTTCATTGAAGTCATGGTAAATATGCCATATGAAATATACAAAAGAAATAATGAACATAGTGCAAAGTATAAACATAGTCAATAAGTCCTGCACAGTCCGTTAAATATCCATAGTCCGTGGGCCAATGTGTACAAACACATGGGCAAAGCCCACACAGGAGACCGGATACCATTGGAGAGAACACTGCAGGGGCATCTGATGATAAAACAACAGGCACCTCAGGGGGAAGGGAAAGGGGGGCACCTCAGCCACATGAGTCCACGACGACAGATCCACGAGTGGCCTCCATGCCCACTGTACCATCCTGGGGAGTGCAAAGCCACAGTCCATCAGATGGATAACCGACTCCACTGGTATTGGAGGAGGCATGGTGCCCAGAGTGCTTCGTGAACACCTGCTCGACACAGAACCGGCACTGTCAATGGACCAGCGGTGCTTGAGACGGCGGTGCCCAGCGGAGCAGTGCTTGAGACGGCAGTGCCCAGCGGAGCGGTGCTTGACAGGAAGGGCCCAGCGGAGCGGTGCTTGAGATGAAGGCCCCATCGGAGCGGCGCTTGACAGGAAGGGCCCAGCGGAGCGGTGCTTGAGATGAAGGGCCCAGCGGAGCGGTGCTTGACAGGAAGGGCCCAGCGGAGCGGTGCTTAAGATGAAGGCCCCAGCGGAGCGGTGCTTGACAGGAAGGGCCCAGCGGAGCGGTGCTTGAGATGAAGGGCCCAGCGGAGCGGTGCTTGACAGGAAGGGCCCAGCGGAGCAGTGCTTGACAGGAAGGGCCCAGCGGAGCGGTGCTTGACAGGAAGGGCCCAGCGGAGCGGTGCTTGAGATGAAGGCCCCAGCGGAGCGGTGCTTGACAGGAAGGGCCCAGCGGAGCGGTGCTTGAGATGAAGGGCCCAGTGGAGCGGTGCTTGAGATGAAGGGCCCAGCGGAGCGGTGCTTGACAGGAAGGGCCCAGCGGAGCGGTGCTTGAGATGAAGGGCCCAGCGGAGCGGTGCTTGACAGGAAGGGCCCAGCGGAGCGGTGCTTGAGATGAAGGCCCCAGCAGAGCGGTGCTTGACAGGAAGGGCCCAGCGGAGCGGTGCTTGAGATGAAGGGCCCAGCGGAGCGGTGCTTGACAGGAAGGGCCCAGCGGAGCGGTGCTTGAGATGAAGGGCCCAGCGGAGCGGTGCTTGAGATGAAGGGCCCAGCGGAGCGGTGCTTGAGATGAAGGGCCCAGCGGAGCGGTGCTTGACAGGAAGGGCCCAGCGGAGCGGTGCTTGAGATGAAGGGCCCAGCGGAGCAGTGCTTGACAGGAAGGGCCCAGCGGAGCTATGCTTGAGATGAAGGGCCCAGCGGAGCGGGGCTTGAGAGGAAGGCCCCAGCGGAGCGGTGCTTGAGATGAAGGGCCCTGTTCAGCGGTGCTCTTCACGGCGGGGCCCTGTTCAGCGGTGCCTGTCTTGGCGGGCCCAGTTCAGCGGTGCTCTTCACGGCGGGGCCCTGTTCAGCGGTGCCTGTCTTGGCGGGGCCCTGTTCAGCGGTGCTCTTCATGGCGGGGCCCTGTTCAGCGGTGCTCTTCACGGCGGGCCCTATTCAGCGGTGGCTGTCTTGGCGGGGCCCTGTTCAGCGGTGCTCTTCACGGCGGGGCCCTGTTCAGCGGTGCCTGTCTTGGCGGGGTCCTGTTCAGCGGTGCTCTTCACGGCGGGGCCCTGTTCAGCGGTGCCTGTCTTGGCGGGGCCCTGTTCAGCGGTGCTCTTCACGGCGGGGCCCTGTTCAGCGGTGCTCTTCACGGCGGGCCCTATTCAGCGGTGGCTGTCTTGGCGGGGCCCTGTTCAGCGGTGCTCTTCACGGCGGGGCACTGTTCAGCGGTGCCTGTCTTGGCGGGGCCCTGTTCAGCGGTGCTCTTCACGGCGGGGCCCTGTTCAGCGGTGCCTGTCTTGGTGGGGCCCTGTTCAGCGGTGCTCTTCACGGCGGGGCCCTGTTCAGCGGTGCCTGTCTTGGCAGGGTCCTGTTCAGCGGTGCTCTTCACGGCGGGGCCCTGTTCAGCGGTGCCTGTCTTGGCGGGGCCCTCCTCAGCGGTGCTCTTCACGGTGGGGCCCTGTTCAGCGGTGCTTGTCCTGTCTTTCAAGGGAGCCAGACCTGGCCAAGACTCCCCGCTTAGTCGCCCTCCGACCTTGCGGTAGCGGGGCCCTCCTGTGATGGAGTCTTGGGCCCGTGGGTGTCGTCCGTCACACCCGGTATGGGGCTGGTGGGGCCCTCCTGGTGCCCTCGGCTGCTGCCTGTGTTCTCCACCCTGCTGCACTTGCCCTCCTTCGCTGCAGCTCTGTGGCCCTTGCCTCCCTTAGATGATGTGGCAGGTGACGTGGTAAGGCCACTCTCCTTGGTGGCAGCCGTCTCAGGCTTTTCGCGCCGGCCCTTAATTTTTCTTGTCCTCTTCCCAGGGGGTGGGCTGGCTGTCCCCTTGCTGCTGGCCGATGTTCCTTCCCTAGGAGCTGGTGGACTCCAATAGCCCTGCACTATGGTGATACTAGATGCAGGGCTGGTGGTGGCTGAGGTGCTCTTTGGACTCTTACCAGATGGAGGGGGTGGGTCAGGTGATGCAAAGAGGTTAATTTTGGAGAGGAAAAGTTTTTTAGGAGCAATGGGAACGGTAGGTGCAGTGGGTATGGGAATGGAGGAAGAGAATGTGGTTGTAGGAGAGTCAAGTGTGCTGTCTTTGGGTGCAGGTGCTTGGGCTGGAGGCTGTCGTGAGGTGGATGGCTGTTGGGTGGGTGGCTGCCTGCGTTTGTGTGGTTTGGAAGAGGGGGTGACAGACACAGTGGGAGAGGACACAGGGGACGTGTAAATGGCAGTGGGGGTGGTGACTGCACGTGTGCTGACTGTAATGGAGGGTGTGCTGGTGATGGAAGTACTGGCTGATGGTGGTGTGCATGCAGGTGTGAGTGGAGACGTCACAGGGAGGGAGGAGGGAGACGAGGAGGAGGGGGACACAGAGGTGGTAGTGACTGTTGGCATGTCTGCATCTGGATGTTGTTTGTGTGAATGCTTGTAGGATCTGTGGTGCTTATGTCTGGATGAGCTGCCCTTGGGTGTTGAGGTGTGTGCAGGCTGGTCTGATGGTGTGGATGGGATAGGCTGAGGAACAGGAGACTGGGACTGGGTGGAGGGAGTTAGAAGAGGGAGGCTGGAGACAGGGACAATGGCTGCCGTCAGTGCTGAGGCCAGAGCGTTGAACGATCGCTGATGGGCAGCCTGACCCGAATGAATGCCCTCCAGGTATGCATTGCTCCGATGCACCTCCCTTTCTACACCCTGGATAGCATTCAAAAGGGTAGACTGCCCAACAATGATGGTCTGGAGGAGGTCAATGACCCCCTCACTGAGGGCAGCAGGGGTAACTGGGGCAGGGCCTGAGGTGCCTGGGTTGAAGGAGATGCCCACCTTCCTGGGTGAGCGGGCACGGAGCGAAGGCTGAGGGGCTGCTGGGAGGGCGGGCCGGTGCGCTGGGTGGCGGCTGTACCTGTTGTGGCGGTGGGCACGGATGTTGCCGCCACCGCAAGGGAGCTCCCTTCCGAGGACGTGTCGTTGTCGCTGACGTCGCCACGGGTCCCCGTTGTGGAGCTCCCCTCGCCCTCCGTCTCACTGGTGAACTCGGAATCGGTTGCATGGCCCTCCGGGGCCATGTGAGATGCAGCTCCCTCGTGCGCCGATGCCACTTCTCCTCCGCCTGATGATGCTAATGCACACATGCACAGGAAGAAAAAGAAAATGGGTGGGGGGGAGAAATGAAGACAGGTTGAGTGCATGCATTGGCAACACCGTTGGTGGAGAGGACAGACACAGAAGCCCCCTGCACTACGCTGCGCAATCAGGGTACACTACTCAGTTCTTGTGACTAGGCCTACAGGTCTATGGACGACAAGTGCACACATGGGTGATGCAGGACCATGGATAGCTGTACTTGGCAACCTACAGAGGTGGGGGGCGGGGCACAGGGCCATGCCTAACGGAGGGGACTAGCCTACAGAAAGCGCCCTGGCCTTGAGTTACCCACAGCCCTCCTCCCCAACCCAGACACCTCCACTGCGCGCACAGATAGCAGAATGTGCTGATTCTCACCCCCTTGTGTCTGCTGTGATGTCCTCACGCGCCCATCCAAATCGGGGTAGGCCACCGCCAGGATCCGGGACATCAGGGGGGTCAATTGGCGGCTGTCACCCCTCCTACGTTGGGAGGCCATCCCCAGCAGAGACTCGGCGGTCTTTCTGGTCCCGAGGCGGATGTCCTCCCACCTCTTTCGCAGTGGGTGCCCCATCTGTTGTGGACCCCCAGGGCCCGGACGTCCTTGGCGATGGCACGCCAAATGTCGATCTTCTGATGGGCGCTGACCTATTTGACATGTACAGGGTGGGAAAGGAAATATCATCACTTTTCTGCATGGTAGATGTGAGTGGCCCCCCCTCCCCAACCTTGCCATGTGGCACATGTTCCCATCTGTCGTGCGTTGCACTCCTCATTCGCTCCCCTCCCCACCATCTTACATACACCCCACTCAACACAGGCATAGCCCATTCAGCGTGTACCCTGTGTACTAACCTGTTGGTCTGGAGGACCGTAGAGTAGCGCATACTGGGGGAGGACCCCATCAACAAGTTTCTCCAATTCTTCGGAAGTGAAGGCAGGGGCCCTTTCCCCAGTCGCAGCAGCCATTGTATCTCCCAGACCGAGGTCACAGCAGCACTTGCAGTATAGGTCCTCTCCTGTGGATGATCAGGTCTCGAGTGATTAATCAGATAGAAAATGGCGGTCACGCCCGCGGCGGTGCGTACCGCGACCGCCGGCGCACATCGTCATTGGCTCCTTAGACCCATAGGGTTCAATGTTAACCAATGCTGCTTTGCGCCGCGGTCTTCGACCGCCTACCGCCACAGTGTGCCACGCCAGCGCAGTGACCTCACATCCCACTGTCACACTTCACAGGTCAGGCAGCCGCCATTTCAAGGGCCCACATGGCATGATTTCTACTGCGTCACACAGGCCTAGGCCTTGCATTGCCCTCACACAAGCCGTTCCATGCATAGCGATTCGTGTACTGTGCAAGCTGTGTGAACGAACCTGTGGGTTGCTTGACTCTGTGCTCCATGTTGTCCTTCCTAGGCACCGTCCGCTGGGACTTGCGAGGAGAAGGATGAATCCTCCCGTGTACCGACCGCTGGTGGACCTGTCGACAATGGAAGAACGGCATATCATACTTACATACCGGCTTGACAGAGCAACTATACATGAACTATGTGCCCAGCTGGAGCCAGACCTGATGTCCCCCATCCGCCAACCCACAGGGATTCCCCCTCTAGTGCAGGTTCTGTCAGTACTCCATTTTTTGAAGTGGGTCGTTTCAGACAACAGTGGCCATATCATCTGGGATGTGTCAGCCTATGTTTTCTAAGGTTTTATCCAGAGTGTTGTCTGCCCTGATGAAATACATGCGGAGCTACATTATTTTCCCTGAGGTGGGCGAATTGGCTACAGTGAAGGGTGATTTCTATGCCCTTGGACATATCCCCAACATCATTGGGGCCATTGATGGGACCCATGTGGCTTTGGTTCCCCACAAAGACAGTGAGCAGGTGTACCGAAACAGAAAAAGTTATCATTCGATGAATGTCCAGGTGGTCTGTTTGGCTGACCAGTACATCTCCCATGTAAATGGCAAGTTCCCTGGGTCAGTGCATGACGCGTATGTCATGCGAAATAGCAGCATCCCTTATGTGATGGAACAGCTACAGAGACACCGTGTGTGGCTAATTGGTGACTCTGGTTACCCCAACCTGTCGTGGCTACTGACCCCAGTGAGGAATTCCCAGACCAGGGCAGAGGAACGGTACAATGAGGCCCATGGGCGATCTAGGATGATCATAGAAAGGACCTTCGGGGTCCTGAAGGCCAGGTTTAGGTGTCTGCATATGACAGGGGGATCCCTCATGTACTCACCAAAGAAGGTGTGCCAGATCATCGTGGCCTGCTGTATGCTTCACAATCTTGCATTGCGACGCCAGGTGCCTTTTCTGCAGGAGGATGGTCCAGATGGTGGTGTTGTTGCAGCTGTGGAGCCTGTGGAGAGTGAAGAGGAGGAAGACGACGGGGACGACACGGACAACAGGGATACAGTCATACAACAATACTTTCAGTAGCACACAGGTAAGAAACAGCCACCCCTATTTACATTTACTTAAGGCCTCATGCGTCTCCACTGTCTGTGTTTCCCCCCAGTTCCTGTTAACTGATTTGTGACTTTCACTTCCCTTTTCAGAGCTGTATGACCCACTGCCTGACTTCAGCTTTGTTTGCCCATGGACTAAAGCTTATTGAAATTGGTATGTTGTCATCACAAAGTAACTGGACATTATTGAACCGTTATGTGTAATACATTTGTTAAGAATACAAGCAGACTCCTGTTTATTTAAGTGGAATAAGTGATTTATTTTAAGTGCTAGATATAGGTAAATGATTGGGAAGCGGGGATGGGTGGGGGTGGAGTAATGTCCATGGCAGAGTCCAGTTCTCAGTCGCACAGGTGCATTGTCCATATGCCTGTGGAAGGATGGAGCAGGGGCAGTTCAAGGTTGGACAGGGTGACAATATGGGACAGTGGGATGACATCAGGGGGTATCTTAGGCTGGCGGGGTATTGCAATCCTACTCTGTCTTCTTGTGAGATCTCAGGTTCCGCTTGCGGGGTGGTTCTTCTTCTGCAGGAGGTGGGGTTCTGGTGGCCTGTCGTTGTGTGGGGGCCTCCTGTCCACTAGCGCCGGCGGAGGTGGTAGGCTGTTCCTGGCCTGGGCTAGTGACAGGGGCCCTTTGAGGTGCCACAGTTCCTCCCTGAACCCCATGTACCGTTCCTCCTGCAGTTCCTGGATCTCCTGGAACCGGGCCAGTACCGTCGCCATTGTCTCCTGGGAGCGGTGGTATGCTCCCATGATGGAGGAGAGGGCCTCTTGGAGAGTCGGTTCCCCGGGCCTGTCCCCCCCCTGTCGCACAGCAGCCCTCCCAGTTCCCCTGTGTTCCTGGGCCTCTGTCCCCTGGCCGGTGTGCCCACTACCACTGCCCCCAGGTCCCTGTTGTTGTTGGGGTGGTGGGTCAACCTGGGTGCCCTGTAGTGGTGGACACACCGCTGATTTACGTGCCCTGGAGACAGAGGCATGGGCCCGCTGGGTGGGAGCTGTGCTGGTGTTCCCAGAGGGGGTTGGGTCTGGTGTAGCCTATGGCTGTCTGTGGGGAACCGACTGTCCAGAGGTCCCCGATGGGCCGGGCTGGTCGTGTGGGTCCAGGGAGACAGAGCTGCTGTCATCGCTGGGGGCCTCTTCTGGGGGTGGGATGGACTTCTCTGGACCCTCCGTGGCGGTGTGGTGGCGTTCGGGTCCTGCAGGGGTATAAAGGTATGGTTATTGCTTCTGTGTGTGGGATTTCGTGTGATGGGTGGGTGTCCGTGTACCCATGTGCCGGCATTTCCTTGTGGGGGCTTTTGTGAGGGTGGCTTGTGGGGGTGATGTGTGTGTGCAGTGGGCATGCTTTGGTGATGGGTGTCCATGCTTTGGGGTCGCATGCAGGGCTTGGTGTTGGGATGGGTGGGTTGTGATGGTGAGGCTTTTGCTAGGGGTTGGTGTGATGGGGGAGGGGGAGAGGGTGGGGGTATGATTTGGCATGCAGTTGGTGTGGGGGTGGGAAGCAGTAGTGAAGATTTGCCTTACCAGAGTCCATTCCTCCGCCTACTCCAGCGAGGCCCTCAGGATGCAGGATGTGCAAGACTTCCTCCTCCCACGCGGTAAATTCTGGGGGAGTAGGTGGGGGTCCGCCGCCAGTCTTCTGCACCGCAATGTTGTGCCTTGATACCATGGAACGCACCTTCCCCCGTAGGTCGTTCCATCTCTTCCTGATGTCGTCCCGATTGCGTGGATGCTGTCCCACCGCGTTAACCCTGTCCACTATCCTTTGCCATAGCTCCATCTTCCTGGCAATTGTGGTGTGCTGCACCTATGCCCCGAAGAGCTGGGGCTCTACACGGACTATTTCCTCCACCATGACCCTGAGTTCGGCGTCACTGAACCTGGGGTGTCTTTGGGGTGCCATGGGGTGGTGTGGTTGAGGTGTGGGGTGGCGTTTGTGGTGATGAGTGTGGTGCGTGTGGTGGTGTGTGGTGTTTGGTGCGTGGATTCTGTGTGGGTGATGGTGTTGTGTGCCTCTGTGTTGTGGGATTATCGATTCTGTGCTCTGTCTCTAGCCTTCGTCAATGATTTCGGGTCGTAGGGGCTTATGGGTGATGTGGGTGTGTGTTTTATATTGTGTTGGGTGTGTGGGAGTGGTGTTAGTATGTGTATCAGGTGTGTGTATTTCGAACTGACCAATGTGGCTGAGGTTTCTATGGGTGTGTGTATTTTGACCGCGGCGGTGTGTACCGCCAACGGAATACCGCGTTGGAAAGACCGCCGCGTGGATTTGTGGGTCGGAATGGTATGGGCGTATTTCTGTTGGCGTGACGGTGGAGGTTTGGTCAGCGCCATTTTTTCGCTGACCTTTGGTGTGGCGGATTATTGAGGATGTCGGGTTTTCGGCGGTTTGGCACTTGCGGGTCAGAATGACCGTGGCGGTTTACCGCGGCCGCGGCGGTGTTATGGCGGCCTTCTGGCCGGCGGTAAGCGCCATTTACCGCCGAGGTCAGAATGACCCCCAAAGTTTATTAAACCTCATGAGGTGGTACTACAGTTCAAACAGCACCCTTCAGTAATGTTTGAAGTAGCACACTGAACTAAGAGAGCATGGTCCTTTTATACCCACGCAGGGGCTAAAAGAAGGTGGTACAATTATAGAAGCAAGACTTATATACATACAAGGTCATATGGAAATGCACAGTTGACAGGTAGGAGGGGCTAACAGTTTTCAAGGACTAGTAGACACGTTACTGTCTGTTACTAATTACTAACAGCTGCAGACCTTACTGGGCATGTGCGAATGTGGGGGATGCTAAATATAACTTGTCATTAGACAGATTTTCAAGAGTAGTTAACAGGAAGGTAGGACAGAGCACATGGCAAGCACATGGCAGCATGTGGCAGAGAAAATGGCTGCCATGAATACAAATGGATTCCGTGAAATGTTCACAATAGTTGCTAAATACAAGATGTCTTCTGCTAATGCTTAATCTAATCGCTACTAAATTACAACTGATGACCCTTTCAGCATTAGCTGAAGACATTCGTCTTTCTGGGATAATCTAAATATTCATCTTGTATATTTATGTTCATCATTTCAGCTATTTCCTTATCTAACATATGTTGTGCTTTCATTTCTGTAATATCTCTTTTGGTAGGCATACAAGCAGTAATACACATGGAGCAGAACATTGGACCACACTGAACACAGATACAGCATGTGAAAAATATTGCAATCATTACACACAGGATAGTCAGTAGTTTCCAGCCACAAGCGGAAACAAGAGCCCAAAACCATCCAGAAAAAGTCGAAGTACCAGTCTCTTTGTGAATTTCTGCAGCAATTTTATGCAATTTAGATATTGCATCATATACTGAAGGTGAGTGATCTGGAATGAAAATGCAGCAACTACTACCGATGATGCGACATGCACCACCTCGATCAGCTAATATCACATCTAGTACCATACGATTTTGGAGCGCTAAAGTCCTCGCAATTTGGAGCTCCTTGGTAATATTCCCAAGTGCCAGAGCTGCCTGATTGGTAACAGCTTCCACAACCCTAGTCAATCGTCTCACTTTCCTACTGTTTAACGCAGCACCCACAAAGGAGAACAACCCTAAATTAAAATCAACATATTGTTGCAGGCTAGTGTCTGTTTGGTCTACCACGTTTGTACTTATTGTCCTTTTATATCTATTTTAATGATGTCATTGAACAGTTTAAAATCTCTGTGATATGATGCAGGTGCCAAAAACAGAGTGGGTAATAGAAAAGATACACAACACACACCTGACCACCCAACAGGTAGTTGGTAATATCCATAGTTACCACAAACAAAATATGTATTATGTGATGCTGTAAAACTACTATTATTTACACCCTCAATAGTTCAAATCAAGGTACAATCGCTTGTCCCCACTGGAATTTGCACAATGCTACGTATACATAAATCTGATTTAGTTTTTGTAACAGAAATCACAAATTGTTCTTTCTTGTCAGAGTCTCTTATATTTGTGAAGACATATGGTATTGAAACATTGTCCGGTTGATACTCTTCCCATTCCCATTTAGTTCCTTTGGCTTGGGGATACCCATCTTTGTCTTGGTAACAAAAAAGAAGTCCGCCCTCTGTACATTTTCCAAATGCAAACAAAAGTGTATAGCAAGCTTGACAAGAACCATTGTGTGAAAAAGGAAGAGGAATGAAAGGTGTTCCTCCTTTCTTTTGATGCACAGGTATTATTCCACATACCCAACAGTTAGTAGTATTTGTAGCATTATGAGTATGATGCAACATCTGAATGAAAGTATTATTGAAGTACGATGGGCGGTGCTTCTGCTCATGATAGGGAAGCGTAAAGTAATAGTGATCCTCTGGTACTGGAGAAAGTGGCAACAAAAAACTCACGAGCAGGAGCCATCTTTTCATCAAACCAGGTGATTATTGCCATAACCACCAAAACAACAACAAACCCCGTAGTACTAATGATCACTTTTTGATTCATTTTAGCAACAGTGATAATCGACCCTTCCAGAAATTAATTAAAAACAATTGTTGAAGCTCTTATCCCTGGGCAGCCGCTGATTTCTTCACCATGGGCCAAGACGTGTGTCACTACTCTAATGCATGGCTGATCCCTCCCTTGCCACATTGGCTCTCCGTTTCACTAACCCCAGGTGGTAGCTCAACCAGTTTTCTCCAGCACTACAGATTCTTTCCTTGGTCTCAAATTATATCGCAACACTCCAGAAATCATATGGTCCGGGAAGAACTCTGCAGATTCGTTAGGTGATATAGCACAGCCTTTCTTCGTAGTCAATATCACTCGATGATCGTTCAGCACAGCAGGTTCCACCAAGGTAGGTAGCACTCTCTTGCAGTGAGTACTATGGACCCAATTCTTTCGGTTCGTCACTCGAACTGCTATCCTCGTCGCAAGGAGCACCTGCTGTGGGCCTCGCCACCTTGGTTCCAAGCTGTTGATCTTTCAAAGGGCTTAATCATCACCTGGTCACCAGGTCGGAGTTCATGGCCCTCACCTGTAGATCTGTCAGGAAGTGCTTCTCGAACCTGTTGATGAATAGAAACCAAATTGTCAGTTAACTGTGTCAAATAATCATTCATCGGGACACAAGGTACATCATATACAGAATTTGGCTTAGGAACTCCCCAAATGTTCATTGGCCTTCCAAATACTATTTCATAGGGGGTAAGGCCTGTTCGAGAGTGTGGCACTGACCTAATAGACAATAATGCCAACAGAAATGCATCAGGCTAAGTTAAAGATGTGGAAGCCTATATCTTCGCTAACTTCAGCTTCAAAGTAGCATTATACCTTTCCACCAACCCAGCTGATTGTGGGTGGAAAACCGCATGGAACTTCTGTTTGATCCCTAATCCTTTCAGGACATACTTAATAACTTCGCCAACAAAATGAGGTCCGTTATCATTCCATAAAAGTCTGCAAACACCAAACCTAGGGAAAAATTCTTTCAAAAGCACCTTTGCTGTGGTAATGGCAGTATTATCCTTTGTGGGGTGTGCCTCTATCCAGGTACTAAAGACACATACCACCGCCAAGACATACTTTAAATTATTGCAGCATTCAAGCTGAATATAATCCATTTGTAGAACTTCGAAAGGTGCAATTGGTGTAGCAAACCCTCCCGCAGGAGTTTGTGTCCCTTTTCCAGGATTGTATTGTAAACAGATAAAACAAGACTGTACAACTCTCTTAGCTGTACTGGAAATTTCTGGATCCTCCCAAACTTGCGTAAGCAACTTCGTTATTGTTGAAGCTCCAACATGTGCCATCCCATGTGCCATCTGAACCATAGGTTGTACAAAAGCTATAGGCAATTTCCATTTATCCATCTGCTTATTCCACCAACAGCCCTCATCATCCAATTCTCCTTCTTCAGACTATTGCTCACGTTTTTTCACAGAAGCAGATTGCTGTATATCTAATACGTCTTGTCTAGCATTATGCAAATGTTCAGCTTGTGACTTCACTACATACATAGAAGTAGTACTTAGCTGCATCGCAGTCTCACGTGCTACGCGGTCCGCAAGGGCATTACCTTGCCCTATTTTATCGGTCACTTTCTTTTGTGCATTACATTTCACAATAGCTATTTTCTTTGGATATGTCAATGCAGTCAAGAGGTTATGCACTAATTCTCCGTGCATTATCTACATCCCGTGGGATGTGAAAAAGCCTCTCTCCTTCCAAAGAAAACCAAAATCATGAGCCACTCCAAAAGCATAGCGGCTGTCTGTATAAATGTTCACACATAAGTCAGTACTAAGCTCACATGCTCATGTCAAAGCTATTAGTTCAGCTGCTTGAGCTGACTTCTGTGGTATACGAGCTGTCTGCACTACCGTGTGTATTGTGGTGATTGCATATGCAGCTGAGGTCGTACCATCTGGCAACTTTAAACAAGACCCTTCAACCCACAATTCCCCGTCTACATCTGGAAGGGGCGTATCTTGTAAATCAATACGACCCTTTGTCTGTTCTTCGGTAAGGAATATACAATCATGTGTTTCTTGTGACTGAGGCTGAGTCACCGGACATGGCAACAAAGTGGCTGGATTTAGTGTTGCACATCTCTTCAGTGTAATGCGAGGAGCCAGCAATGTCAATTCATATCCTGTCAGGCGAGTGCTAGTTAAATGTTGCATCTTTGTTTGAATTAAAAGAGCATCAACCGCATGGGGTACTAACACCAACAGCTTATGTGACAAAACTATCCCTTCACTATGACGCATTGACACAGCTGTTGCCGCAACTGAACGAAAACACCCAGGCAACGCTCGAGCGACAGGATCTAGTACTGGTGAAAAATATTCACAGGGACGCTGCTTATCGTCATGTGTCTGTACTAAAACTAACAATGCACATCCATCTTTCTCATGTACGTAAAGTGCAAAAGGCTTTGTGTAATATGGAGTACCTAACACTGGTGCTGAACAAAGGGCTTGTCGTAGCTGCCGGAAAGCAGTCTCACATTCATCTGTCCAAGGGAAGGGCATTGGAGTATCTTTAGTCAAAAGGGCTAGCAAAGGTTTGACAATGCGTGAAAACCCTAATATCCATTGCCTACAAAAAGAAGTAAGACCAAGGAATTCATGAACATCTTTCTGAGTAGAGGGTACTGGTGTGTCTAAAATTGCTTGAATATGATCTGATGTAAGTGCACGGCCCTCCTTAGACAAAATGTGACCTAAATAGGTTACCTTTGGTCTACAATATTGCAATTTCTTTTGTGACACTTTATGATGGTGTGAAGCAAAAAAAGAAAGTAAGGACAAAGTGCACTTTTCACATTGCTCAGGGGTATCAGCTGCCAACAAAATATCATCGACATATTGTATGAGAGCCACACCTTCAGGCAAAACAAAAGAATCAAGTTGTCATTTTAACCCTTGACTATGAATATTAGGACTCTCACTATAGCCTTGAGGAACTCTGAAAAATCTATATGATCATTTATTCAAAGTAAAACCAAACAAATATCGGCTGTCAGGATGAATAGGAATCGAAAAGAAAGCATTCTTCAAGTCTATCACAGAGAACGTAGTTGCTGTCGGGGGAACCAAAGTAAGAAGTGTTGTGATGTTAGATACCACAGGATATTGTGATACCACAATCTTATTCACTTCTCGTAAATCAATAATGAATTGGTAAATCCTAGTATCGGTATCCTTTTTCAGAATAGGAAGAATCGGACTGTTACAAACATTATACGGAACTTCTTCAACAACTCCAACTGCAATAAGATCATGCACAATTCGTATGAGTGCTTCTTCGGCCTCCTGTGAAATTTTGTATTGAGGCAAACGTGGCAATACAGCTCCCTCCTTGACACTAATATGTACCTGTGGAATAATCATTTGTCCCACATCAGTATCTGAAGTAGCCCACAAAGTTCTAGGTAGTGAAGCTAATGCAATATCCTCTTTAACAAGACAAACTCTTTCCATCACAGGATGATTATCATTCAAAATAACACGCACCCCTTCAGGAGAGCGCCGTATTGTAGCCCAGAAATACTTGTGCATATAAAGACCCACAATATTGTATGGTGTATTTGGAGAAAGCAAAAACGGACATGGAGCAGTAAATTTATCAACATGGAATGCAAGTGGTTGTGACAATCGGTTAGGGGAAGGTGTTCCATCGAAACCTATCGATGTAATGGTTAAGCCAGACAGGGGAGCCCCTGGAACAAATTATTTAGACAAGGCGCTACGAGTAGCTCCTGTATCAACCAGAAACTGATCAGTAGAACCCAAAACATGTGCTGTAACATAGGGACCCCTCTGATCTACTGGAACTTCAACTGATTCCTTACCCCATCCTAGGCAATCCTATGCATAAGCAGAATCTTGGAAATCAGGCTGCACATAGTTAGACATCTGGTATTGGTTCCGTCTCTCAAAAGTGTTAAACCCATCCTGCCCCCGTACATTAGTATCAACCCTAGCATGATCATTCATGCTTCTTCTAGGCCCTGAATATCCTGAGCGATTTCTCATTTGTCCCCGACCACGTGAATACTGCTGAACACGTAGTGCTGGACAATCGGCAGCCCAATGCCCAAATTTCTTACTATACGCACACTGATCAACAGACAAATTCGAACGAGTGTAAGAAGAACCATAAGATCCACGTGCACCCCTATCTCTACCTCTAAAAGGCAGACCATAAGCTTGAGCCAACATAACATTCGTCTTTAATTCTTTAGTCTTTTTATCCTTGCTACCTTTTGCTTCTAATTCCTGATGTTCATAATATTGAGCCATAGTCAAAAGAGAAACCGGAGTAGAGGTAGTCCATGAACTTTCACTAGCTTTTAGATGACTAGCTATTCCTGGTAACAGATTTGCGACATATTTATCGACAAACAAATGTCTGCCCGTATCATCTGACAATAACTGGCCACTAAATCATGAAATGCTTCTTCAAAGCGTGTAAAGAAATCAGAGACGATTCATCTGCCTTTTGCTTACAAGACGCTAAAACAGTCCAATCTATCTTTTTAGGGGGAATAATCATTTTTAACCTAACTAATATGGCTGCGGAAAGATCTAGACTCAACTGACACGGCTTTTTCGCAGGTTCCCTATCCCCGTCCATCTGTTCTAAATCTTTCCATGATGCCCCAAAAACTACACGATCATCAACTTTACGAACAGTTCTCCACATATCTGGCAGTAATATCAATCCGAAAAATAAATCAATGTCAGCCAAAGTCATAGTACAAGAACTAATTGCTCCCTCAACTTCCTCATAAAAGGCGGCTGGATTTTTCCGCGGGTCAGGTAATGCTGCTTTAAGTGCCATTACATCTGCCCTATTCCAAGGTGTATACACCCAATTATAAATAAAATAACCCTTAGCAACAGAAGTTTTATCATCACCTGTACCCGATCCTTTAGGAGGAACATACAAAGGCGCGGCCTCCCTTATTGGTTTCGTGTGAACTATCATAGTCTTATCTTTTCCGAAGATGAAAGCTTGCAACCCCCAGTCTGAGATGTCCATGCAACTACATCCACGGCCATTTTCTCCTCTCGCAAACGGACTGCCGCAACACATAATTTCACCAAACGCCTGATTGCATCAGCCAACTGGGAGAAAACAAAAAGACCATCACGCATTTGCTTACGATCAGCTGCTACATCATCGGGCTCTAACTCATCAGAATATTTCCAAAATAGTTCAATAACTTCTGTGCCAAATTCCTCAGTAAAATATAGCTGCTCCTTTTCCGTCCACCCTTTCATGTTGTCTAAAAGTTCAGAAGCAGAGACAACGCTACGAATTGCTTTACGAGCAAAAGATCTAAGCTCAGACGCACGGTCACCAGGCAACGTAGAGCGACTGTCTCGTATCTTCTGTTGCTCCGAATCGGAGACCTCAGCTAACTCATCAGGGGAAGAAGGAACGACATACGGAGGTGGAGGGCGATCTAGTAACAAAAAATCATTGTGCGGTTTATTAAGGATAGGATAGAGAGGTTGCCGAACAGTGTATTGGCCAGTTACCTGTAATTTACGTTCTTTCTCTTCTATCTCCTTTAAATCGTTTATTTCTTTCTTTCTCATTTCCAATGCTTTCACATATACATTCTTCCGCAGCTCTTTCTCAAGCAAGGCTTGCTCACACTTCACTCGTCCACGCACTTCTTTCTCCCACATTCGTACACAGTCAAACATATCTTGCCTAGACCTTTGCTTACACATACATTGTTCCACATACTCAATCTTTCGCAAATCAAATGACCCATGCATAGGCCAACGTAACTCAGGATCCGCACGAGTGTATTTATTCCATAATGTGCTGTACATTATAGAAGAAAGACCATGTTTAACATGCATATCTCTATTGGGCGTCACCTCTGGGGGTGCCGGTTGCGATTCTTCCAGTCTCAAATTGGTACCTTTACAAAAGCAACATGTCCTACGAAGTGCGCTAAAAACAGGCATGCCAAAATAGTGCAGAATATGCAGTGTTATAATCAAAGTAGCACTTAAAGTACCTCTAGTACGATGTGCTGTTCAAATCAAAATTAAATTGGAGAAAATTCTCCTCATTACCTGCCTATATAAATTGCAATTTATATATAAATTCAAAGGACACAAATTGACTTGTCACTCAAAACACAAGAGCCACAGTAAGTGGTGCTAAACTACATTACCAAACAAAGGCATCAAAACCCACATCAAGTGCCGTAAAACGTCTCTTACAAATCACAGGGTGTCCAGATTCCAACTGCCAAGTTCTAAAATCGACCAAATGGTCACTGCACGACGAATGAACAAAAAGGATCTCAGTCAAGGACCGCCGCCACCTGGATGGTCAAATCAGAAAGAAGGGAAAAACGCCGTGGTTGCCAAGACTCAGGTCTCCTCAGGCATTGATCGTCTGCAGCGAGATCCCAATCCTTCGTTGCGACCAATCTGTTGGGCGTCCAAGTCGCTGATGAGTCCCTGTTCGGGCGCCAATTTGTCAAAGTAAGTCCCAGCAAGGCCTAATAGTGCAAGGGGTTCACCCTTCTCTGCACAAAGTCCTCAGACCATGTAGGAAGAAGTTGGCACAGAAACTGAAATAAAAGACAACGTTTATTAAACCTCATGAGGTGGTACTACAGTTCAAACAGCACCCTTCGGTAATGTTTGAAGTAGCACACTAAACTAAGAGAGCATGGTCCTTTTATACCCACGCAGGGGCTAAAAGAAGGTGGTACAATTATAGAAGAAAGACTTATATACACAGAAGGTCATATGGAAATGCACATTCGATAGGTAGGAGGGGCTAACAGTTTTCAAGGACTAGTAGACACATTACTGTCTGTTACTAATTACTAACAGCTGCAGACCTTACCAGGCATGTGCAAAAGTGGGGGATGCTAAATATAACTTGTCACTAAACCGATTTTCAAGAGTAGTTAACAGGAAGGTAGGACAGAGCATATGGCAGCATGTGGCAGAGAAAATGGCTGCCATGAATACAAATGGATTCTGCGAAATGTTCACAATAGCTGCTAAATACAAGATGTCTTCTGCTAATGCTTAATCTAATCGCTACTAAATTACAACAACCCTGCATCTGACCTCTCTCTGCATTCTCCTTTCTGTTCCTGCATCCCTATTTGACCATTGTATGCAAACCTAGGCCTTTACTTTTCACTTATAACATACGCTTCTGCACATTTGTTTTTTATGTCGTATGTTGACCAGAGTAGGCCTCCTGTTGTTTTCTTGAGGCCTACTACATTCCCCCCTCTAGTTGAATTTTCATCTACTTGCTTACCTTTCCTACCCAGTGTACCTATCTAGGTGTATGTGTTCTGCTTCTCCTTCCACACTCTATTAACTACCCCATTAGTAAACATCCCTCCCAGCTTCTGACTACCGGTTTTACAACACCCTACATTAACCTGAACAAGACAATATATTGATAGGATCACCACAAGGATTGGAAGAAGTCCTTTAAGCAATTCAGGAAACCAGGATGGCATCCATGAAAACAACCCTGGAAACCACTCGTTGGAGGCACCCCCCTCTTCTGTCATTTTCTTCTGGAGATTGTGCAAAGTCTGTATAGCCTCTGTTATTGTCCCATTGTCTGCAACATAAGCCGGCATGTATGCACAGCACGCCATACTGACCTTGGCACAAACCCCACCCTCCTTTGCCGTCATCAAGTCTAACACATATCTATGTTGCATAAGCATCACTCGCACTGCCTGTGGCTCTTCTTTTCATTGCATCAAAACCATCTTCCATTGCATTGATGGCCTTCATCAGTTCCCAACTGGTTATTTGCAACCAACGAGCAGTGGCTTTAGCCTGAATGAATGGGAGGATGGTTCGAAAAAACAACTGGGCATCATTGAACAATCGATATTCTTGTAGAACATTTGTCCATGTTGCTTTGCCAAAGTATTCAGTGGCTCTTCTCCTCCGATAATGGTGTAATAAAGTTGTTGGTCGGCTCATGGGATGATTGTGTAAATTTGAAACATCCACTCCTGGAATCACTAAGGAGGGGGTGTGCACAGTAAGTAAGGAACAGAGACTATTCCATCCTGCAGGAAGTTGTGTAAATAGTCATTCTTCACATTGCCAATAATAGTCCGTTAGACTTGAGGTGCCCCATTGCATCTCGTCATTACATCTTTTGGTGATGCAATTGACATTTGTCCCTACTGAAACTGTTCAGTTTCCCTTAAAACATAAGGAGAAAACACTAGGTGTTTGACCCACTTGAAGAGTTGAAGGTGTTTCTACCCAGGTTAAACTTTGTATATTCTCATCCCATATAGCCTGATAATCTTGTTGTATTTTAATGTTATTTCCACTCCCTCTCCATATGTAGATAGCTCTACATCCAAATACTGCTCCATGGTGCCATTGACCATGGACATATACTGAACCATTTACCCAAAGATAAGTTCTCTCCTGACAGTCATAGGGCTTAGGTGTGGCTGTGTAACCCTTGCATAGAAGAGTAGATCGTGATACTCCTTTGAATCCTTGTCCTAGTACTCTAACCTTCCACCTATCCCCCTCATACCTTAAAGCTCCTGTCCTCACCATTGCTTCTATTTTTATTTCTATTTCCTCACGGTCAGTCAGAACATTCGTTAGCTAACCATTTCTCATATTTTGTGTGATGTTTACTAAAAATGTTCCCTGCTGCACTTGTGAAGGTTCCATCCGTGCCCTCATTCTACATAGAAAAAGATGGGGAAGACACTGTGTAACATTAGAAGATACTTCTTTAGATTAATGTAATCTATCTGAATCACTAGCATGTGGAATTAAAGAACATACTAAACAAGACTCATTAGTACTTTGCATACCTATGTCTGTCATATGCTGATACCATATGTTGTCTACCAACCTATGGTGCATAGCATGAGATATATTCCTATATTCATATGTCTCTCTTTTCAAATACACAATATTTAAACATGATACTATACATGAACTAAAATACCATTTCAACCCCACAGTAAATATAAAAAAAATAATAATAATAATAATAATAAAACAATCCAAAATTCTGTTGGCTGAGCTAATATGGTGCTCTGCTCGCTCTTTGAAAAACAACAATGTTATTTCTCCTTTGGTTCACTCTCCTCCAAAAGTTCCTGTACCAATGACGATGTTTGGCACAAAGCAGGGGCCAGATGAATGTCCTACAATGTATCCACGGTTTTCTGCCCTCCACTTTCACTGCACTGGCCTGGTTCACAAAGTTTTGTACATAAATGTGTTGACCAACAGGAAGTAGACTAACCTGCTGTGCTGCAGTGATGCACTTCTGCTGCTGCGTCATCTTTTTAGAGAAGAACTTAGCAGATTTCAACAACTGAAACAAATACCAAGTCATTTCTTCCCCCAACACCTCAGCAGTTGTATGATCATCTGTATTTTGCCTTGCTATCGTTCAAAGAGTCAGCATAGGGCGTCCTGTCACTATCTGACGTGGTGTCAGGGGATGATCACTTCCTGGCTGATTTTTAAGAGCATACAAAGCTAATGGAAGGCAGTAGAACCAGTTTTTATGCAATGTAGCACACAGTTTACTTATTTTGCTTTTTAATATGCCATTAAGACGTTCCACTATACCATTACTTTGGGGATGGTAGAAAGATGACAATTTATGCTTTATCCCCAGAGAGGTGCAAATGTGTTTTAAAAGGGTGTTAACAGAATGGCTGCCATTATCTGAGCGGATCGTTTCTGCAATTCCCCATCTAGGTATTACTTCTCACATTAAAAAATTAGCTGCTGCTTTAGCATCATTATGTACACATGGTCCTGCCTTGATCCACCTTGAAAAAGGTCAGACCGCGACTATCAAGTACCTGTAATTGTTACATCTATCGATCATGTCAATGAAATCTAAATATAGATTTTTAAATGGACCTGTTGGGCTGAGGATTGTTGATGTAATAACTTTTAATGTAGGTCTTGGGCTGTATTGTTTGCATTCTGCACATTCATCAATATACATTGTAATAATTTCCGATAATTGTGGGATAAACCAATCTGACGCAACATAGCTAGAAGATATTCTTTAGCTGTATGCGCCATATGGGAGATGCAGTTGTTCCAGCGCTGTACACAACAACACTTGTTACATTACAGGTTTCCCAGTACTTTCCTTTCTATAGATGAAATCTGTTGGTGATTGTATACATCATTGCTGTTCCCACAATTCCCTTTCATGTAGTGGGGCCTGTTCTTGCAACTCACGTAAATGTAATTGTGCTGTCTCAGAGTACGGGGTGGCAATTCAATATCATCCTTTTGTCTTCTTATCATTTCCAATGTGTTCTTTTCTGATTAAATATAATTTGGAGATGTTTTAGCTGCCTTGTTGGCTGCCCAGTCTGCCAGAGCCAAGAGACATGGTCTTATTTATTTGTGTGTGCCACACATTTTATTATCGCCACATTAGATGGTAAGGTTAAAGCATGTATCAGTTTTGTCAATAAATCTTGGTGCATCACTGGAGACCTAGCAGATTTAAAAAATCCTCTCCCCTACCACCTATGAATGCTTGAATGCTCAGTAGTAGTAACATATGCTGAATCTGAATAAATTGTAACTTCTAACCCCTTAGCATGTTTCAATGCTTCAGTAATAGCCACTAATTCCGCAGCTTGCACTGAAACATGAGAGGGTTATGGTACTTGACTCACTATCTGCAATGTGTCAGACGACCCCTGCTGTTTGGCCCTTACAACTGCTGCTCCTGACTGTCTAATCCCTATTTCCTGGTTTATGAAAGAGGATCCATCCACTAAGAGCACCAGGCTCCCCTGGATGGGATCTTCTACCACCTTACTCTCTTCTTCTGGCACATAATTGGCACAGTCATGTACTTGTTCGTCATCAGTAACTCAGTGTGCAAAGAATGTCGCTGGATTAACTGTATGGCATCTAACCACCTGCAAGGATGGTAATGAAAGTATTACTTCATACCCAGATACTCTCTGAGTCATGAGAGTGCTTTTGCCTCTTAAGAAAACAGCGAACACCGCATGCTCTACATACAGTGTGAAAGGTGATCGTAGTGCTCTTCTGGACTGCAAATGCTGCTGTAGCCAGAACTTGCTCATATGGTTAGTGTCCCTTCATGATAGGATCTAGCAGACCACTGTAGTAGGCAATTGGCTTATGTCCCATAGATGTTTTCTGAGTCAATACTGCGGTCATAGTCATTCCAATACAATGCCAAAAGAGGTAGAATTGTTTCTTGTAATCGGGTGTACCTAACACTGGAGCATTCATAATCGCTTTCATTAGCTCCAGGAATGCTGTCTCTCCATCTGTCCAATGTATTTTGTATGCAGTCGCATGGGACTCCTTTAATGCAGTATGGGGCGGTGCTGTCAACGTAGCATAATCAGATACCCACTGCCTCACATATTTAAAGAGTCCTAAAAACTGCTGCATCTGTTTGGTAGTGGTGGGCTTGGGCATATTTTTTATGTTTTCTATTCTGTCAGGTGTCCCCTTTCTCCCATTTTTAGATATCAACTGTCCCAAATAATGAACCTCTTTCTGCATGTGCTGCAACTTATTTTTATCCATCTTGTATCCTTTGTCTGCAAGCGTGCAGAGGAGACCAATGGCCTTGCTCCTACATGTGTCTTCAGAGGCACTATAAACCAAAATATCATCCACATATTGTAGAAGCTTACTTTTACATTGAACGTTTGATAAATCTTTTTTAACTGTCCAATTAAAAATACTTGGGGACTCGCAAAAACCTTGAGGAAGCCTACTGTGGCAATATTGTGTATTTCTAAATTTAAATCCGGTCAATATTGGCTATCGTTATGCAATGGAATAATGAAAAATGCATTTTTCAAATCGAAAAAAGTGGCATCTTCAGAAATATATATTTGTCACTAGAAGCAAAGGATCCGGTACTACAGGGAACTGGCCTTTCTTATCGGGAAAATCAACGTATTACATGGTGTTGATCTTTCATATATCACTCCATGCTTGAGTAATGCCTGAATTGTAGGTAGAATACCTTCCTCTGCATCTTTGGGCAGAGGGTACTGCAGTATCGTGGGCAATATGGCTCCAGGTTTCAATGTGTCCATAACACTACCAGTACCTTAGCCAAATCTCTTTCTTTTATCGTTGCCTCTGGCCCATATTTTGGCACTGTCCTGTACTGCACCTGAATTCTGAGAAAAATGTCCATTTCAAACACAACTGTTCCAATTAAAGGTTGTTCAATTAACAATTTCTCATCTGAAATATCTCTTAATTTGACCCCCGGATATGTAAACACTATTGAGGCCCACATTCCCAGTCCTTTATCAAATACAACGAGCACTGCATATGTTGGCCTTAGTTCAAGAACTGATATGTCCAATACCATTTCTCGTTCTGTCATTGGGTCTATGGGTTCGCATAATCTAAATACTAATTCTTTTGGTAACTGCACTGTTTTCCCCTTTAGCGCTGGTGTATGTGCTAGGAGAGCGTATATGCCCCTCAAAAAAGCCTCTATGTTTACTGGTACTGCTCTGACCTGCTGTCTAGATTCTTCACATGCTATGAGAGACAATATCCTACCTGGAGTAACACTAGGGGGCATATTTATACTCTGTTTGCGCCGAATTTGCGTCGTTTTTTCCGACGCAAATTCGACGCAAAACTAACTCCATATTTATACTTTGGCGTTAGACGCGTCTAGCGCCAAAGTTCATGGAATTAGCGTAATTTTTTTGCGTGAACACCTTCCTTGCGTTAATGATATGCAAGGTAGGCGTTCCCGTCTTAAAAAATGACTCCGATGCTATTGCGTCGGATTTATACTCCCGGGCAAAAATGGCGCCCGGGAGTGGGCGGGACTAAAAAACCCGCATTTACGCCGGATTTTAGCGCCTGGGTCAGGGCAGGCGTTAAGGGACCTGTGGGCTCAGAATGAGCCCTGAGGTGCCTTCCCAAGCCCCCAGGGACACCCTCTGCCACCCTTGCTCACCCCAGGAGGACACCCAAGGATGGAGGGACCCATCCCAGGGAAGAAAAGGTAAGTTGTGGTAAGTAGTTAAAAAAAAAAAAAAAAATGGCATAGGGGGGCCTGATTTGTGCCCCCCTACATGCCACTATGCCCAATGACCATGCCCAGGGGACATAAGTCCCCTGGGCATGGCCATTGGGCAAGGGGGCATGACTCCTGTCTTTGCTAAGACAGGAGTCATTGCAATGGGGGATGGGCGTCGTAAAATAATGGCGCAAATCGGGTTAAGACGTTTTTTTTGCCTCAGCCTGACTTGCCCCATTTTTGGACGCCCAAACGCCATTTTTCCCTACGCCGGCGCTGCCTGGTGTACGTGTTTTTTTTTCACGCACACCAGGCAGCGCCGGTCGGCTAACGCCGGCTAACGCCATTCAATAAATACGGCGCTCGCATGGCGCTTCAGAATGGCGTTAGCCGGCGCTAATTTTTTTGGCGCTAAACTGCGTTAGCGCAGTTTTGCGTCAAAAAGTATAAATATGGGCCCAGGTGTATAACACATGATCGATCCATCTTCCAAAAACGAGATGGTCATATTCAATTTGCTCATTAGATCTCCCCCCAGAAGGTTAACGGGTGAGTCAGGGGAATATAGCAATGGACCATCAATTTGTACATCACCCACAGTCATATCAACAGAATTAGTAAAAGGAACCTGTCTGACAGCCCCAGAAAAACCTTGTGTGTCCATTGAGTTGCACAAGAGTGGTAATGTTCCTTCATTTATGCAAGATTTGGTGGCCCCCGTGTCAATTAAAAACTGATAGGGGTGGCATTCTATGGCTACCATCACAGATGGTTCCTCCTCTGATCTGTGGGTTACCGACAGTATTGGACTCACAGGCCCTCATTACAACTCTGACGGTTGGTGATAAAGTGGCGGTAATACCGCCAACAGGCTGGCGGTAAATACAGCCAAATTATGACTATGAGAGAAAGAGCTCAGACAGACAGCCACTTTAACACACTGACCGCCAGGGCGGAATCAACAGGCACCGCGGTGGTAGCCGCCTACAGCCAGGCAGAAGCCAATCTTCTGCCCACCGTAGTATGAGACAGGAAACCATCACCTTTTCCGGGGCGGTACCAACGACATCAAAAGCTTGGCGGAAACACTGCACAGAAGGGAAACAACTCACCTGTGGAGACTCAGGGAAGAACCACGCCGCCCTGGAGCCTGAACTGCATATCTTCCCAATGCTGTTCTTTGTCCTGCTCCACCATGAACACCAACAACGGCGAAGACGACCACAGTGAGTACAGCCGCCTAGCACACAGGGGAGGGGGGGGAAGAAAAAGAGAGTGACACTCACATGCAACACGCAACACCCCCACCCCCAATACTATACACACAAGCAGATGCAGTAACATAACATATACTCCCATTACCCCTCAGGAAAAATGCAATGACAAAATGAATAGATAAAATTGAGTGTGATAAGATAAATAAAGTAGTAATACGTGCATCCAATCTAAAAGTATATACATATTTACAAATCAAGGGACACTGCCTAGTCCTCAATGTTCGTTGGCCACAGGGCTACATCACAAAGTCCAAGGCCCCACTTGACTCCTGCAACAACATGGAGAGAGAACTGCAGGGGCATCAGTTGGAAAATAGGCAGGCACCTCAGGGGGATGGAGAACAGAGAGGGACCTCAGCAGGCAGATGGAACAACACCACTGGTCCTGGAGGGGGCAACATGCCCTGTACTTGGTCCTGGGGAATGAAAGGACACAGTCTCTCAAGTGGGTGACTTGCCCACTGGCTCGGGAGGGGGCAACATGCCCTGTGCTTGGTCCTGGGGAGTACAAGGCCACAGTCTCTCAAGTGGGTGACTTACCCACTGGCTCTGGAGGGGGCAACATGACCTGTGTCCTTCATCCTGGGGAGGATGGGGTGAGTGGATGGCTTCTCCACTGGTTCTGGAGGAGACATTGTGCCCTTTGATCTTCATCCTGGGGAGGATGGGGTGAGTGGATGGCTTCTCCATTGTTTCTGGAGGAGGCACCGTGCCTGTGATCTTCATCCTGGGGAGGATGAGATGAGTGGATGGCTTCTCCACTGATTCTGGAGAGGGAATCATACCCTATGATGCAGGGGTTGGGGAGTGCAAGGTCACAGTCTTTCAGGTGGGAGTCAATCCCACAGGATTTGCAGGGGCAGCCCGCACAGCAGCCCATGGAGGCAGGACTACACACTGTCCGCCGGCAGTGATGGCTGCTCAGTAGTGGTGATGGTGATGTTGCCGCTGGTGGTGGGGGGAAGCTCCTGCCTATCCCCTGCAGCCTCGGACGGCTGCCCACTGCTGGCGGTGGTGCTGGTGGTGGTGCTGCTGCTGATGGTGGGGGTGGTGGGAGGAAGCTCCTGCCCATCCCCGCCCATCCCCTGCCACCTCGGACGGCTGTCCACTGTTGGTGGTCGTGCTAGTGGTGGGGCTGCTGCTGGTGGTGGTGGTGGGGGGAAGCTCCTGCGTAGTCAAGGTGGTTGTTTTTGGAAAAACGGTTTCTGTCTCACTGAACGTTACTTCGTTCCGAATAAATGAACTTTTCTCTGAAGACAAGACTCTAACTCTTATCTGTTTGACCATTTCATACAACGACAAAATATCTTAATCTTGTTGATGTTTTACTACTGTATACTGTGTGCTGTGATCTCTCTTGTATTATATTAATTGTGTACCAACCCTACACAGTATTGTTGCCTAAGGGTAGTAGGGCATATGATCACTTGCACCTCACCCTACTTTCAAGACTTATAACTCATATGTACACTCGCCATGAGTGCGGCCGCTTTGCACCCTGACTACCCATTATAGTGATTACTGTGTTTGGGTGCAGGTGCATGGGCTGGATGCTGTTGTGAGGTGGATGGCTGTTGGGTGTCTGAGTGCTTGTGTACTTTTGGAGGGGGTGACAGACAAAGTGGGAGAGGACACATGGGACGTGTGCATGGATGTTGGGGTGGTGACTGCCAGTGAGGTGTTAGTTCTGATAGGTGTGCTGGTGATGGAGGTAGTGGATGAGGATGTAGTGCATGCAGGTGTGAGTGTAGACGAAACTGGGAGGGAGGTGGAGGAGGAGGAGGGGGACACAGTGGAGGCAGTGGATGTTGGTATGTCTGCATTTGGATGGTGTTTGTGTGAGTGCCTGTGGGATGATGTGTGGGGCCTGTGTTTGCCAGTGCCACTCTTGTGTGTTGTTCTGTGTGCATGCTCGTCTGCCTGTGTGAGTGGGATAGGTTGGGGATGAGGGGAAAGGGATTGGGTAGAGGAAGTTGGAGGGGGAGGGTGGAAACAGGGGCAATGGCTGCCATCAGAGAGGAGGGCAGAGCCTGGATTGATCGCTGTTGGGGCGCCAAGCCAGAGTAAATGCCCTCCAGAAATGCATTGGTCTGTTACATTTGGGCTGTCAGCCCCTGGATGGCATTCATAATGGTTGAGTGACCAGCAGAGATGGATCGCAGGAGGTCAATAGCCTTCTCACTCAGTGCAGCAGGTCTAACTGGGGAAGGGCATGAGGAGCTAGGGCGAAGGAGATGCCCACCCTCCTGGGTGAGCGGGCACGGGCTGCTCGCTGGGTGGGTGGTGCTGGTACAGGGGTGGCGGCTGTACCTGTAGCTGGGGTGGGCACAGAGGTGTCCACCACCACCAGGGAGCTTCCATGAGAGGAGGTATCTGTGTTCGAACTGTCCCCTCCATTCTCCGCAGTGGTGCTCCTCTCGCCCTCCGTCCCACTGGTGCCCTCACAGTCGGTGGACTCTGCCTCCTGGGTCTTGTGGGATGCAGCTCCCTCTGTCGCCGGTGCCTCTGCTCCTCCGCCAGATGATGCTAATGCACATAAGGACAGGATGACAAAACAAGAAAGGGGGAGAGAGACAAAGGATACACTGGATCGATGGCGACACCAACACTACCGTTGGTGTACATAGCACCCTCACATTCAGGGAACAGCCCTACACACTATGCATGGCACTACCAGTAACAAAGCTAGTCACCAGGGCATGGGGTGGACACATACCGCCCACTACAGCATACCTGTGACCTGCACACTCCTGCCCAGTATTGGATGTCTACTATCTATGTTTGAGGAATATCATTTCAGAACCCTGGCCAACATGGGACTTACACTGCAATGTCAGCCCTGGCCTGGGGGCACCAACAGGCATACTTCCCCCACCCAGATACCACCCCACCAGGCGTAAGTGGTAATGATGGGCACTGTACTCACCCCCTTGTTGCTGCTGTGATGCCCCCAAGTGCCCATCCAGCTCTGGATAGGCCACTACCAGTATGCGGGCCATTGGGGGGGTCAGGGTTCGACATGCACCCCTTTCTCGTTGGGAGGCTATCCCCAGCTGGGCCTCCCTGATCTTCCATGCCCAGCATCTCAGGTCCTCCCACCGTTTCTGACAGTGGATGCTCTGCCTGCCATAGACCCCCAGGGTCTGCACGTCCTTTTCGATGGCACGCCATATACCCTTCTTTTGATGGACGCTGACCTGCACAGAAAATATACACAGGGAAAGGTATTAGTCAGAAAATCCTGCCTGTTACACTCATGGCCCTCCATAGCCCTCCCATCCGCTTATGCACAGATATGGCCTAGCCTACATGCTGCACACCTCCCAGGGCCCATCCACCAACTCCCCCTACACGAGGCCTTCACACACAGCACTCCATGCATTCATGTCCCATGCATCGTGCTCACAGTCTACTCACCTGTTGGTCTCGAAGCCCATACAGCAGTCCGTACTGGGATAGGACCCCATCCACTAGTTGCTCCAACTCCGCTGAGGTGAAGGTAGGGGCACTTTCCCCAGTCACACGGGCCGTGTCACAGGTCACAGCAGCACATGCAGTGAAGGTCCTCTCCTGTTGAGCATCAGTGAGTGAACAGATAGAAAATGGCAGTCACGTCCGCAGCGGGGCATACCATCACCACTGGCGTACATCACCATTGGCCACTGTACCCCATAGGGCCCAATAATAACCAATGAGGAGTTGCAAAATGGCTCCCGACTGCCTGTGGCAATGGCGCAATTACCTCACTTCCACCTGTCCCTCTACACAGGACAGGCGGACGCCACTTCCGGGGGGGGTTGACCAGGGATCCTAATTGCGTCACAGATCAAAATTGTGCATTCAAGACATATGCCACTAATACATTACCCCAACCTCTCATGGCTACTGACTCCTGTGAGGAATCCAGGACAAGGGCAGATGAACGTTACAATGAGGCACATGGGTGAACAAAAAGGATAATAGAACGTCCCTTCTGCCTCTTGAAGGGCAGGTTTCGGTGCCTTCACCTAACAGGTTGATCCCTTTGCTACTCACCCAAGAAGGTCTGCTAGATCATCGTGGGATGCTGCATGTTGCACAACCTTGCCTTGAGATGCCATGTGCCTTTTCTGCAGGAGGAGGAGGCTGGAGATGGTCGTGTGGCAGCAGTGGACCCTGTGGACAGTGAAGATGAGGAGGCAGAGGATAAGGATGAGGACAAAAGAATTGCAGTGATACATAAATACTTCCAATGTCACACAGGTAAGACAGTGTAACTTCACATTTCATTAACAGTTTTGTGTTTAACATTGTAACTGGCTGGCTGTGAATTCCCACTTCTATGCCCACTCACTGTACCCTTTGGCAACTCTTTTTACAGATATTGGTGCCCCACTATTGCTCCTGGTGTGTTCAATGCAGCCAACTACAGGTCTTTCCTATGTATACATTACTGTACAGTTGAATTGCATTGTTTAAACCTTGTTAAACAAATGCATACTTAAATCATTTGGCATACTTCATATTTGTATTTTTTCAAAGTGTGTTTATTGCAGTGCTAAGAAGAAAAGGGGGAAGTGCAATGGGCTGGGATGATGATGGAGGAAAGTCCAGGATAGAGTCCAGTCTATTGGTAGCACAGGTGCATTGTCTAAGGGGGCATAGGAATGGGAGCAATGGCAGTTCAAGCTGGACAGGGTGACAGAGTGGGACACAAGGGTGACATTCAGGAGAGTCTTATTTCCTGGCGGGGTCTTGGCAATAGTCTCTGGCTTCTGCCTGAATTGCAGGGAATGTTTGTGGGGTGGTTCTCCTTCTGCAGGGGGAGGGGTGCTGGTGGTCTGTTGGTCCTGTGGCGGGGCCTCCAGTCCACTAGCGGCAGCAGAGGTGGAGGGATGTTCAGATATCTGGCTAGTGGCAGGGGCCCGCTGGTGTGACACTGCCTCCCTGATAATGTTGGCCACGTCTGCCATCACCCCTGCAATGGAGACCAGGGTGTTATTAACTGACTTCAAGTCCTCCCTGATCCCCTGGTACTGTCCCTCCTGCAGCTGCATGTCCTCCTGCAACTTGTCCATGATTTGGCCCAGCGTATCCTGGGAATGTTGGTATGCTCCCAGGATTGTGGTGAGTGCCTCCTAGAGAGTTGGTTCCCTGGGCCTGTCCTCCCTCTGGCGCACAGCAGTCCTCCCAGCTTCCCTACTGTCCTGTGTCTCTGTCCCCTGGGATCTACCGCCAATGTCATAATGAGGGCCATAGTTTGTACCTGTGAGCTTTGTCATTGGACATAACTAGATGTTAGTGTTCCACTGGATACTTGGGGCAGTGCGCAAAAGGGGTTACCTTCTTGCACCACTACTCCTCCTACCTGCCCTTGCGCTTGTCCACTCATGGTGTTATTGCCTCCCTGTGGCCCATGTTGCTGCAGTGGCCCCTGAGGTGCCATCCACTGAGCTTGAGGGGGCACTCTTGTCTCGTATATTGTTGTGGTCTCCACCATTGCATATGCAGCAGCCACGCTACTTGTCTTTGCGAGGTGGGCCACCCCTGCATTCATTTATCTATCTTTTTAATTCTGCATTCCCTTACAAAATGACCCAACCTGCCACAATAATAACATGGCTGACCCTCTTAGTACCCTCCTTGCCTTCTCCACTGCATTGCTCCTTGTTCTCCGTCCGGACCTCCTTGTCTTCTCACTGTTTCACTCACTATCTGTCATCCTGGTACTTGCACTGGCATTGCAACAGTCACTGATGGTGCCGTCACAATTGTTCCTTCTCTACTGGGATTCTTAAGTTTTTGTTGCACTAACTTAGCAGTAGCTCTCTCTGCTTTCTCCGTTCTCTCTTTATCTTTTTCTTGCTTACATTTAAAATAATGTATTATGTGAGACTGTATTTCTGGCCATGATTTAGCCTCAATTCCCACAACTCTATCTAGATTTACTTGTATCTCCGTGGGAAGGCCTCTCTTCCGCTCATTATAAAATAAAAGTGAATTTCCTCCCGCATTCTCCCAATTATATCCTAACTCCTGTATCCATCGTTCATTCATTCTCATCATAAACTCTGCAATGTCTTCAGCTGTCTTAATACTTTCTGCATGAGAACTCTGATATCTGGCCTATCTGGATATGTCCGCCGCAGCGCATCCCAAACATGCAGGCAGACATTTTTAAAAAAAAGATCCATAAAAATGTGTATTTATCAATATAACTTGAGGAAGTCCTGCTCTCGTAAATATAGTATTTACCTCATCTCCCGCCAGAGAACTCAACAAACTCTTTACATCGCCGAAAGCAAGGTTCACTCCAGCAGTGTGTTTTTTAAAACTCCCTATCCATTTTCCTGCACCTTCAGACAGTCGGGGCAGTGTTCTCTTTACATTTTCTTTGTCCATCTGTGGCCAAGGCACATATGTTGGTGCCTGTCCGCCCTTAAAAATGAGAGGCAGTTGAGTGATAGGCGGGGAGCCTGTTAACCTACAACTTAACCTCGGGTCTGGCCTGTTACTGCGCATCACTTCAGTCGGCTTGTCTTTGACATACATCTCCCAAACCGCAAGACACTCTTGCATGTATGGATAATCCCAACCCGGGGCACCCTGTCCCTGTCGTATACAGTCTTCTGCTATAGCTAAATCTTAGGGCTGGAAAGACCCCTCTCGGGGCCATGGGTTTTCTCCCCTCTTTTTCAGTCCATTCTGCTAATTCATCTGAAAAGGGTTGGGGAAAATACCTGCCCTCCTCCTGTTCTATCGTCTCAATAGGTGACAACCTCAATTTGGTTGTTTTTAGAATTTACTTTCTCTTTATTTCTCCTGAGTCTCGCGCTATTAATTGTAACCTTCGTATAGGACAGGGTCGAAAGTTCTACAGGGTTCTGTCTCTTCCCGCTGTGCCCTCATTCGTATCAGATTCGTCATCCCACTCCTTGACTGCATGCTCAGCTCCTGTTTTCCTTCTTGTTTCTTCTAAATATCTATCATATTGTGACCTTTCTACATCTTCTTCCTTCTCTCTTTCTTCCAATAGCCACTCTCCTACTGCCTCTTGCAATGTACTTGCAGATGTAGCTCCTAATTTGAGAATAATCTGCCCAGTAGTCCATTGCCCTCAAAAGAGGGTCAACATTTTCAAATCTTTCTCCCCATTCTCTAGTGAGTTGCACCATAGGTATTGCTCCTTCCTTTCTTCTGTGTTCATACTCTGCCTGAGGAGCTGTCGGGACTAGGCTAGGTGTTCTCACTGCCTCCTTCACCTCTGTCTCACCTTCTGCAAATTCCACCCGTACTGGATCTTGATATCCGGCCGCTGGCCTTGTAGGGTAGAGACCTTACGGTGGGGGTCCCTCTGGAGCCCCTTCTGTGGATATCTCTTATGCTTGTGTCACTGTCCTTTCTAACACTGTCAATTTTATATTTGTCTTTGTATCGCAGAAATCCCGCCATAACGACAAAATAGCTTCCCTCTTCTTTCTTTTTTTCTTCTGATATTTAGATTTAATGTAAGTCAATGTATGTTCAACTATCTCCTCATCAAATGTCCCTTCCTTGTATCTCTATGCCATTGCTTACAGTATTTCTGTATTTTCTTGTCAGACGAAAATGTTTTTATCATACGTTCAGGGGAGCATCCATGTTTTTCCCCAGGACATATGCTTCCTATATGTCTATATACTCTTTATCACCGCTCACTCCTTATGTCCACTCTCTACTCTGTATGTGTTCTTTGTCAATCTTGCTAACCTATAGCACTTCTTCTATCTTAACGTCAAGTGTGGGTGCATTTATAGGGGATGAAACAGATTGTTACCTAACACAATATAGGTTACAACCTATTGTGAATGAGAATTATCAGCAGTGGCACTTGGGGACATGATGTCCATTAATTCATTTAGGACCCCAGACTCATATAAATCTATGAAAAATGAATCTAGGAGGTCTTCTAACACGATCATTTCTTGGGTTATTATGTGAAACCGAGGAGTGTCACATGGACATGAGGGTTGGCCGTGGGCCCACTGAAATGTTAAAACTAGATTGAGAGTATCTATTTCCTGCCACAGGGAATTATCAATCTCACTCATGAGGGTTTTTTTATTTATCTATTTATCTATTTAATCTAATTTTAATTCTCGGGTTTTATTTGCACTGACTTTTCCCCACTCCCAGGACACTTTAAGTTTTTCTATTGGGATATCAAACATATGACAAAGACCTTGCACTCTCTCTTCCTCACTTATTTCAGATTTTATAACCTCTGGTGAGAATCCTGCCTTCTCTCTACAATTTGCCCACTATGATTATGAACTATCACATTATTTTTATCATCCTTATTATACATTGCTAGTATCACATATTTTAGTCATTATTATTACACTTCTTTAAGTTTTCAATAAAAGGTCTGACTGTACTCCGGGTGAAGTCAATGGACACTGACCACTTGGTCATAAATTTGCCTCCTGTCAGACTTTACAAGTTACCTGATTCACCCCACTCTCTACTCTCCCCTCCAGACCTATCGGGATACTTAATGGACACTAACTGTCCCTTCCAGGAAATATTTCATCTGTTATCCACTATCACACACCTACGTCATCCAGGAGCTATTTTCCTAGGTTATCCACAAATACACCTAGGCCCATATTTATACTTTTATAGCGCTGCATTTGCGTCATTTTTTTACGCAAAAGCGGCGCAAATATTCTATTCAAGCATCACAGGCGGTATTTCCTTCACCTGCGGTCCAGGGACTTGAGGAAGTAGTGAGTTCCTGGCTGCCGCTCACCAAAATGTAGTTGAGTTTTTATCAGACATAAAGAAGTAACACAATTCAAATAATAATTGAGTATTTTTATAAGTAAATACAATACAGCCAGGAGTACAGCACAGTTCTGTAACTGAAGCCACACTCAACTCAGCTCTTACAAACAGCGGTTTTGATACTCCTGGTGGACACCAAAGTTCCATCTCCTTCCTAACATTAACAATTAGCAAAGACTGTAATTCTTTAAACGCTATCTGACTGCTTGTTACAAAAATACAGCTATAACAGATATAATACATGTATATCTTCCTACATACCCAGTGCCCTTTGATCCTACCCTTTGAACTCTATCAATATGTCCTCCCTACAGGTCTACCAGACTTTGAAGTTTTACGGTCTGTCTCCCACTCCCTGCCAGCCTTGAAACACAAACATCTAGTGCAGTGTCTCCCTTTCAGCCTGTCATGATTTACCCCTTCTCCTAACCCTGGCATCAGAAAGTGGCTCAGACTCTCCACTGTGTATGCGTCCTTCTAAATTATCTGTGGTATGCAAAGTCAGACTGTGACTGCTTTAACCCTGCACCTGACCTCTCTCCTCATTCTCCTTTCTGTCCCTGCATCCCTACTTGGCCATTGTATTCAAACCGAGGCCTGTACTTTTCACGTATAACATACACTTCTTAACCTTTTGTTTTCTATGTTGTGTGTTGACCAGAGTAGGCCTTCTATCATTTTCTTGAGGTCTATTACATGATTCCCACAGCAGTAGAGTGGTTTCAAGCGCCAACCAAATAACGCAGAAAATGCTTCCAGGGCGCTTTAAGATAATTAAACAGAACACTCCCCAGGCGCCCTGTCATCAAGGTGAAGTTCTCCTCCTGCATTTTAGCAGAGGATGGCAAGGGTCAGTGACCACAGCACCCAGCCCCTGGGGGATAGAATAAGATGGAGCACAGAGCAGTAGGGCCTAGCAGAAGGCCAGTACAACATGGATGCAGGCAGGTGGCAGTTCCTCCTAGTGACCCAGCAGGTCATAGGTCAGCACAGCAGCAGCAGTTCAAGGTGGTTCCGGTGAGTCCCTCCAGCAGCATTCTGTGTCCAGTTACAAGTATGTTTCAGTTCCAAAGGGATCCCAAATTGTGGAGAAAAATCCCCTGTACTCATTCTCGGTTTTGCAATGGTTCAACAAAGAAGGGGAGAGAAGATTCCAAACAGTTACAACTCTTTCTGGAAGTGCCCCCACTCTCCTCTCCACCCTTTTGTGTGAGGCCAGGGCACAGTCTTTAAAGATGCATATGTTCCCTGCCTCCCCGTTCTCTCAGCCCAGGAAGACCATTCAAAATGCATATTCACCTCTGTGACACCACCACCCTCCCTGTGTACAGGCTGTATGAAAAGTATGCACAAAGCCCAACTGCCACTCTGCCCAGACGTGGATTGGAGTCCAGCTGAAAAACACTAGAGTCATGACCACAGAGAAATTTACATTTTCAAGAAGTGGCATTTCTGTAATATTAAACAAATCCACCTACACCAGTAAGCAGCATTTCTCACTACCATTACAACCATACCAAACATGCCTATGCTACCCCTCATGAATCAGACAATACCCCATAGACATAAGGCAGGACATTTCCAATGCAATCTTATGAGAAGGCAGCACTCACAAAGTGAGAAACCAAATAGGCTGTTTGTCACTACCAAGACAGGCCACAGAACCAGGCACATGTCCTGCCTTCTACATACATAGCACCCTGCCCATAGGGCTAGCTAGGGCCTACCTTAGGGGGGACATACATGTAATAAAGGGGAGTTTTTGGCCTGGCTAGTAAATTTAGATGCCAGGTCCCTGTGGCAGAAAACAGTGCATGCAGGCCCTGCGCCAGCAGGCCTGAGTCAGGTTTGAAAGGCTGTTTCTGTGGGTGGCGCAAGCAGCGCTGCAGGCCCACTAGTAGCATTTAATTTATAGGCCCTGTGTATAGAGATACCACTGTACAAGGGACTTACAGGATATGCCAATTAGGTATAAGCCAATCATACCGACTTTAGTAGGGAGGGCACCTGCACTTTAGCACTGATCAACAGTTATAAAGTGCTCAGAGTCCTAAAGCCAACAGCAAGAGGTCAGAAAAATTAGGAGGAAGGAGGCAAAAAGTCTGGGGATGAACCCGCAAAAAGGGCCAGGTCCAACAGATCTGGAAGAAAAAAGGGGATTTTGTATTGTAAGGGAGAAAGAACATGTTCAAAATCCAGAATTTGTGGCATAGAGTGATTGTACTTGAGCTTAAAAGTCTAACGCAGTTGAGATTTTACAGGAAAGGGACCCATTATTAGAGGAGTTTATTATGTATGTGGATGAAATGCTTATTTCCAACTATCAGTTAACTGGATTGGCATCTGTTATTTATCTTTAGTGTTTCCTAAGATGCATCATGTAGATGAGATAGGTAAGAATGGGATGGTGACCAATAGAAGAACTGACCTTAGTGGTTCACAATTAGTGAACTGTGGTACAGTTTTGAATGGTTTGAAGATTAGAAATCTATCTACCTTGGTGTATCACCTTGCTACTTACACCACTTGTGTTTTAACTGTTATTAACTCTAAGCTTATTGTAATAGGAGAAATGGTTTTGCAGTACAGGCTTGCTTTTGATATCTTACTCATGAAAGAAGCCAGAGTCTGCTTTATATTATGTATTCAGCAGTGCTACATGTATATCCCAGACACAAGTCATGAAATAAACATGTTTGTCACTGACATAACTAATGTTGCTAGAGAAGTGAAGGATTTGGAAGCGACAGGTGCATGAGAATTAATTGCAAAGGGGCTTTCTTGTGTTGGTGAGTGGCTTAGTATTATTAGTAGTGGATCAAAAAAGCAAATTACCTACACCATAGTAATAGCCTAAATAAATATCTCTTGTAGGCCTATTTCTTTTTTATAAGAGGAGTATAAACGATTACTGCAAGGAGTGTGTCCAAATGCAATAGAAGAATGCAACCACCTGAATCGAGTGGGAGAAAAAGAACTGGTATTGAGCTTGAAGTGTTACAAAGCCACATTTATGAAGCACTAAAAGCTCTAGAGGAGTCAAAACTCAAGCTACAAAAGTCAACAACTGTGGTGTAAAGGGGAGGTTTTGGAAAGAAACGTGAGAGTAGTGTTTGGTGACTACATAGTCACCAAAGGGAGGGATTTGAAGGTGTTTTTTGATTGAAATGTTAAACATTCCTATCAACAGTGACATGTAATACCCAAATATACTGAGTATGTATTTTTCATATTTTGACTGGCTATAGATAATGTAGGCCTGCATTCTAAAGTGGCTAATGTGTAGTTGCTATGTATTTTGTTTCATGTATCTTTCTTTTCCAGGAGAAGCTGTTTCCAAGTGTATAATGTTGATGAACCCTTGATGTTCCCCTTCTCATGTGAAATGTGTTCATTACATGATACATTTACAATGCATGATCTTGCTGTTGCAATGCACTTGGAGAGTACAGCTTGGTCCAATGTATCTCAATATGTTGCAAGTAACTTTAAATTTGAAGGAGGATTAGAATGGCCTCATTGTGCCATAACTGAGAACATAATGAGCTTAGTTATCTACTTGTGCCTTAACTGTTTGGTCTGTTAGAAGGGAGCTATGTGTTTGAGTATCAAATGTTAGTACTGGTGATTTAAACTATTGCAATGTGGATGAGATTTATATGTCTTTCTTTTCACCAACTTAGCAGAACCTTTCCTCTTACTTAGCAGAGTAGGTGTTCTCTTTATGGGAGAATCTATCTTGCAATATACATTGACCAATGCATTTGCTTATTGATTTGCAACTAATTTGATGATCAGAGTTTGCAGCTTTGCATATCTTTTAATAAACCCTAGGGTCTGCAGTTTAACCATTATCTTTCTTCCTTGTGGAAACTAATGTGCTTCACATAATTGAATTGTACTGAATTTTGATGCTAGCCTCAATGGGATCATAGGAGAACCATTTATGAACCTGTCTTTCATCTCTCACATTGTGACTATTCCATTCACAATAAGAAGGATGAAAAACATAGACAAGAAGAACAATTTTCATAATGACTCAGTTGTCATTCATCCTCACAGAAATTAGACACTGGAACGAAAAAAAAGTACCAGTACTTGGCCATGTGTGGTGCTTCTCTTCTATGATCGCAGCTGAAGTACATTTCCTACTGTTTTGGGTCCTTTTGGCTATAGCTGCTTTAGAAGTGCAGTTTGTGAAGAGCAAATGCTTTACTCTTATGTGAGTAAGAAAAAGCCCCTCCCTAAATCACTCCCTCACCCTCCTCCCTTAATAATTCTTTTATTAGTATGTGTTTGCCATTTTCAGCAGTCATCCTGTTCCTCTCACATTTACTATAAAAACATAGGTGATCATATATGGAGATCTTGACAATTGGGGTTGGGATCTCAGCCTAGAAAAGGTAGGCGAGATGGAGACCTTTGCATACAGCCATACAACAGCAATGGAATCTGACGCATTCCCAGATTTGCAAGGTTTTGTAAACCTCAGCATGCATCAATTTCCTACGCCACCCCAGGGGTGGCGTAATGGTGGTGCAATAGGGAGAAATAACATTATTTCTCACTGTTTTTTTCACTTTCTATGTGTTACATTCTTCAGCACACATGGAGTAAAACGCCTCTTGTGATTGTTTTTTGTGGAGGAAGGTGCCCCTTCATGCACAAAACAATCATCGCTGCAATGCAGGCATTCTTGCACCATGGTGCAAGGGTGTCTGTGTTGGGGCATGGGAGCAATTTGTGTGCCAGCACAGGGGGCAAGGACAGCTCTTTTGTTTTGATGCAGGGCAGAGCAACAAAAAGTCTTGCGACACTGCTCTGCACCACAACTTTGTAAATGAGGCCTTATGTGTTTACCACACTGAAATTGGTCCAAATTTAGCTGAAAATATCTTTACTGCAGATTCCAATTGTCAGAATTTGTCACCAGAGAGTTTCAAGAGAAACAGGATTTTCTGTACCTGCATGGCAATGTAGAATTTGAACAATTGCCATCTCTCGGCTGCAACAAAGCTGTATCTTAATTTTTACTAGCAGCTAAGCTCCTTCTTGAAAACACCCATCATTTGTAGCACTTTTAGATTACAAGACCTGACAGAGAATTCTTGTGGGTGAAATTATTTTTTATTTTCACCAGCCGTCTACAATATCCCTGCTCCTGGTTAAAGACAGAATTCATATTATAATAACGTTAATTTGCCAAACATCTGCTGGTATTAGGCCGCGACTGCTTGCCCGACTAAAAGCTCAAACATCTTTCAATATTTGTATCACCTCCCATTAGATTTATAAGATGCATAGAATCAAAACACATTTTATTATTTCAATGCTGATTGCAGGGTAGTTAATGTTCTCACAGCACATTATTTTATCACTATTTTTGAGCTTCCATTTCCTGACAGTATGACCCAGATTCTCCAAGCTTTCATGCAACGCAGCAGGGAAACTTGCTTATTTGTGTTGAGAAAAAGGGAATGAGCAGGCATGCCATATTTTTCTAAGGTATGGTGCATTTTTGCACTCTCCTTGCACTGTTTTTTTGCAGCAGCCTAGGACCAATGCAGATACCCTTGCTTCGTGACACAAGGGTGAATGCTTTGTGGTAAGGATAGTTTCTTGTGCAGGAAGGCTACACAAAAGCTATCCTTAGAGGCATATTCTGCTTTGTATGTGTGCTGCACTCAGAAAGAGGAAAAACCAAAGAGAAATAACTATTTCTCCTTGTTACACCTCCCCTGGGGAGGCATAGGCTTTTAACGCAATCCCAGGTTTACAAATCCTTGTAGCTCTGGGAATGCAGCACAAAGTTTTGTGTTTAACATTGTAACTGGCTGGCTGTGATTTCCCACTTCTGTGCCCACTCACTGTTCCCTTTGGCAACTCTTTTTGCAGATGTTGGTGCCCCACTATCGCTCCTGGTGTGTTCACTGCCGCCAACCACAGGTCTAGCCTATGTGCACATTACTGAACAGTTGATTTGCAATGTTTGAACCTTGTTAAACAAATACATACTTAAATCATTTGACATACTCTGTACTTTTCAAAGTGTTTTTATTGAAGTGCTATGAAGAAAAGGGGGAAGTGCAATGGTCTGGGTTGATGATGAAGGAAAGTCCAGGGAATTGTTCCAGTCTATTTGTAGCACAGGTCATTATCCAAGGGGACATAGGAAGGGGAGCAATGGCAGTTCAAGGTGGACAGAGTGACAGAGTGGGACACAAGGGTGACAATCAGGAGAGTCCCATTTCCTTGCGGGGGTCTTGGCAATAGTCTCTGGCTTCTGCCTGGATCACAGGGAGCATTTGCAGTGTGGTTCTCCTTCTGCAGGGGGAGGGCTGCTGGTGGCCTGTTGGTCCTGTGGTGGGCCCTCCTGGAGGGCAGTTCAGTAGTCTGGTTAGTGGCAGAGGCCTGCTGTTGTAAGACTGCCTCTCTCATAATGTTGGCCATGTCTGCCAGCACCCCTGCAATGGAGACGAGGGTGGTGTTGATGGCCTGCAAGTCCTCCCGGATCCTCTGGTACTGTCCCTCCTGCAGCCGTTTGTTCTCCTGTAGGTTGTCCAGGATCTGGTCCAGGGTATCCTAAGAATGTTGGTATGCTCCCAGGATCTCAGTGTGTGCCTCCTGGAGAGTCGGTCCCCTGGGCCTGTCGTCCCCCTGGCACACAGCACTCCTCCCAGTTTCCCTGTTGTCCTGTGCCTCTGTCGCCTAAACCGTGTGCCCACTGACACTGACCCCAGGTCCCTGATCGTCTTGGGTGGGAGGTGTGCCCTGAGGTCTCTGTAGTGGTGGACACACTGCTGATCGGCGTATCCTGGTGACAGACGCATGGGTATGCTGGGTGAGTGCTGTGGTGGTATTTCCTGAGGGGGGAGGCTCTGTGGTGGTGTGTGACTGTGGTTGGGTAACCGACTGTCCAGAGGTCCCTGATGGGCCAGGTTGGTCATCCAGATCCAGGCGACCAGAGTTGCTGTCATCTCTGTGGGCCTCTTCAGTGGGGGGACTGGAAATTGCTGGCACCTCTTCTCCACTGACATTGGCTGGGATACCTGTGGGGATGTAAATGCAATGCCATTGTTTCTGTGTGTGACATATTGTGCATGGGTGCCTTGCCCTCTTTGGTTGTCTTTGCCCTGGCAGATTTCACTTGTGTGAGTTGGTATGTGGTGGGCTAGCTGATTCTCTCTAGTGTGCATGCTTTGGTGATAAGTGTCCATGCAGATCTGTGAGTGGTGTCCATGCATTGGTATGGCATGCAGGGCTTGGCATTGGGATGAGAGAGATGTGATGGTGGGGTGTGTGGGAGGTGGTGGAGTGATGGGAGTGAGGGTGAGGGCATGTGATGGCATGCAGATGGGGGGTGATAGTAGTAGAGAGTTGACTTACCAGAGTCCAGTCCTCCTCCTACTCCTGCCAGGCCGTCTGGATGCATGATTGCCAAGACTTGCTCCTCCCATGTTGTTAGTTGTGGGGTAGAAGGTGGGGTCCACCGCCAGTCCTCTGTACAGCGAGCTGGTGTCTTCCTGCAATGGAACGCACTTCCCCTGTAGGTCGTTCCACCTCTTCCTGATATCATCCCTTGTTCTGGGGTGCTGTCCCACGGCATTGACCCTGTCCACGATCCTCCGCCACAGTTCCATGTTCCGAGCAATGGATATCTGCTGCACCTGTGCTCCAAAAAGCTGTGGCTCTACCGTCTGCCATGACCCTTAGCTCCTCCTCAGAGAATCTGGGGAGTTGTTGTGGTGCCATGGGTGTTGTGGGAGTAGTGTGGGTGAGGGTGTGTAGAGTGATGTGTTGGGGTGTGTGTTGTGAGGTGTGTTGGTGGGTGATGTATCGGTGATGGTGGTGTATAGCTCTGGGCTTGTCTGTGGTCTTGCTGTCTCTCTGTGGTGTCAATTGTTTGTAATGGTAAAGGCTTGTGGGTAATGTGGGTGTGCATTTTATAGTGGTGTGGGTGTGTGAGTGTGGTGTGTGTATGAATGTCAGGTGTATGTCATTTAAATTGACCAATGTGGTGTTGTTTTGTTTGAGTGTGTGTATATTGAGGGTGGCGGTATGTACCGCCAATGGTTTACCGCCGTTGAATGTCCCTCGTGGTGATTCGTGGGTCATAATTTGATGGACGTAGTTCTGTTGGCGTAACGGTGTGGGTTTTGATACCGCCAATTTATCACTGACCTTTGGTCTGGTGGATTTGTGAATGTGGCTGAATTCTGTCAGATTGGTGTGTGTGTGTCATAATATGGTGAATGGATATCCGCCGTGGCGGCTGTATGTTGGCCGCATTCAGTGTGGCGGTAAGTGGGATTTACCGCCAATGTCATAATGAGGGCCTATATCTTTATCCACTTATAAAAAAAACTGAAAAAATGTTAAACAAATATACAGTTCTCTGACACAGTTCCTATGCGAGTAGACTTATTCTTTATAAAATAGGCACTTTTATTTAAATAAATAACAAATTTCTCTTACGTGATTGTTTTTAAAAAAAAACAGGCTAGCCTTCCCAAATGTGATAGTGTATTAAGTCATGATGCTACTTTCAGATTGCTTTGCTCATGCACAAGATATTCTTCCTAATGTGTTCCAAAATCTTGGTTGCAATTTACGTTTAGCACCATCCTTTCAAATAAAAATGTTCTCTAATTCTAATAACCATGGAGTTAATAAGTAACAGTAATGATTTAAGGTATTAACATGTGCAAACAATGCTGTTGAAATTGCCAGTGTGATTTATGTGTAATTATATTCTACGCCTTTAGTTTGTGCACAAATATTACATTGCAAAATGAATCTTCGGAATGTTTTGTGCAAAGTTTATAAACAATATTTCAAAATCAGAAATGGGCAGGAATATAAACAGTGCAAAGCACAACTTAAAAGGCAAAGAATTATGGCTGAAATCAAACGTATTGTTTAAAATGTACACAAACATTGACAAAGGCAGTGTGTTACATGAATGACTCATCTTAGATTTACCAAAGCCTTTTATCTCCAGTCATCTTGCATGTGATTGTGTACTTCATGCATGTGTGGTACCCATATTGTAAACATTATATTAGACTAAAAGATAAACCATTTTGAGATGGCTGCCATCCATAGGCAAATGCATAGCAGCTATCTTGTAATGTTATTTATTTTAGTTTAAGAGAAATCATTCAAAGATGGCCAAAGAGAATGCTTGTTCATTTGCACAGAAGACCAGCCATCTTGGAATAGTTTAAAAACAATTTTAAGATGGCCTTGAACAAATACAGTGACAGAATGGTAATGAACTCAAAAATGCTGCCGGGGCAGGTGGCCACACAATGACAAATTTTTCTAATAAACATAGCAGAAGAGGAAGGGAACATGGGAGCAGAAATACACAAATAGAGGGAGGAAAAACACTACCTTGACAATGCAAGTTCAGACATCAACAGTGGAAGAACATATTCACCCAATGAAGTTCTCCTTGGGTAGGAAAAAGGCAAAAACATGGAGTAAAGAAATTGAATCAGGAAAAGGGAAGTGAGATAGATAAAAAAGTCTTTGAATTATGAGTAAGGTCTTAGTTATAGTGTGTATTGAAATTCCTTTTTGCTTTTTCATAGGCTATTCATTTTTAGGGTCGGGCGCAAAGCTCTCCGTGCCTGGTGTGATCTCTCTGTGGACTTTTAACCACACCCATGTCAAGCCCATCAGTTTGGTTGGTTTGTGGGCTTGCCTTTTAATATTAGCTTGAGTTAATTAGTGAAAGGCATGCATACATCATGCCTTTTCCAGTGTTTAGCCCGCCTGAAGCACACCGGACAACTACTGAAAATATACAAGACTCCATGTTGTCTGTATGGTTTCTGATCTCTTTATTTCATATTTCATTCTTTATCTCACTGGGCAGTAGTAGAGCGCTTTGCATGACATAGACCCTGTTACATGGATATTTGCACTTTTGCAGGTTACATGGATAATTGCACTTTTGTCGATGTTTTTCACTGCGAGCGAACTTCTGTTTCCTTTAGTGTGTTTGCTTTGCGCTCATGGAGGCCGTCAGCTTGCTTATGTGAAAATGTTTTACTTTTCAGTTTATGTGGCAAGAAAAGTCTGGTTAGGAGTTTACAGTGCTAATAGTGTTAACTCGTGTAAACATGAGACCCATTGCATTGCAGTTGCTCATTTTTATTCTTGTTAATTAAGATATGCAATGTGTATTTAGTATTGTAATGTCTTTAGTAACTGAACAATAAAATGGATACACACAAATAAGGTGTGAGCACATATAGGCTGTCATTCTGACTTTGGCGGGTGGCGGTTGCCGCCCGCCAGGCGGGAACCGCCATTTGGCCGCTACGCAGTCAAAAGACCGCTGCTGGCATTCCAACCTTCCAGCTGGGCCGGCCGGCGCTACCCATGGTAGCGCCGGCCGGCCCAGCGGGAAGGAGGCCTGCAACACAGAAGCCGGCTCCGAATGGAGCCGGCGGTGTTGCGGGCGTGCGACGGTTGCAGTTGCACCCGTCCCGCTTTTCACTGTCTGCTAGGCAGACAGTGAAAAGCTTCATGGGGCCCTGTTAGGGGGCCCCTGCACTGCCCATGCCAGAGGCATGGGCAGTGCAGGGGCCCCCAGGGGCCCCAAGACACCCGTTCCCGCCAGCCTCTTCCTGGCGGTGACAACCGCCAGAAACAGGCTGGCGGGAAGGGGGTCAGAATCCCCCTGGCGGATTCGCCCAGCCGGGGGAAAACCGGCGGGAAACCGCCGGTCCCGGTTTTCTGACCGCGGCTTTACCACCGTGGTCAGAATGGGCTTGGAAGCACCACCAGCCTGTTGGCAGTGCTTCCGTCATTCGAGACCGCCAGGGTCAGAATTACCCCTATAGTTCTTATTTCAAATAGACCTCTAAGGCTGTCTATAGGAATGACTGTATCATATTTCTCTATCAATTCATGTATGAACTGTATGATTTTTATCTGAGAATGTGTTTTTATGGTTATAATACGGAGAAAGAAGGAAACCCTCTTTGATTATTATTGTTGACACCTCACTATTAATCTCAGTTATGAAAGAACTTGAAAAAAGACAACATTCCATTTTAAATTTGAAAGGTGAACTTCATTTCATGGAGAAGGGGAGATGTCTTGCCCTTTGTTAGACCTCTCAGCTCTTGGTGTGGTTTCTCCTGTCTTTTTGCTTTTGACCTCCTGTTTTTGATCCTCTGCTGAATTTCGATTTTGCTGGCTTTAGTACTCTGGGCACATTACCACTGCTGACCAGTGCTAAAGTGCAAGTGCGCGCTGTCTGAATTGGATCGGTAAATTAGTTTATCCATGACATTTTTGATTTACTAGTACGTCCCTAGTAAAATGCATTAGAAGTGCCCAGGGCCTGTGAACCAAATGCTGCTAGTGGACTTGCAGCACTGACTGTGCCACACAAGTAGCCGTATAAACATGTCTCAGACTTCCCACTGCAGTGTCTGCGGGGGCAATTTGGAACTGGCAGTTCGACCTGGCAAGTGTACTCACTTGCCAGGCCCAAACCTCTCCTTTTACTACATGTATTTCACCCCTAGCGCAGGCCCCAGGCAGCTCCATAGGTAAGGTGCAGTGTATGTAAAAGGGTTGACATGTACTGGTTGGTTTACATGTCCTGATAGTGAAATACTGTTAAATATATTTTTCACTATTGTCAGGACTATGGGGGTCATTCTGACCTCGGCGGTAAAAGGCGCCTACCGCCGGTCAGAAATCCTCCATAATCCCGCCGCGGTCGCGGAAACCCGCCACGGTCATTCTGACCCGCAGAAGGCAAACCTCCGAAAATTCGACCGCCACAACAGACCGCCAGACCAGCGGTCGGCGGAAAGGTGGAGGTGACCAAACCTCCACCGCCACGCCAACAGAAATACGCCCATCCCATTACGACCCACGAATCCACGCGGCGGTCATTCAAACGCGGTATTCCATTGGCGGGACACACCGGCGCGGTCAGAATACCCACCAACGAACAAAACTCACCCACATTGGACGATTTGAATCCCACACACCTGATACACATACACACACCACTCCCACACACACAATACAATATAAAACACCCACCCACATCACCCACAAACCCCTACGCTTACAAAATCGTAAAGAAGCCAAGAGAGAGACACCAGCATCCAAAACATAACAGCCACAGCCACTCAACACCATCACCCACACACTATCCACACACAAAACAACACACACCACCACACTCAACTCACTTAAATACACATACTCCACCCCACACATCATACACACCACCCCATGGCACCCCAAAGACAACCCCGCTTCACAGACGAAGAACTCAGGGTTATGGTGGAGGAAATCGTTCGTGTAGAGCCCCAGCTGTTCGGCACACAGGTACAATACACCAGCATTGCCCGGAGGACGGAGCTATGGCAGAGGATTGTCGACAGGGTGAACGCAGTGGGACAGCACCCCAGAAATCGGGAAGACATCAGGAAGCGATGGAACGACCTACGGGGGAAGGTGCGTTCCATGGTATCCAGGCACAACATCGCCGTGCAGAAGACTGGCGGAGGACCCCCACCTCAACCCCCACAATTCACATCATGGGAGGAGGAAGTCTTGAACATCCTGCATCCTGACGGCCTCGCAGGAGTCGGCGGAGGAATGGATACTGGTAAGTTGAAGCTTCAATACTGCTTCCCCCCCACCTGCATGCCAAATCAGACCCCAACCCTCACCCCCATCCTCGAACCCCACCCTCACCCCCACCCCCATCCTCACCCCCACCCTCACCCCCACCACCATCCTCACCCCCACCCTCACCCCCACCACCATCCTCACCCCCACCACCATCCTCACCCCCACCCCCAGCACACCTATTCCCCGCCAATGTCTCACCATCACAACCCACACATCCCAAAACCTAGGCCTGCATGCGTCCACTAAGCATGGACACCCATCACCAAAGCATGCCCAATGCATATACACATCCCCCCCACAAGCCACCCTCACCAAAGCCCCCACACACGAATGCCAGCACTTGGGGACACGGGAACCCACAGATACACCCATATGCCACACATTGAAACTATAACCATACCTCTATACCCCTGCAGGACCCGACCGTCAACACACCGCGGCGGAGGGGCCAGAATTATCCACACCCCCCACCCAAGAGGCCGTCAGCGATGACAGCAGCTCTGTCGATCTGGACACCGATGACCAGCCCGGACCATCGGGGACCTCTGGACAGTCGGTTCCCCTCACACAGGCACAGGCCACTATAGACCCTAACCCCTCTGGGAACACCAGCACAGCTCCCACCCAGCGGGCCCATGCCTCTGTCTCCAGGGCGCGTCAATCTGCGGTGTGTCTACCACTACAGGGCACCCAGGATAACCCACCACCCCAACAACAACAGGGACCTGGGGGCAGTGGTAGTGGGCACACCGGCCAGGGGGCAGAGGCCCAGGGAAACAGGGCAACTCGGCGGGCAGCTGTGCGACAGGGGGGGGAGGAGAGGCCCAGGGAACCCACTCTCCACGAGGTCCTCACCACCATCATGGGAGCATACAACCGCTCCCAGGAGACGATGGCGACGGTACTGGCCCGGTTCCAGGAGATCCAGGTGCTGCAGGAGGAACACTATCGGGGGTACAGGGAGGACATCCGAGCCATCAACACCACCCTGGTTACCATGGTAGGGCTGCTGCAGGACCTCGTAAACAGCAGGGCGGACACTGAACAACACCCAAGGGCCCCTGCCACTAGCCGGGACCAAGAACAGCCATCCACCTCCGCCGGCGCTAGTGGACAGGAGGCCCCCGCACAGCAGCAGCCCACCAGACCCCCACCTCCTGCAGGAGAAGAACCACCCCGCAAGAGGGCCCTGAGATCTCGCAAGACAGAGTAGGATGTCAAGACCCCCGCCAGCAATGGATACCACCTGATGTCATCCCACTGTCCCACATTGTCACCCTGTCCATCCTCGAACTGCCCATGCTCCATCTCTCCACAGGCCTCTGGACAATGCACCTGTGTGACTGTTACTCTGGACTCTGCCATGGACATTCCTTCACCATAGCCCCCACCCACTTGAAACCACCCATCCCATTTTGAGCACTTTAATAAACACCTATTTTGCACCAAAATATCAGGAGTCTGGCTGTGATTTCAATAGATTGTAATTGACATGACAGTGCAAATATGTCCTTGTACATGGTGAAGTCAACAAACAGCTGCCACAAAGCTGTAGTCCATGGGGAAACGAAGCACAGGACTCGTAGTGGGGACACCAGATCTGAAATAGGGAGGGAAAAGCCAAAACTCAGTCATCATACACTGGGGCAAATAGACAGGCAGCAGAGATGCTGCAGAGTAGTTAACTTTTACTAAATTATCTTTGAAATGTTACCTGTGTCCTATTGGAAGTACTGTTCAATGATTCTGTCCCTGTTGTCTGTTTCAGCCCCGTCGTCTTCCTCCTCGTCACTCTCCTCAGGTTCCACCGCTGCCACAACACCACCGTCTCGACCATCCTCCTGCAGGAAAGGCACCTGGCGGCGCAAAGCCAGGTTGTGAAGCATGCAGCAGGCCACGATGATGTGACACACCTTCTTAGGTGAGTACATTAGGGATCCACCTGTCATATGCAGGCACCTAAACCTGGCCTTTAGGAGGCCAAAGGTGCGTTCGATCACCCTCCTAGTACGCCCATGGGCCTCATTGTACCGTTCCTCTGCCCTGGTCCTGGGATTCCTTACTGGGGTCAGTAGCCACGACAGGTTGGGGTACCCAGAGTCCCCCACTAGCCATACACGGTGTCTCTGTAGCTGTTCCATCACGTAAGGGATGCTGCTATTCCGCATGATGTAGGCGTCATGCACTGACCCTGGGAATTTGGCATTTACATGCGAGATGTACTGGTCAGCCAAACACACCACCTGGATGTTCATTGAATGGTAACTTTTTCTGTTCCTGTACACCTGCTCCCTGTCTCTTGGGGGAACCAAAGCCACATGGGTCCCATCAATGGCACCAATTACGTTGGGAATATGTCCAAGGGCGTAGAAATCACCCTTCACTGTAGCCAGTTCGCCCACCTCAGGGAAAATGATGTAGTTCCTCACGGATTTCATCAGGGCAGACAACACTCTGGATAACACCTTTGAAAACATGGGCTGAGACATCCCAGAAGCAATTCCCACGGTTGTCTGAAATGACCCACTTGCCAAGAAATGGAGTACTGACATGACCTGCACCAGAGGGGGAATCCCTGTGGGTTGGCGGATGGGGGACATCAGGTCGGGCTCCAGCCGGGCACACAGTTCATGGATAGTGGCACGGTTAAGACGGTAGGTCAGGATAATGTGGCGTTCTTCCATTGTCGACAGGTCCACCAGCGGTCGGTACACGGGAGGATTCATCCGTCTCCTCGCCCAACCCAGCGGACGGTGCCTAGGAAGGACAACATGGAGCACACAGTCAGGCAACCCACAGGTACGTACTCACAGCTAGCACAGTATACGATTCTCTATGCAGTGAATGGCGTGTATGAGTGGCTATGCAAGGCCTAGGCCTGTGTGACGCAGTTGAAATTGAGCCATGTGGCCCTGGAAATGGCGGCTGCCTGACCTGTGAAGTGTGACAATGGGATGTGAGGTCAATGCGCTGGCGTGGCACACCGCGGCGGGCGGCGGGCCAAGACCGCGGCGCGAAGCCGCATTGGTTAACATTGAAGCCTATGGGTTTCAGGAGCCAATGGCGAAGGGCGCCGGTGGTGGCGGGACGCACCGCCGCGGTACGCACCGCCGCGGACGTGACCGCCATTTTCTATCTACTTATCCACTTGCGACTTGAACTTTCACAGGAGAGGACCTATACTGCAAGTGTTGCTGTGACCTCGGTCTGGAAGGGACAATGGCTGCTGCGACTGGGGAAAGGGCCCCTGCCTTCACTGGAGAGGAGTTGGAGAAACTTGTGGATGGGGTCCTCCCCCAGTATGCGCAACTCTACGGTCCTCCAGACCAACAAGTGAGTTTAATTCTATCTGGATTTGGGGCCACTGGCTGGCTTGGGGGCCTGGCGGGGATGGGGTGCATGTTGGGGCTGGCGGGGGGCCTGGCGGGGATGGGGTGCATGTTGGGGCTGGCGGGGGGCCTGGCGGGGATGGGGTGCATGTTGGGGCTGGAGGGGGGCCTGGCGGGGATGGGGGGCATGTTGGGCATGGCGGGGGGCCTGGCGGGGATGGGGTGCATGTTGGGGCTGGCGGGGGGCCTGGCGGGGGGCCTGGCGGGGATGGGGGGCATGTTGGGCATGGCGGGGGGCCTGGCGGGGGGCCTGGCGGGGATGGGGTGCATGTTGGGCATGGCGGGGGGCCTGGCGGGGGCCTGGCGGGGATGGGGGGCATGTTGGGCATTGCGGGGGGCCTGGCGGGGATGGGGGGCATGTTGGGGCTGGCGGGGGGCCTGGCGGGGGGCCTGGCGGGGATGGGGGGCATGTTGGGCATGGCGGGGGGCCTGGCGGGGGCCTGGCGGGGATGGGGGGCATGTTGGGGCTGGCGGGGGGCCTGGCGGGGGCCTGGCGGGGATGGGGGGCATGTTGGGCATGGCGGGGGGCCTGGCGGGGATGGGGGGCATGTTGGGGCTGGCGGGGGGCCTGGCGGGGGGCCTGGCGGGGATGGGGGGCATGTTGGGCATGGCGGGGGGCCTGGCGGGGGGCCTGGCGGGGATGGGGGGCGTTGGGCCACTGGAAAGGAAAATGCTGAGTAACTTGAACGTGGTATTTCTCCCTCCCTGTACGTGTCACATAGGTCCGCGCCCATGAGAAGATTGGGATTTGGCGTGCCATCGCCAAGGAAGTCCGGGGCCTGGGGGTCCACCATCGACGGGGCACCCACTGCCGCAAGAGGTGGGAGGACATCCGCCGCGGGACCAAGAAGACCGCCGAGTCTCTGCTGGGGATGGCCTCCCAACGTAGGCGGGGTGCCTGCTGTCAACTGAGCCCCCTGATGTTCCGGATCCTGGCGGTGGCCTACCCTGATTTGGATGGGCGCGTGAGGGCAGCACAGCAGACACAAGGGGGTGAGTAGAAGCATCATCTACTCTGTTGTCGTGCAGTGGAGGTGTCTGGGTGGGGGAGGAGGGCTGTGGGTCCCCCTAGGCCAGGGCGATATCTGTAGGCTGGGCACCCCCGTAAGCCCCTGTGTCCCCAGCCACCACCCTCAGTAGTGTGTCAGTACAGCCATCCCTGGGCCGTGTCATCCATGGGTGCAGTTGACAACTCTAGGCGTGTAGGGCATGTTCCACGGAATGCGTAGCGGACCCCAAGTGCGCAACTTAGTGCAGGGGGCATCTGTGTCTGTCATGTCCGCTAACTGTACCGGAGATCCATGTACTCAATATCCCTTTATTTCTCTCTCCCCCCCCCTTTTTGTTTGTCTTTCTGTGCTTGTGTGCATCAGCATCATCAGGCGGAGGAGAAGTGGCATCGGGGCAGGAGGGAGCTGCATCTCACATGGCCCAGGAGGGCCATGCCACAGAGTCAGACTGGACCAGTGAGACGGAGGGCGAGGGGAGCTCCACGACGGGGACGACTGGAGCCTGCAGCGACACGGACACGTCCTCGGAAGGGGGCTCCCTTGCGGGGGTGGCACCATCCGTGCCCCCCGCCATTACAGGTACAGCCGCCACCCAGCGCACCATCTCCGCCCTCCCAGCAGCCCCTCCGCGTTCGCCCCGTGCCCGCTCTGCCAGGAAGCCGGGCATCTCCTTCGCCCCAGGCACCTCAGGCCCTGCCCCTGTTACCCCCGCTGCCCTCAGTGAGGAGGTCATTGACCTCCTCCGAACGCTCATTGTTGGGCAGACTACCCTTTTGAATGCCATCCAGGGGGTGGAGAGGGAGGTTCATCGCAGCAATGCGTACCTGGAGGGCATTCATTCGGGTCAGGCTGCCCATCAGCGATCGTTCCAGGCTCTGGCCTCAGCACTGACGGCAGCCATTGTCCCTGTCTCCTGCCTGCCTCTACTAACTCCCTCCTCCCAGTCTCCTGTTCCTCTGCCTGTCCCACCCACACCATCAGACCAGCCTGCACACACCTCAACACCCAAGAGAAGCTCATCCAAACATAAGCACCACAGATCACCCAGACATTCACACACGCAACATTCCGATGCAGACATGCCAACAGTCACTACCACCTCTGTGACCCCCACCTCCTCGTCTCCCTCCTCCCTCCCTGTGACGTCTACACTCACACCTCCATTCACCTCACCATCAGCCAGTGTTTCCATCACCAGCACACCCTCCACTCCAGTCCGCACACGTGCAGTCACCATCCCCACTGCCATTTACACGTCCCCTGTGTCCTCTCCCACTGTGTCTGTCACCCCCTCTTCCACACCACACAAACGCAGCCACCCACCCACCCAACAGCCATCCACCTCACGACAGCCTATCCCTCCTGCACCTGCACCCAAAGACAGCAAACGTGACTCACCTACAACCACATCCTCTCCCTCCACTCCCATTCCCACTGTACCTACCACTCTCCATTGTCCCAAGAAGCTCTTCCTCGCCACTACTAACTTCTTTCCTGACCCTGAGCCCCCCCCTCCTTCTCGTCGGGGTAAGAAGAGCACCTCAGCCACCACCAGCCCTGCAGCCCCCTTGACAAGGGTGCAGGGGTATTGGAGCCCGCCAGCCCGCATGTCTGGATCTTCACCCAGCAGCAAGGGGACAGCCAGCCCACCCCCTGGGAAGAGGAGCAGAAGGCGGAAGGGGCGCCGCAGGAGCCCGCCTTCTACATCCCCCCCGGACACCACCCAGAGACAGTCACCAGCCACAGCTCCAAAGGGAGGCAAGGGCCACAGGCCGACGACTAAGGAGGGCAAGGGCAGCAAGTTGGAGAGGTCAGGCAGCAGGCCTGCTGCCCAGGAGGAGCCCACAACCCCCATAGCCGCTGCCCCGGGAGAGCCCACCACCCCCATAGCCGCTGCCCAGGGAGGACCCAGCCCAGCTGGCCAGGAGGGCCCCACCACCCACAGCCCAGGTGGGCAGTGAAGGAGCACCATCCCCGCTGCCCAGGAGGGCACCACCAGGCAATTAGCAGTTGGCCATAGACCGTCCGCCGTCTCAAGAACCGCTGAACTGGGCCCCGCCGTCTCAAGAACCGCTGGACTGGGCCCTTCAAGGCAAGAACCGCTGAACTGGGCCCCGCCGTCTCAAGAACCGCTGGACTGGGCCCTTCAAGGCAAGAACCGCTGAACTGGGCCCCGCCGTCTCAAGAACCGCTGAACTGGGCCCTTCAAGGCAAGAACCGCTGAACTGGGCCCCGCCGTCTCAAGAACCGCTGGACTGGGCCCTTCAAGGCAAGAACCGCTGAACTGGGCCCCGCCGTCTCAAGAACCGCTGAACTGGGCCCTTCAAGGCAAGAACCGCTGAACTGGGCCCCGCCGTCTCAAGAACCGCTGGACTGGGCCCTTCAAGGCAAGAACCGCTGAACTGGGCCCCGCCGTCTCAAGAACCGCTGGACTGGGCCCTTCAAGGCAAGAACCGCTGAACTGGGCCCCGCCGTCTCAAGAACCGCTGAACTGGGCCCGCCGTCTCAAGAACCGCTGAACTGGGCCCTTCAAGGCAAGAACCGCTGAACTGGGCCCCGCCGTCTCAAGAACCGCTGAACTGGGCCCTTCAAGGCAAGAACCGCTGAACTGGGCCCTTCAAGGCAAGAACCGCTGAACTGGGCCCCGCCGTCTCAAGAACCGCTGGACTGGGCCCTTCAAGGCAAGAACCGCTGAACTGGGCCCTTCAAGGCAAGAACCGCTGAACTGGGCCCCGCCGTCTCAAGAACCGCTGGACTGGGCCCTTCAAGGCAAGAACCGCTGAACTGGGCCCCGCCGTCTCAAGAACCGCTGAACTGGGCCCTTCAAGGCAAGAACCGCTGAACTGGGCCCTTCAAGGCAAGAACCGCTGAACTGGGCCCCGCCGTCTCAAGAACCGCTGGACTGGGCCCTTCAAGGCAAGAACCGCTGAACTGGGCCCCGCCGTCTCAAGAACCGCTGAACTGGGCCCTTCAGGGCAAGGACCGCTGAACTGGGCCCCGCCGTCTCAAGCACCGCTTAACTGGGCCCTTCAGGGCAAGGACCGCTGAACTGGGCCCCGCCGTCTCAAGCACCGCTCCGCTGGGCCCCGCCGTCTCAAGAACCGCTCCGCTGGGCCCCGCCGTCTCACGCACCGCTGAACTGGGCCCTTCAAGGCAAGAACCGCTGGCCCTTTGGCAGACGTGGCAGGGCAGGATCTATCTCGGGCAGGGCTGCAGGATGTCCTCTGGCCAACTTGCCTCCTCCAGTGGCAGTGGGGTCTGTTATGGACTGTTTGGACTGTGGCTTTGCTCTCCCCAGGATGGCCCAGTGGGCAGGCCACCCACTGTATGGACTGTATGGACTGTGGCTTTGCTCTCCCCAGGATGGCCCAGTGGGCAGGCCACCCACTGTATGGACTGTATGGACTGTGGCTTTGCTCTCCCCAGGATGGCCCAGTGGGCAGGCCACCCACTGTATGGACTGTATGGACTGTGGCTTTGCTCTCCCCAGGATGGCCCAGTGGGCAGGCCACCCACTGTATGGACTGTATGGACTGTGGCTTTGCTCTCCCCAGGATGGCCCAGTGGGCAGGCCACCCACTGTATGGACTGTTTGGACTGTGGCTTTGCTCTCCCCAGGATGGCCCAGTGGGCAGGCCACCCACTGTATGGACTGTATGGACTGTGGCTTTGCTCTCCCCAGGATGGCCCAGTGGGCAGGCCACCCACTGCATGGACTGTTTGGACTGTGGCTTTGCTCTCCCCAGGATGGCCCAGTGGGCAGGCCACCCACTGTATGGACTGTATGGACTGTGGCTTTGCTCTCCCCAGGATGGCCCAGTGGGCAGGCCACCCACTGTATGGACTGTTTGGACTGTGGCTTTGCTCTCCCCAGGATGGCCCAGTGGGCAGGCCACCCACTGTATGGACTGTATGGACTGTGGCTTTGCTCTCCCCAGGATGGCCCAGTGGGCAGGCCACCCACTGTATGGACTGTTTGGACTGTGGCTTTGCTCTCCCCAGGATGGCCCAGTGGGCAGGCCACCCACTGTATGGACTGTATGGACTGTGGCTTTGCTCTCCCCAGGATGGCCCAGTGGGCAGGCCACCCACTGTATGGACTGTTTGGACTGTGGCTTTGCTCTCCCCAGGATGGCCCAGTGCGCAGGCCACCCACTGTATGGACTGTATGGACTGTGGCTTTGCTCTCCCCAGGATGGGCCAGTGGTCATGGAGTCCCCTCGTGGATCTGGCGTCGTGTACTCAAGTGGCTGAGGTGCCCCCCCTTCCCTTCCCCCTGAGGTGCCTGTCCTATTTTCTTTCTGATGCCCCTGCAGTGTTCTCTCCGTGGAGTTCTTGTCGTGGGACTGGGCCTTGCCCCTTTGCACAGGACCCCTGTGATCCACGGACAGTGGTTGGACTACATTTAGTAGCTGTATATATTTTGTACATAGTTTATTTCAATATATCTGGCCGTTTATGATCTCTTCTTTTGGTCTTTGCATTATTTCGGAGGGGGGTGGTTTGTGGGTTGTGACAGTGATCTGTGGGAATGCATTGATGTGTGTGTTGTAGTGGGTGTGGGTGGGTGGGTGTGTGCCGGTAATCTTTTCCCTCCCCTGTGTCGTAGGTGCAGTACTCACCGATGTCTTCCGCGCCGCCGGGCGTGCTCCTGGTATATGAGGAGGAATAGGAGTGCGGGGATGACCTGCAACTCTGGCTCCATACTGCCGGAATCTCCCGTGGAGTGCGTAGAGGTGAGCGTTTTCCCGTTCGTAGTCTGTTTCCGCCGTGTTCTTATCGGCGGTGCTCCCGCCCCGGAAAAGGTGGCAGATTGGTGGGTCGTAATAGGGTGGGCGGTACTTTGTCTGCCGCCGGGCTGTTGGCGGGAACCGCCGCGCTGTTTGTTTGTACCGCTGTGGCGGTCGGAGTGTTAAGTTGGCGGGCTGTGTTGGCGGTTCCCGCCAGGGTCAGAATGCCATTTTTAATACCGCCGGTCTGTTCGCGGTCCGACCGCCGCCTCTCCGCCGACCGCCAGGGTCAGAATGAGGGCCTATCTCTCTCATATGTTAACATGGGGATTGCCTTGAAATATCTTTTAAGTGTAGTTTCCCATTGAGAGCCAATAGAGATTTGAAGTATGGGGTCTCTGAACCCACAGTTTAAAAATACATGTTTGGTGAAGTTGGTTTTTGAACTCTGAGTTTGAAAAAATGCAACTTTTAGAAAGTGGGCATTTTCTTTCTTAACCATTTTTGTGCCTCTATCTGGCTGCGGAATACAGGCCTCGGTCATGATGACAGTTGGACTGTTTATGAATTCAATCTAGACAGTCACACAAAGAAAGCTGAGATTTGCCGTGCATATCCTTGTGGGTCTTCCTGGACTAGAGTGGTTGGAGGAGCTGACGCTTGCACCTGAATAGGGCTGTGCTGATCCATACACAAAACAGATTAAAACCCCCTGGAGTGTGTCTAGGGCCAGAGCAGGGAAAGGCAGGGTTTTGTGCACTACAAAGATTTCTCTTAGAAGTTTGGTGACTTCAAAGAAAGAAATGGGTATAAGTACTAGACCTCTGACCCCACACAAGTCAAAACACCTCTGGACTAAGGGCATTCTGCCAGGGAGGAGCTGGATGGTGTTGGAGGGACTGCCACTCTGCCTTTTGGTATGTTTTGCTGAGCTGCTGCTTGCTGCTTCTGTCCTGGAATGAAAGAACTCAACTCTGCTTTCTATATCTTGCTTTCCAAGGGTCTCAAAGGGTTTGAGTTGAGCTTGCCTCCTGTTAAGAAGTCTCAGGGATATCAAAGACTTCATCTGTCTGCACCTGAACTCCTCTGCTGAGAGCCCTGACCTGCCAAGTGGTACCAGTTCCAGAATCTGCCTAGGGGGAAGGCACCTTCCAGGGCAGGCAGCAGTATGTCTCCTTAAGGGTCCGACACCAGAGGATCTGGAGTGCAAGCAGGAAGCAAGGAATCACACTATTGAGCTTGATAAGCTCAGGCTGGAAACGGAGACAAAAAGAACTGGGCATAGATAAAAGGAAAATAATTTTGGCCCACAAGTGGAGCTTAAAGGAGCTGGATTGAAAGGCAAGGGCAGAACGGATGGTGGCAGCATTCCAGCAGTGCATTCTGATATAGGGAAAGAGTACACAAAGGAGGATGACATACACAGGTAGTTTCAGGGTTATGAGACAGCTCTCCATATGCATGAGGTCCCTGAGAAAGATTGGGGGGCAGATCTGTGGAACTACTTCACAGTCAAAGGCATGGGCACATTGTTGGCACTAGGGACTGCAAGCGAGCTCACCTACACTACCATAAAGGATGCCCTTATGACTAGATATGGCCTGACATCCCAGATGTAATGAAGGACGTTTAAAGAGAGTAGGAAAATTGATTTCCAGACCTGGCTTGAGTGTGTGAATTCCTCTTACAGAGCACTTGATAGTTGAGTGAAGGACAGTGAGGTAGTAGATTATCAGGGGCTGTACATTTTGTTTGTGTGGAAGTATATGTCTAGTCTGTGTTTTACAGAGCTGCCCCAGCAGTTGATTGCCAGCAGGCTTTCTGACACCAGGAAGTTTGCTCAGGAGGCTGACCACTGGATTAGTACCAGGGTCTACAAGTAGTTGTATATAGGAGGCTCAGCCCAGGGTGGGCAGTTTTGCCAGCAGAAGAAGGGGGGGGGGGCAAAGATACAAGTAAGTAGTTCTCAAAAGGGCCCCAAACATATTCTAAGGGTAAGGATTCTCAACACACTATTGAGAAGCGGATTTTGTTCCCTTCTGGAAGCCTGCAGGGAAGAGAACCCTGAAGTATTTTTCACCTATAATCAGGAAAGTTATTTCAGGTGGGGTCCGAGTGTCCCAAGTAGGCAGAGCCCTCCACCAGTGAGCAAATACTAGGGTTAGTGAGTGTACCACTTGGGGAGGAGTTGGCCCCAGTTAGTTGTGGGGACCCAGCTGAGTTGACCTTAGTCTCCCTGGGTGAGGGTAAGGTAGTCCAGAGAAACTAAATGCCTAAAAACACTAAGAAGTACAAGCAGTGGGTGACCATCAATGGGAGGTGTGTGGAGGCTCTGAGAGACACAGGAGCTAGTATGACAACTGTTCACTGTCAACTGGTGTCTAAGGAGCAGGTAAACCCTAATGTGGTCCATCAGGTTGTAGCATTAGACAAAAGTGGGTGCCAATATTTGGTAATTCAAGTTCTCTTTAAATGGGGAGGGGTCTCAGGTTCCTTAAGGGAAGCTGTGATTCCGTCCATGCCTGTTGACTGTCTGTTAGGGAATGACATGGAGCATTCCACCTGGAAGGAGGTAGAGCTCAGGCCACACTTAGAGATGTTAGGATTGCCAGAGTGGGTGTCCATGACCACATGGTCCATGGCTGCCAGAGGGTGAGCAGAAGGACCTGGAGCCTGAAACAGTGGCCCAGGTACCTGATAGGAGGAGGAGGAGGGGCAAAGGGCATGGGAAAACCCACTCCTGAGATTCCCATGGTCTGGGAGGAGGCTGAACCTGAGGGGGGTGCCCTGGAACCTATAGGGGAACACATCGCAGAACTGTGGGACCTACTGGAGCTGACCCGTTACCAGGAAGGAGGCCCCACTAGGGAGGACTTCAGCACAGAAAGCAGGCTCCACACTTAAGGGATTTTGGGAGCACATGGAAGCCCAGACAGCTGGTGAGATCTCTGGATCTCACCTGATTTACTGGAAGAATGATCTCCTGTATAGTGTGCCTAAGGTTGCTGAGCCTAGGGCAGCCCACATGCTGGTGGTACCCCAGTGTTTCAGAGCCTTCCTACTGGGTCTGACTCACTCATGATGTGCTACTGGCAGGTTGTTTGGGGCAAGACAAGAAATTTGACTGGCTTGTCACCCACTTTGTTCCCCCCAAATGGGGAAACACTCAGATTGATTCTGCAGGACCTGTCAAACCTGCCATGAGAGTGGCAAGTCTGGGGAAAGACTCCTCCTCAACCGTTTCCTGTAATGAGCTCCTCTTTTGAGTGGGTGGGCATTGACATTGTGGGGCTCCTGGATCACAAGACAGCCTTGGGGAACAGGGTTATCCTTGTCTTGGTGGACCATGCCACACGGTATCCCGAAGTTATCTCTGTGAGGACAATGACTGCACCCACTGTGGCCAAGGCACATATGGGGATATTTTCCAATGTGGGTTTCCCCAAAGAGGCGCTATCTTACCTGGGTACCAATTTCATGTTGTTGTACATGAAAGCCATGTGGAAGGCGTGTGGTGTTACCTACAAGTTCACCCCTCCCTACCAATCCCAAAGCAATGGGTTGGTTGAACGGTTCAACTGTACACTGAAGGGAACTATTATTGGTCTCTCAGAACTCATCAGGTGTAAGTGGGACTTCCTGTTACCAAGCAGCCCCCTCAGATGATCTGGAGGTGCTGCACCACTTTTGGCACCCTGAAGGACGCCATGTGCCCAGCACCATTGCTCAAGGCTCCTGACTTCTAAAAGTAATTTTTGGTGCAGACACCTCAGAGCACAATGTGGGAGATGTGCTTTCATAGCTAAACGAAGAGGGCCTAGATCAACCTGTAGCCTTCAATAGTATGAGGTTACTTCCCAGGTGTTAGACTGTTTATCCTTGGCGTGGTCTCCCTCAACTTTTTGCCTCTGTTTCCCAGGTTGTTGATGTGTGCTGGACTATGATATTTCTGTTTTGTTACTCTTGGCACTTTACCACTGCTAACCAGTGCTAAAGTGCATGTGCTCCTGTACAAAATGTGAATGCAATTGGTTTATCCATGATTGGCATGTTGGATTTATTAGTAAGTCCCTAGTACAGTGCATTAGAGGTGCCCAGGGCCTGTAAAGCAAATGCTACAAGTGGGCCTGCCGCACTGGCTGTGTCATCCACATAAGTAGCTCTGTAATCATGTCTCAGACCTGCCATCGCAGTGTCTGTGTGTGCAGTTTTAACTTTAAATTCGACTTGGCAAGTGTACCCACTTGCCAGGCCAAAACCTTCCCTTTTCTTACATGTCAGACACCCTTAAGGTAGGCCCTAGGTTGCCCCAAGGGCAGGGTGCAGTGTATGGTTAGGTTAGGACATACAGGCCCTCATTACAACATTGGCGGTGAGTGCCGCTTACCACCATGCTGACTGCCGCCAACATACCGCGACTGGGGTTGTATACCGCTAGCCTTACTATGACCCACACATAGAAATCTTCCACTATACAGACACACACACAAGTCCGCCAGCCCAAAGGTCAGTGATAAACTGGCGGTACCAAAACCCACACAGTTACGCCAACAGAAATACGCCCACAGCATCATGACCCACGAATCACCGCGGCGGTCATTCAACCACGGTAATCCATTGGCGGTACACACTGCTGCACTCAAAATACACACACACTAACAAAACAACACCACATTGGACAATTCAAAATAAACACACCTGACACACATACACACACCACACCCACACACCCACAACACTATAAAACACACACCCACAATGCCCACAACCCTTTACGACCCAAAGATTTTGTCAAGTGAGAGAAAGACAAGCCAGGAGTACCCACTGAATCTGAGCCACAAAACACCATTACCCATACACCATCCATGCACCACACAGCACACACCCCAACACATCACCCCACACACCCTCACACACTACACCCATGGCACCACAAAGATACCCCATGTTCTCAGAGGAGAAGCTAAGGGTCATGGTGGAGGAAATCATCCGGGTAGAGCCACAGCTATTCGGATCACAGGTGCAGCAGATGTCCATTGCTAAGAAGATGGAGCTATGGCGGAGAGTCGTGGACAAGGTCAATGCCGTGGAACAGCACCCCAGAACAAGGGATGACATCAGGAAGAGGTAGAATGACCTACGGGGGAAGGTGCATTCTGTGGCAGCAAGACACCAGATAGATGTACAGAGGACTGGGGGTGGACCCCCACCTCCTCCCCCATAAGTAACAACATGGGAGGAGCAAGTCTTGGCGATCATGCATCCTTAGGGCCTGGCAGTAGTAGCAGGAGGACTGGGCTCTGTAAGTCAAATCTTTACTACTTTATCCCCCCCTACTTGCATGCCATCACAAACTCCTACCCTACCCTCACCTCCATCACTCCTCCACCTCACAAATACCCCACCATCACAACCCACCCATCCCAATACCAAGTCCTGCATGCAATAACAATGTATGGACCCCCATCACAGACCTGCATAGACACCCATCACCACAGCATGCACACTAGTAACAATCACTTAGCCAAACCAATCACAACTCACACAAGCCAAAGCTGGCTTACTAATAACAACCATAAAGAGAAACATATCCATGCACAAGATGGCACACGCAGATACAATAACACTGCATTTACATTCCCACAGGACCCCCACTCAATGTCACCAGGGAGAAGGTGCCAGCCACATCCAGTCCCCCCCCAAGAAGAGGCCCACAGTGATGACAGCAGCTCTGCACGCCTTGATCACAATGACCAACCTGGCCCATCAGGGACCTCTGGACAGTTGGTGACCCAGGCACAGTGGCCATAGAAATAGGGAATTCAAGCTGCCATGTTCAATGTCAAACACAAAACTGCAATGGAAGGTGAAGTTACAGTGTCTAACCTGTGTGTCACTGGAAGTACTGTTGAATTAGTGTAGTTCTGTTGTCCACATCTTCCTCCTCTGCCTCCTCTTCGTCACTGTCCACAGGCTCCACCGCTGCCACACGATGATCCCCAGGCTCATCCTCCTGCAGAAAAGGCACCTGCCATCTCAAGGCCAGGTTGTGCAACATGCAACGATGATCTGGCACACCTCCTTGGGTGAGTAGTACAGGGATCCACCTGTCAGATGGAGGCACCGGAATATGGCCTTCAGGAGGCCAAAGGTTCGAACAATTATCCTCCTTGTTCGCCCATGTGCCTCATTGTAACATTCCTCTGCCCTTGTCCTTGCATTCCACACTGGGGTCAGTAGCCGTGAGAGGTTGGGGTAACGAGAGTCACATGCAAAAATCAAGGGATACCTGTTAGCCACACACTCACCCTTAGGGCCAAACCCACACCCCTATACCTACATCAACTGGGTGGGAACCATGTGCTCACCTATTAGCCACACCCAGTGCCTCTGGAGTTGAGACATCACATATGGGATGCTGGTATTCCTCAGGATAAAGGCATCATGCAAAAAGCCAGGATACTTTGCATTGACATGGGAGATGTACTGATCTGCCAAACACGCCATCTGCACATTCAGAGAGTAAAAGCTTTTTCTATTTCTGAACACTTGTTCATTTCTCCGGGGGGGGGGTGGGGGGGGGACAAATGCAATATGTGTACCATCAATGGCAACAGTGATGTTGGGGATATGTCCCAGTTCATAGAAGTCAGCCTTCACTGTGGCCAAATCCTCCACCTGGGGGAATATGATCTAGCTGCACATGTGTTTCATCAGGACAGTTAACACTCTGGTCAACAAGTGTAAGAACATAGGCTGTGACATCCCTGATGTCATGGCCACTGTCTCTTGGAAGGAACCACTTCCCAGGAAATGGAGCACTGACAGGATCTGCACTAGAGGTGGGTTACCTGTGGGGTGGCAAATAGCTGAGATCAGGACTTGCTCCAATTGGGCACACAGTTCTTGGATTGTGGCCCTATCAAGCCTGTAGGTCAGGATAATGTGCCTGTCCTCCATTGTTGCCAGGTCCACCAGGAGTCTATACACTGGGGGATGTCTCAATCTCCTATTCATCCTCAGTGGTTAAACTCCAGGATGAAAAACGGTGAGCAGAAGGTCATATACACACATATTCCAACATTAATATGCAATTTTTTTTTACAGAAACAGTATGGAAAGTCGTAAGTCAGTTGATGTGCCAATGTCTGCTGTGACACAGTTAGGTGCCATGGTCTGTGCCCCCCTGAAATGGAGGCTGCCTGACCTGTGAGGAGGAACAAGTGGAAATGAGGTAATTCCGCTGGTGTTGCGGCTCACAATTTAAAAATACATCTTTTAGTGAAGTTTAAGATTGTGTGTTTGAAAATGCCACTTTTAGAAAGTGAGCATTTTCTTGCTAATACCATTTCTGTGACTGCCTGTTTGTGGATTCCCTGTCTGGGTCAGTTTGACAGTTGGGCTGGTTGCACCTTACACTAGACAGTGACACAAATGGAGCTGGGGTGTAGCCTGAATATCCTGATGAGTCATCTGTGCTAGGAGGGGGGAGGAGTGGTCACTCACACCTGAAAGGGCTGTGCCTGCCCTCACACAATACAGTCTCCAACCCCCTGGTGAGTGTCTGGGGCCTGGCCTGGGCAAGGCAGGATTTCACATTCAAGAGAGACTTTGTTTTGAAGTAGGCCTACTTCAAAGGAGAAATTGGATATAAGAAGGGCACCCAAAACCACAGACTTTAGAACACTTCTTGAAACTAAGAGGAACCTCTGCCTGGAGAAGAGCTGAAGAGCTGAGGAAGAAGAGCTGCCCTACCTGTGACTTTGCTTTGTGGAGCTATTCTGCAGTTGCTGCTTCTGCCAGAGTAAGAGGGCAAAGACTGGACTTTGTGTGCCTTCCATCTTGTGAAGATCTCCAAGGGCTTGATTTAGAGCTTGCCTCCTTTTGTTTTAAGTCTCATGGACAGCACAGACTTCTCTCTGCCAGCACCTGGAGTCTCTGGAGAGACTCCTACTCTGCCCTGTGGTGCCCATCCAGTTTCTGGGACCCTGAAAGGAGAATCTGGCAGCCAAAGAGGAAGAAATCCACGCACAGAACGATGTGCGGGGAAAAGATCGACGTGACTCCGATCTGCAGCTGGGAAATCAATGTGCTGCCGGCTTCGCGGCTGAAAATCAACGTTCACCTGTAACGCCACTGAAGAATCGACGCACTGAGCTGGAGAAACGATGTGCAGCATCGCTGATGGAGGCTGGGGAGATTGCAACTCGCGATGCGTGGTTTTCGGATCATCGTGCGTCTGGATTTCTGACACAAACACCGCTGGGCGTGTAAAAATAACGCAAGGACTGCCCCGACCCGAGAGTGCTGACTGGATCAACACATCGCTCTCCTGCGGAGAAAAGAAACGATGCACCCGACCCGACAAAAGGAGAAACAACACAAGGTCTTACTCGTGAGTGAAATCGACGCATCCCGAGCCCTTTTTGATGCACACTCACCCGTGCAGGGTTATTTTTGATGCACCCAAAGTACATTTTCACACTAACAGTGTTAGTGTGTGTTTAAAATTACATAAAGACTCTTTTTGCTTTTTAATTGATAACTTGACTTGTGGATTGTGGATTTTTGTAGTTTTGGTCTTGTTTTGTTTAGATAAATAGTCTCTATTTTTCTAAACCTGTGTTGTGTCATTTTGTAGTGTTTCCATTAAGTTACGGTGTGTGTTGGTGCAAATGCTTTACACCTAGCACTCTGAAGTTAAGTCTACTGCTCGTGCCAAGCTACCAAGGGGATAAGCAGGGGTTAGCTGAAGGTGGTTCTCTTTTACCCTGACTAGAGTGAGGGTCCTTGCTTGGACAGAGATTAACCTGACTGCCAACCAAAGACCCCAATTCTAACACCAGGGGAAATAGGTGGAGAACAATAGAACATGAAGCTTTTAGTGTGGTCTGGGTGCTGAAGAAGCTAAGACCCTACTTGTTTGGGACTCACTTCCAGATTCACACAGACCAAAGGCCCCTCAGATGGCTAATGCAGATGAGGGATAAGAATCTCTAACTGTTGAAGTGGTCCACCTTCCTACAGGGAGTGTACTGTACAGCTGAACACCACCTTGAAAAAGAACACAACAGTGCTGATGGTCTGTTCAGGTTCTTCTGCCTTAGTGATGAGAACTCCCAAGAGATTGGGTAGTCCTCCCCACTTTCAGCTGGGAGGACACATGTTAGATCTGTCAGCTCTTGGCATGGTTTCCGCAGTCTTTTAGCTTCTTACTGTTTTTGATTATGTGCTGAATTTCATTTTTGCTGGCTTTAGTACTTTGGGCACTTTACCACTGCTGACCAGTGCTAAAGTGCAAGTGGTCTCTGTCTAAAATGTTGTGGGTGATTGGGTTATCCATGATTGACATATTTAATTTGCATGTGGCTCCCTAGTATAGTGCACCATGTGTGCCCAGGGCCTGTAAATCAAATGCTACTAGTGGGCCTGCAGCACTGATTGTGCCACACACAAGTAGCCCTGTACACGTCACAGACCTGCCATTTCAGTGTCTATATAGGCAGTTTTAAATTGCAACTTTGACTTTGCCAGTGCACCTGCTTGCCAGGTGCAAACCTTCCCTTTTACTACATGTAAGTAAAATACATCTTTTTGTGAAGTTGGTTTTTGAAAGTGAGTTTGAAAATGCCATTTTTAGAAAGTGGCATTTCCTTCTTCAACTGTTTTTGTGCCTCTGCCTGGCTCTGGAATACACATCTGGGTCAGTATGACAGTTGGGCTGTTTGTGAATTCAATGTAGACAGTCACACAAAGGGAGCTGAGATGTGCTCTACATATGCTGGTGGTCTTCCTGTGCTACAGTGGTGGGAGGAGCTGACACTTGCACCTGAATAGGGCTGTGCCTGTCCTTACACAAAGCAGTCTCCATCCCCCTGGAGTGTGTCTTGGGCCAGGGCAGGGAAAGGCAGGTTCCTGTGCATGACAAAGACTTCTCGTTGAAGGTAGCCTACTTGAAAGAGAGCAATGGTTATAATTACAGGACCTCTGACCCCACAAAATTAGAACAGTTCTGGACTGAGGTCTTTTTGCCAGGAAGACGAACTAGATGCTGCAGGAGGGACTGCCACTTTGCCTGTTGCTTTGTTGTGCTGACCTACTGCTTGCTGCTTCTGTCCTGGGAGTGAAAGAACTGGAATTTGCTTTCAACTTTCTGCTTTCCAAGGTTCTCCAAAGTCTTGAGTTGAGATTGAAACCTGTTAACACGTCTCTGGGACACCAAAGGCTTATTCTGTCAGCACCTGAGCTCCTCAGCTGTGAGCCCTGTCCTGCCAAGTGGTACCAAATCTAGTCTAGGCCCTTGAAGGAGGTTTTTGATGCTACAAAGAGAATCTCCACGCATCGAATCACTGCATCAATTTGAAACGACGCATCGCTAGAAGGATTCAACGCATTGCCACTGCCTTCACCGGAGCTTAGTCCCTGCTTGATGCAACAACCATGGTTTTCAACGCATGCCCCAGCTTTCCATTACAGTGCGTCGGAAGATCCACAGCTGTGTGAGTTTTGATCAAAGCATCACTGAAGTCCATGATGCACTGCCCTAACGCAGCACCTGGTTCTTCTCTGTGAGATCAACAAATCACAGCTTGTCTTCTGACGCATCACTGACACATCTTCCCTGGGCGACATTATCTTCATCAACATATGGCTCATCATTTATCCTGTTGCAGTGAGGAACCGATGCATCACCTCCCCTGCAACAGTAAGGAACAGATGCAGCTCTGGCTCTTTTGACGCATCACCTTCCCTGCAGCTCACATCGTCTTTGTTTTCCATGCTTCTCTGGTACTTTGCCTCAGTCAAGCGCTTCATTGATGTCAAGGAGCTGCAATTGCATTTAATTCTTTACAAGTGATATCTTTGCTTGTGATGTTGGATTTTTGTTGATTTGGTCCTGTTTTACCCAGATAAATATTGGTTATGTTTGTAAACTGGTGTGGAGTACTTTTGTGGTGTTTTCACTGTGTTACCTTGTGTGCATACAAATACTTTACACATTGTCTCTGAGATAATCCTGACTGCTTGAGCTAAGATACCAAGGGGGTGAGCAGGGGTTATCTAAGGTGTGTGGCTCCCCTTCCCTAACTAGAAAAAGAGTCCCTCTTTGGACAGGGTGCAAACCACTGCCAACTAGTGACCCCATTTCTAAAACCTTTCAACCACTATTATAATTGGAATACAAAGGCAACCATTACAATGAAAAGAGTATTGGCTGGAGTGGAGTGGTAGAAAGGTGGGACAAGGGGGAGTCAGAGGAACTATAATGGTAGGTAGTTACTAGAATGAAGGGATCTTCAAGGCTGGCATTGGTGCTGGTTGCACCTGGTGCAGAATCTTTTTTGTCTACCCCTCAATTACCTCCTTCTCCCTGGATTCCCTCAATATCACCCTCCAACAGTGCCCTCAACTCTTCAAAGCCTTCTTTCACATGCATTTGATTTGTTTAAGAGAGCTATTCATACCAGCATAAGGTGTCAGAGCACTGTGCATCACATGCAAACATCATTAGAGATAAAGGGGCATATTTATACTCTGCTTGTGCAGAATGTGCATCAAACATTTTGACGCACATTCGGCGCAAAACGTGCACCATATATATACTACGACGCCTGACCCCACGGACGTCAAAATTCCTCCATGTGCGTCATTTTTTGGATGCGGGAAACTGCCTTGCGTTAATGACATGCAAGGTAGGTGTTCCCGCCTACTTAAATGACTTTAAGGCCTGTGCGCCTAATTTATACTCCAGTGTCATTTTGATGCACAGGAGGAGGTGGGCCTTAAAAAACGGCGCCCAGCCTGATGAGAGCCATTTTTTAACACCTGGGTGAGGGCAGCCGTTAAGGGACCCGTGGGCTCACTTCCATGGTCACCATTTTTTGACACACAACCCCCATTTTCCCCTACGCCGGCGCTGCCTGGTTTGAGTCTTTTTTTTTTACTCTGACCAGCCCGCAGCGCCGGCTAACGTCAATCCTTAAATAAGGCGCCCGCATGGCGCGTAGGAAAGGCATTAGCCGGTGGTAAAATTTTTGACGCAAGCGCCAGCACTGGTTTGCGTCAAAAAGTATAAATATGGGCCAAAGTATCATAAATGTGTAAATCAGTCTTTAGAAAGTGTTACATAAAACAATGAGGATTACAAGGTGTAGAAATGACATGCCATCCATACTGGTAGGTGTAGGAGGCTGGCCTGGTTTGTAGTGGGTACCTTGGGTACTTACACCTTATACCAGGTCCAGTTATCCCTTATTAGTGAAATGCAGTAGTGTTCTAGCTGCTTAGGCTGATAAAGGTAGCTATAGCAGAGCAGCTTAGGCTGAACTAGGAGACATGCAAAGCTCATGCAATACCACTTATACTCTGTTTGCGTCGAATGAGCATCAACACTTTTGATGCACATTCAGCGCAAAACGTGCACCATATTTATACTATGACGCCCGACCCCGCGGACGTCAAAATTCCTCCGTGTGCGGCATTTTTTGGATGCGGGAAACTGCCTTGTGTTAATGACATGCAAGGTAGGCGTTACCGCACAAAAAATGACTTTAAGGCCTGTGCGCCTTATTTATATTCCTCGTCATTTTGACGTGCAGGAGGAGGCGGGCCTTAAAAAACTGCACCCAGCCTGATGAGCGCCATTTTTTAACACCTGGATGAGGGAAGGCGTTAAGGGACCTGTGGGCTCACTTCCATGGTCTCTGACCATGGAAGCAGTCCAGATGTGCCCTTCCCTGCCCCCAGGGACACCCACCCTCGCCCACCCCTGGAGGACACCCATGGATGGGGGGACCCATCCCAAGTAAGTACAGGTAAGTTCAGGTATGTATTATTATTTTTTTTAAGTGGCATGGGGGGCCTAATTTGGCCCCCCTACATGCCACTGTGCTCAATGGCCATGCCCAGGGGACAGAAGTCCCCTGGCCATGGCCATTGGGCAAGGGGACATGACTCCTGTCTTTGCTAAAACAGGAGTCATTTCAATAGGGGTTGTGCGCCAAAAAATGGCACAAGTCCGGTTTGAGCCATGATTTTTTACTCAAACCTGACTTGCACCATTTTTTGACACACAACCCCCATTTTCCCCTACGACGGCGCTGCCTGGTTTTAGTCTTTTTTTTTTACTCTGACCAGCCCGCATCGCCGGCTAACGTCAATCCTTAAATATGGCGCCCTCATGCGCGTAGGAATGGCGTTAGCTGGTGGTAACATTTTTTACGCAAACCAGCGCCAGCGCTGGTTTGCGGCAAAAAGTATAAATATGGGCCATAGTACTTATACACAAATAAAGTCAATACTCAGTGTTACCAAAAATAAAGGTATTTATTTAGGTGACACAGTACCAAAAATATCTAGAGACAATACTCCTTCTGGAGGTAAGTATTATACACAATATATACATTAGACACCAAAATTAGGCAAGTAAATAGTCATAGAACAATGCAAACAGTAGGGGAATGTACTCGTGCACCGTTTTCTTATACTAAATAAGTCCGGACGAGAGGGGTCATTCATACATTATTACGTTGCACGGACCAACTTACACATGGTCAGCGATTGGAATACTTTACTGTGTCAACAAAGTTTGGCTTGTGCTATACCCAATTTAGCCTTGAAAAAGTCACGGGGAGTACTCACTCCCATGACGAAACACGTGTTGGCTGTCTCTGTCTTTCATTAAAGATGAATTCTTCACTTCAAGGACTTCATCGAATCCCTATTTATATATATGTTTCATGCGAATTGGACTATTGAAATTTTGAATCTGAATATTAATAACTACTGATTATATAGACAACAATTTATTTACGTGTGCCTTGGTCTCTGTGCTAATAATGTGGTGTTTCTGTGTTGACACATTTAGGAGGTAGGGGAAGATCCTCCTGGGCCGAGAGCACCGTACCTCAAATTAATAGTAATTTTGTTTCATTACTCAAGAGGGGATTGTTGGGAGCGCTATTTTTCCCTGAACGTTTCTTCCCATTAGTATATTATAGTAAGGGAATCCTATAGAATGCAATGGGAGAAAATAGGTCTAGGGGCAACACAAACCATCTACTAAAAAAGTGGAATGTGAATCACAAATTCCCCCCCTAGACAAGTGTAGCGTGTGCAGAATCACTGGGAGCGTAAGAATACAGTAAAGGCAAGTACATTACCCCACCCCAGAGCCCAGAAAAGCAGGAGTAAAGTACTGCAAGTTTCCTTAGAACACACTACACCTCGTTTTGGGGATTTAGCAGCAGCCAACCAAGTCTGCAAAGAACAACTGCTGGATTATTGGACCTGAAGACCTACAAAGGAAGGGGACCAAGTCCAGAAGTCGAAAGAAGTTCCAGGAAGGACAGGAGTCCCTGCCAACCCAGAAGAGGGTGCAAAGGAAGAGTCCCCGGTTAGTCGAAGATAGCAGCAATGCACCCTAGGAAGATGCCAGTGAGTTCCTGCATAATGCAAAAGATGTCCCAGGGCATGAAGGTTGTTGCAGATGAGATTTTGTGTCCGAAGTTGCCAACAAGATTTGGCTACGACAAAAGTGCATTCTTTAATCAAAATGGTGCTGGGTGGACGTAGGAGGGACCTGGGGGCCTGAACTCTGTGTGAGGAGAAAGAGAGGGTTCTCAGCATTTTAAAGAGCCCTCAGGATGCCAGCCAGCACACCCAGACGCCACAGGATCTGGGTTCAAAGGAGGTTCAAAACGTGGTTGATGCAGCACAACAATAGAAGGTCCCACATCGCCGGAGGACAACTCAGCAAGTTGAGCGTCGCAGGGTGGAGTGCTGGGGACCTGGGTCAGGTAGTACATGAAGGAATTTTGCAAAGAGTGCACAGAGGCCTCAGGAGGTGAAGAAGACACAGTACACAGGGGTACCATTGTTCTCGGGGAAGGCAAGGTTGTTGATTTCTACCCTCTGTGTCCTTAGGAGCAGGCTTGTTGATGTGAGAGGAGTCCCAGGATACTGGTCGTCATCTTGGAAGGTGCCTGCTTGGAACAGGGGAGTGACTCCATCCCTCCACCGGAGATTACTTCGGTTCTTCTGGTGCAGGGTGAAGACAGGGAGTCCCCAGAGCGTGCACACCATGGAAACTGTTGCAGTTGCTGACTTGAAGCTGTAGTTGCTGAAGAAAAGTATCTCTTGTAGACACTTTGTTGCAGTTACAGCGTTTCTTGGAGAAGGCTGTGGTTGATCCGAGGTCAGAAGAGTCTGAAGTTGTTGCAGAGGATTCCTGAGGAAACCTGCAAGCAGAATCTGAAGAGAACCCACAGGAGAGACCCTAAATAGCCCTGAGAAGGGGATTGGCTACCTTATCTGGTATGGACCTATCAGGAGGGGTCTCAGATGTCACCTGCTGGCACTGGCCACTCAGAGCCCTCCATAGCGCCCCCACACCATGCAAAGCAAGATGGCTGAAGTCTGGGACACACTGGAGGAGCTCTGGGCACCACCCCTGGGTTGGTGATGGACAGGGGAATGGTCAGTCCCTTTTCCTTTATCCAGTTTTCCACCAGAGCAGGGGAGAAGGGGTCCCAGAACCTGTGTAGACTGGTTTCTGCAAGGAGGGCACCATCTGAGCCCTTCAAAGCATTTCCAGAGGCTGGGGGAGGCTACCCCTCCCCAGCCTGTAACAGCTATTTCCAAAGGGAGAGGGTGTAACACCCTGCTCTCAGAGGAAATGCTTTGTTATGCCTTCCTGGGACTGGGCTGCCCAGACCCCAGGAGGGCAGAACCCTGTCTGTGAGGTGGCAGCAGCTGTAGCTGCAGTGCAAGCCACAGAGAGCTGCTTTGGCAGTACTGGGCGTCCATGGTGGAGCCCCAAGGATGCATGGAATTGGCTCCCCAATACCAGATTTGGAATGAGGGGAACAATTCCATGAACTTAGACATGTTACATGGCTATATTCGGAGTTACCATTGTGAAGCTACATATAGCTACTAACCTATATGTAGTGCACACGTGTAATGGTGTCCCCGCACTCACAAAGTCGGGGGAAATGGCCCTGAACTATGTGGGGGCACCTTTGCTAGTGCAAGGTGCCCTCACACTTAGTAACTTTGCACCTAACCTTCACCAAGTGAAGGTTGGACATATAGGTGACTTGTAAGTTACTTAAGTGCAGTGAAAATGGCTGTGAAATAGTGTGTGCACTATTTCATGCAGGCTGCAATGGCAGTCTGGGTAAGGGTTTGTCTGAGCTCCCTATGGGCGGCAAAAGAAATGCTGCAGCCCATATGGATCTCCTGGAACCCCAATGGCCTGGGTACCTAGGTACCATGTACTAGGGACTTATAAGGGGGTCCAGTATGCCAATTGAAATTGGTAAAAGAAGTCACTGGCCTACAGTGACAAATTGAAAAGCAGAGAGAGCATAAGCACTGAGGTTCTGGTTAGCAGAGCCTCAGTGACACAGTTAGGCACTACACAGGCATACACATTAGGCCATAAATTCAGAGCACTGGGGTCCTGGCTAGCAGGATCCTAGTAACACAGTAAAAACACACTGACACACACTCACAAACAGGCCAAAAGTGGGGGTAACCATGCTAGAAAGAGGCTACTTTCCTACAGTAGGCAGTATATTTTAAATGTGCTTGGTCTGCAGAAGCATAAACTTAGGATTTAAAACATATCATAGTGATTGAGTTCGCTTTACGAACAATAATGTATTTCTATCCAAATGTACCCTTTTTAGCAACATTAGGCTAATGACAGACTATGGAAAAAACATTGGGACATATTTAAGACCCCCTAGTGCCATTCTAATGCCACATTAGCGTAATTGTTGTTACTCTAATGTGGCTTTAGAAGGCCAAAAATGCTGTGCCATGTTTACAAAGTGGTGCAATGTATGCATTGTGCCACTTTGTAACATTTTGCGCTACATTATTCCTGCGCCAGGCATAATGTATGCAAAATGGATGTACCTACAGTATGTTAGGGAGGCCCATAAAATAGTGCAAAAAATCTAAAAGATTTCCTTGCACCATTTTTTGTGGCACTTTTAACACCTGCTCAGAGCAGGCATTAAAAGAAGGCTTTCATTGCTTACAATTGGCCTCTCAGTGCTTTGCAGGATTAGAGTCATAATTTTTTATGCTAATCCTGCAAAGTGCCGGACTAGCATCAAAAATTCAGAAGCTAGTCCCCTGACTACCGCAATGGTGCCTGTATTTGACAGACATGGTGGCATTAGGGGGGCGCTAAGGGGCGCAAGAAAAGTGGTGCTGCACTGTGTGAAGCATCACTTTTCTTAAATATGTCCCATAATGTTCTAACCTATACCATGCAGTTTGCATGCAGCTCTTTGCTGGCAATTTATAGGTTACAGTGCTCTATTAGGTTTGTAGCTTATAAACTGCAAGTTAACAAAAGGATGTCTGTGAATAAAGCAGTAACCCACTGTGCAATCCACACACAATACAGTTCTGCGAGCTACCTTATGATGAGTCAAACCGGCCACTGGACAAAACTCTGATCTCTTGCTGGAAAGAACATTAATCACATGATTTATCGTGAAACTTTTACTGTACCCTGAAAGCTGCTGGACACACAAGGAACTCTGCAGCGTGTGCTTTTGAATGCACTTATTAATACACACATTCACATCCCCCAACCCCCCACTTGCACAGTCAACGCCAGGTGCGACTGCACTGGACACACCACACTAAAGCTAGCCATGAGGCTCCTGCTGAGGAAACAAATGTTCCACGTTTCATCTGGCTGTGAAGCATCACTATTTTATCGATATGAATATCATTTCAGCAACTAATATGATTGCATACCTGACAAAGACCCGTTTCACACGCAGACTCGAACTTTTTACAGTTACAAATGACTTTATTTTAGCTTTCTCCACTCTAAAATTGTCTCCCGATCAATGTAAGTCAGTGGGGTAAATAAATCCCCTTGATTAATTTTTCACCATCTCCCTCTTTCCTGCTTAAGAACGTTGACGCGTTGATCACTGAAATAAACGGTGTAATCAAGTGCAACATTAGTGGTAAAGACTCTTGTCTATACGTTCCTGTGCACTTGCAGTGAGTGTATAAGCATGGGCTGGGAGCCGACCCTATGAGCAACGCTGCAACATTTGTTCAAAGTATGGACTTCTTTCTGCAATTCAAAAGAACAAAGTCTACGGTTTAGCAACGGTTCCAGTGTAGATGGATATGGAATGAGTCACGAAAGACAAAAGCTCTTATGTAAGATTATCGTACACATCTGTGAACATGAAAACGCTCCCTGAAGCACTTTTAGTACTTTTGTGATATTTCTTCTTCAGCAAAGAGCATTGGGTTAAGTGCCTTGCATCTTGCTTTATAATAGAAGTTCAAAACAATTGTACATTTCTACTCGAATGTTCTATCGAGTAAAGGACCAGAGGGAAGAGACCTAAATATTTCTTTCTCCCATTTCTGTCATTTCAGTTGGGATTATTTTATTAAGATCTTGAATTAGTGCATGAGGTTTGCCTGAGAATATTATTTTCTCACACAAGAAATGCTGGCAAAGATGGGAATAGGTTACTATACTGTAGTGAAAACCATGTCCCTCATTCGAAAGCGGTGCTGAGTAAGCATACACAATGCATTGCATAATTTATCCAAACATTCTAGAGCACAGCTGTTCTTATTAAGGCTCAGGCAAAAATGTTCGCAACTCCGATGTTACTCTCTAATTTAGCATTTTATATATATATACATATATATATTACTCCAAGTGCACAAAATGATGCCAGTAGGTCAGGGAGTTGGGGACAACCTTTTAGCATGGGGGAATCGGAACACAGGAACGACAATAACACACTCAGCTGTTGTTCGCCACACTTTTGAGGAATTTCGAATTAAAGCGCAAAAGCAGATTAATTTAATTTCGCAAATCCCTTTTCAGAACTTTTTGGCTGGAGATCCCTGCCTCAGCAATTTCTCAAAACATGCACAAAAATCATAAACAAGAATGCTACAAACAAATACACAAATTATGAATTGTTTTCTTCAATTCACAAAACAAACAAAAAAGCTAAATAATTTGAAATAATTTGAATGTCATTTGTAACGGAAAGTTGAAGCTTTTTAATTTGTTTTGGTGCAAGGGTGTACAGGTATCCCTTTTTGCACTAAAACAATATTGTAAAGCAATTTCCTTTTTCTATATGTGATGCACAATGCATTACACATAAAAAGTGAACGTAATGAGGAGAAATAAACATATTTCCCTTGTTATGCTCCATTAGGAAAGAGGTAGGGGCAGATTTAAGAAAAGTGTTGCAGCACCACTTTCCTTGTGCCCCTTAGCACCCCCCTACCACCAGCATGTGTGTGCCGTATTTAAAATATGGAGCACAATGGCGCATGGTAGGAGCCAATACCGTCATTTTTTTACGCTATTGATGTACTCAGCAGGAGTAGCACCAACATTTTGCGCTTCTCCTGCAGAGTACATAGGAGTTATGTAGTGCTTTGAAAGAATGGATGAGGAGTTTGAATTGTGTTCACTTATGTATGAGTAGTTAATTTAGCTCCTTGAGGTGAGGTGAAATGTGAGTGTGCATGGGAGGTTGAGAATTATTCTGGCCATGAGTTCTGAATGATCAGCAGCCTCCTGTTGTTCGTTGATCTCGGCATACTGGGTAATCCCATAGTTCAACATACTAGTGATGAGAGTTTGTGTGACAGTTTGTTAGTTGGGAGCCATTTGAATATCTTCCTTAGCATTTTCAGGATGTGGAAGCATGAGACAGTGACAACATTGAATAGAGCTGTCATGTAAAGTTTGCATCTGATGATAATCCCGAAACTCTTGGTGTGGGTAGTGAGGGTTGAGGTTGTCCCCAAACCTGCTAGCAACCAAGTGGAGTCCTATGGTGAGGAGATGTTTCTAAAGATCTGAATTTCATTCTTATCGATGTTCAGCTTCAGACAGTTGTACTGCACTCATTCTGTGATGTTGGTAATACATGCCATAAATCTGTTATAGGTGCCTAGCATCTTGTTTATAAGAGAAAGGATGAGTTGTGTTTCATCAGCATAGGAGAGAATGTTAAAATCTTGAGCAGGGCTGGACTGGGAACCCAAACAGCCTGGCAAATTTTGTCAGACCAGCCCTCATAGGGTGCGTAATTAGCAAGCCTGATGACTACAATGATGTCTGGGGGTTCTCCACCCCAAGAAATTTTGGAAAGAAATTGCAAAAATGGTGCATTCTACAACACATTTTTCATTATATATTCAAATGTTTTCTTTTTTTTAAAGCATGGTAAATGATGATCTTAGAGTGCACCAGGATACACCAAATTTTATTAAGGCTATTCAATGATTCCCTCACCATCACCCTCTAAGAGTGCCTCTCCTCTATTCATAGCTCCTCTATCGTATGTATTTTCTTTGTTTTATAGCACGTCTCTTACCAGCATACGGCGTTGGAGCACTTTACATCACACACACATACAGAGACAATGAATCGTATTTGTGTAAATAAGTGGATAGAAAAATGTTACATAAGACAAATGAGACTCTGCTGGCCAGAAGGATCATGTAAATGTTAAAGAGGTTCAAGCTCCTGCAGATAAGGTCAAAGACATCTGAGGTGAAGGGTGTCAGGCTGATGGACTGAGTCTTGGCAGCCAGGTAGAGCAGATCCCAAGGAGTGCATGACCATGTAGTCTGATGCTGTGTAGGCATTGAAAGAGGATCTGATAGTAGAACTTATCAAATTCTGCAGAGAGGTGTAGGATTGTGAGAAAGTAGCCTCTTTCTAGCCTTGTTACCCCCACTTTTGGCCTGTTTGTGAGTGTATGTCAGGGTGTTTTCACTGTCTCACTGGGATCCTGCTAGCCAGGGCCCAGTGCTCATAGTGAAAACCCTATGTTTTCAGTATGTTTGTTATGTGTCACTGAGACCCTGCTAGCCAGGACCCCAGTGCTCATAAGTTTGTGACCTATATATATGTGTTCCCTGTGTGGTGCCTAACTGTCTCACTGAGGCTCTGCTAACCAGAACCTCAGTGGTTATGCTCTCTCTGTACAAATTGTCACTAACAGGCTAGTGACCAATTTCACCAATTCATATTGGCATACTGGAACACCCTTATTCCCTAGTATATGGTACTGAGGTACCCAGGGTATTGGGGTTCCAGGAGATCCCTATGGGCTGCAGCATTTCTTTTGCCACCCATAGGGAGCTCTGACAATTCTTACACAGGCCTGCCACTGCAGCCTGAGTGAAATAACGTCCACGTTATTTCACAGCCATTTTACACTGCACTTAAGTAACTTATAAGTCACCTATATGTCTAACCTTTACCTGGTAAAGGTTGGGTGCTAAGTTACTTAGTGTGTGGGCACCCTGGCACTAGCCAAGGTGCCCCCACATTGTTCAGGGCCAATTCCCCGGACTTTGTGAGTGCGGGGACACCATTACACGTGTGCACTATACATAGGTCACTACCTATGTATAGCTTCACAATGGTAACTTCGAATATGGCCATGTAACATGTCTAAGATCATGGAACTGCCCCCCCCAATGTCATCCTGGTATTGGGGAGACAATTCCATGATTCCCCGGGTCTCTATCACAGACCCGGGTAATGCCAAACTGCCTTTCCCGCGGTTTCACTGCAGCTGCTGCTGCTGCCAACCCCTCAGACAGGTTTCTGCCCTCCTGGGGTCCAGCCAGACTTGGCCCAGGAAGGCAGAACAAAATACTTCCTCAGAGAGAGGGTGTTACACCCTCTCCCTTTGGAATAAGGTGTCAGGGCTGGGGAGGAGTAGCCTCCCCCAGCCTCTGGAAATGCTTTGATGGGCACAGATGGTGCCCATCTCTGCATAAGCCAGTCTACACCAGTTCAGGGATCCCTCAGCCTTGCTCTGGCGCGAAACTGGACAAAGGAAAGGGGAGTGACCCCCCCCTGACCTGCACCTCCCCTGGGATAACGAATGCAAGAGCTCATCAGAGTTCCTCTGCATCTCTCTCTTCACCTTCTGCCAAGGAATCGACTGCTGACCGCGCTGGAAGCCTGCAAAACTGCAACAAAGTAGCAAAGACGACTACTGCGACCTTGTAACGCTGATCCTGCTGCCTTCTCGACTGTTTTCCTGGTGGTGCATGCTGTGGGGGTAGTCTGCCTCCCCTCTGCACTAGAAGCTCCAAAGAAATCTCCCGTGGGTCGACGGAATCTTCCCCCTGCAACCGCATGCACCAAAGAACTGCATCACCGGTCCTCTGGGTCTCCTCTCAGCACAACGAGCGAGGTCCCTTGAACTCAGCAACTCTGTCCAAGTGACTCCCACAGTCCAGTGACTCTTCAGTCCAAGTTTGGTGGAGGTAAGTCCTTGCCTCCCCACGCTAGACTGCATTGCTGGGAACCGCGTGTTTTGCAGCTACTCCGGCTCCTGTGCACTCTTCGAGGATTTCCTTTGTGCACAGCCAAGCCTGGCACTCTAACCTGCATTGCACGACCTCCTGAGTTGTCCTCCGGCTTCGTGGGACCCTCTTGTGCAACTTCGGGTGAGCTCTGGTTCACTCCACTTCGTAGTGCCTGTTCCAGCACTTCTGCGGATGCTGCTTGCTTCTGAGTGGGCTCCTTCTCTTGCTGGGCGCCCCCTCTGTCTCCTTACGCAATTGGCGATATCCTGGTCCCTCCTGGGCCACAGCAGCATCCAAAAACCCTAACTGCGACCCTTGCAACTAGCAAGGCTTGTTTGCGGTCTTTCTGCACGAAAACACTTCTGCACGACTCTTCACGACGTGGAACATCCATCCTCCAAAGGGAAAGTTTCTAGCCCTTGTCGTTCCTGCAGAATCCTCAGCTTCTACCATCCAGTGGCAGCTTCTTTGCACACACAGCTGGCATTTCCTGGGCATCTGCCCACTCCCGACTTGATCGTGACTCTTGGACTTGGTCCCCTTGTCCACAGGTACTCTTGACAGGAAATCCATCGTTGTTGCATTGCTGATGTTATTGTTTCTTGCAGGATTCCCCTATCACGACTTCTGTGCTCTTTGGGGAACTTAGTTGCACTTTGCACCCACTTTTCAGGGTCTTGGGGTGGGCTATTTTTCTAACCCTCACTGTTTTCTTACAGTCCCAGCGACCCTCTACAAGGTCACATAGGTTTGGGGTCCATTCGTGGTTCGCATTCCACTTCTAGAGTATATGGTTTGTGTTGCCCCTATCCCTATGTGCCCCCATTGCATTCTATTGTGACTATACATTGTTTGCACTGTTTTCTATTGCTATTACTGCATATTTTGGTATTGTGTACATATATCTTGTGTATATTTGCTATCCTCATACTGAGGGTACTCACTGAGATACTTTTGGCATATTGTCATAAAAATAAAGTACCTTTATTTTTAGTATATCTGTTTATTGTGTTTTCTTGTGATATTGTGCATATGACACTAGTGGTACTGTAGGAGCTTCACTCGTCTCCTAGTTCATCCTAAGCTGCTCTGCTAAGCTACCTTTTCTCTCAGCCTAAGCTGCTAGACACCCCTCTACACTAATAAGGGATACCTGGGCCTGGTGCAAGGTGTAAGTACCCCTTGGTACTCACTACAAGCCAGTCCAGCCTCCTACATTGGTTGTGCAGCGGTGGGATAAGTACTTTGCAACTACTTACCACTTTTGTCATTGTACTTTTCATTAGAGAAAAATATACAAAACAAGTTCAGGGTATGTACACCTAACCAAAAATGTTTGCTTTTCTTCTCTCACTTCTTTTACTAAGTGCTGAAAAGTACATCTAAACTTTCAAAAAGTTCTTAAAAAGTTAAAAAAGTTTTTTTTCTGTTCTTTAAAAAGTTCTGAAACTTTTTCTTTCTTTTTCTGTCCCTTAAACTCTTGTCTATCATGTCTGGTACAGGCTAAACTCTTGATCTATCCAGCATAGCTTATGACAACCTTAGCTGGAAGGAAGCAAGGAGTCTCTGCATAGATAGAGGTTTAGGGGTAGGGAAGAATCCCTCAAGACAGCTGTTGGTTAATATGCTCATTGAACAAGATAAGACCTTAGTTAGCACTTCTGGTGAGAAATTGGCTGATGGTTCCCAATCTGATCCTGGGGCACCCCTAGCAAAAGATTTGGGAGGGAATCTTTCCAACCTGCCCCTTAGCAGGCCACTTAGCATAGCTGGTACTGATGTGAATTCACATCACAGTAAGAGTGTTGCTTCACATCACAGTAATAGTGTTGCTTCTCATCACAGTAGAAATGTCACTTCTGTAGGCCAGAATGTTAGTGTGCCATCTGTTAGGGCCAGGTCTCCCTCTGTTCATTCACACCATTCTTCTGTTTCAAGGCATGCCCAACCCACCCACCCTGATGACAGAGTGTTAGAAAGGGAGCTCAATAGATTGAGAGTGGAACAATCCAGGCTGAAGCTCAAGAAGCAACAGCTGGATTTAGATAGGCAGTCCTTTGATTTAGAAAAAGAAAGGCAGAGGTTGGGGTTAGGAACCCATGGTGGCAGCAGCAGTATTCCAAATAGTCATCCTGCAAAAGAGCATGATTCTAGGAATCTGCACAAGATAGTTCCCCCTTACAAGGAGGGGGATGACATTAACAAGTGGTTTGCTGCACTTGAGAGGGCCTGTGTTGTACAGGAGGTCCCTCAAAGGCAGTGGGCTGCTATCCTATGGCTATCTTTCAGTGGAAAGGGTAGGGATAGGCTCCTTACTGTAAAGGAAAGTAATGCCAATAATTTTACAGTTCTTAAGAATGCACTCCTAGATGGTTATGGCTTAACCACTGAACAGTACAGAATGAAGTTCAGAGAAACCAAAAAGGAGTCTTCACAAGACTGGGTAGACTTTGTTGACCATTCAGTGAAGGCCTTGGAGGGGTGGTTACATGGCAGTAAAGTTTCTGACTATGAAAGCCTGTATACCTTAATCCTGAGAGAGCATATACTTAATAATTGTGTGTCTGATTTGTTACACCAGTACGTGGTAGACTCTGATCTGACCTCTCCCCAAGAATTTGGAAAGAAGGCAGACAAATGGGTCAGAACAAGGGTGAACAGAAAAGTTCATACAGGGGGTGACAAGGATGGCAAGAAGAAAGATGGTAAGAAATCTCAAAATAAGCATGGGGATAAGGGTAAAACCAAAGATCCCACTTCAAATCTTAAACACTCTTCAGGGGGTGGGGATAAAACAAATTCTTCCTCTTCTTCTCAACCCACACACATTAAAAAGCCTTGGTGCTTTGTGTGTAAAAACAGAGGCCTTGAGCCAGGGGATATGTCCTGTCCAGGTAAACCCCCTGAGCCTACCACAACTAATACATCAAGCTCTAGTGCCCCTAGCAGTAGTGGTACTAGTGGTGGGACTGCTGGCAACAGTCAAGTTAAGGTTGTAGTTGGGTTCACTTATGGGTCCATAATAGAAACTGGGGTAGTCAGTCCCAAGACAGTTTCTGTCACACCTAGTGGCATTGGCCTTGCCACACTGGCTGCTTGTCCCCTTACAATGGATAAGTACAGGCAGACAATTTCAATAAATGGTGTTGAGGCCTTGGCCTACAGGGACACAGGTGCCAGTATCACTTTGGTGACTGAAAACCTAGTGCATCCTGAACAAAACATCATTGGACAACAGTATAAGATTATTGATGTCCTTAACTCCACTAAGTTTCTTCCCTTAGCTATAATACAGTTTAGTTGGGGTGGAGTTACTGGCCCTAAGCAGGTGGTAGTGCCACCTAGCTTACCTGTAGACTGTCTCTTAGGTAATGACCTAGAGGCCTCAGGTTGGGCTGATATAGAGTTTTATACCCATGCAGCCATGCTGGGCATTCCCGAGGAAATGTTCCCTCTCATTTCTACTGAAATGAAAAAGCAAAGGAGAGAAGGCCTGAAAACTCAGGATCCCTCTCCAACAACAGGTAAAAAGGGTATCACAGTATCCCCTAACCACCCTGCCAATCAGGATATCATTCATGTGGTGGGAGATACATCTCCTGGGGTGGCACCTGTTCCAAGGGAATCATCAGCTGGCAAAGCTGTACTCCCTGAGGTAGAAGTACCTCTCTGTGGGATAACTAACATTGGTGAGAAAAAGAGCACCATTTTAGTTAATATGGAGCATCCCTCCAACCCTCCCAGAGAAACTTTAGGCCAGAAACCCTGCACTGCCTCACAACACTTAGGACAGCATCCCTGCCCTAGTGTGGAGCTCATAGGACAGCATCCCTGCCCTGCTCCAAATCAAGAGAAATAGCATCCCTGTTCTCTCTTCCAGCCATATGGACAAAGTTTTTGCCCAGCTATGGCTTTACTGAGACAGCATCCCCGTCTGGCATTTTCATCACTACAAATGGGTTCAGTGGACAATTCCCACTGCTCTAAACTAAAACTTACTGATAGAAACTCTGAAAATATATCTTCACATTGTTGCTTAGCTAAAAAACTTCAAACAGGGTGGTTTACATCCCCACAGGGAAGTAACCATATAGTGGATGATAAAGGGAGTGACCAGTCTATTGCAGAGCTACTCTCTACTTATCACCACTTAGACAATAAAGTCTCAACTGGCCAAGGTTAGACTTATTGTCCTTCGTTTGGGGGGGGGGTTGTGTGAGAAAGTAGCCTCTTTCTAGCCTTGTTACCCCCACTTTTGGCCTGATTGTGAGTGTATGTCAGGGTGTTTTCACTGTCTCACTGGGATCCTGCTAGCCAGGGCCCAGTGCTCATAGTGAAAACCCTATGTTTTCAGTATGTTTGTTATGTGTCACTGGGACCCTGCTAGCCAGGACCCCAGTGCTCATAAGTTTGTGACCTATATATATGTGTTCCCTGTGTGGTGCCTAACTGTCTCACTGAGGCTCTGCTAACCAGAACCTCAGTGGTTATGCTCTCTCTGTACAAATTGTCACTAACAGGCTAGTGACCAATTTCACCAATTCATATTGGCATACTGGAACACCCTTATAATTCCCTAGTATATGGTACTGAGGTACCCAGGGTATTGGGGTTCCAGGAGATCCCTATGGGCTGCAGCATTTCTTTTGCCACCCATAGGGAGCTCGGACAATTCTTACACAGGCCTGCCACTGCAGCCTGAGTGAAATAATTCCACATTATTTCACAGCCATTTTACACTGCACTTAAGTAACTTATAAGTCACCTATATGTCTAACCTTTACCTGGTAAAGGTTGGGTGCTAAGTTACTTAGTGTGTGGGCACCCTGGCACTAGCCAAGGTGCCCCCACATTGTTCAGGGCCAATTCCCCGGACTTTGTGAGTGCGGGGACACCATTACACGCGTGCACTATACATAGGTCACTACCTATGTATAGCTTCATAATGGTAACTCCAAATATGGCCATGTAACATGTCTAAGATCATGGAATTGCCCCCCCCCAATGCCATCCTGGTATTGGGGAGACAATCCCATGATTCCCCAGGTCTCTAGCACAGACCCGGGTACTGCCAAACTGCCTTTCCCGGGGTTTCACTGCAGCTGCTGCTGCTGCCAACCCCTCAGACAGGTTTCTGCCCTCCTGGGGTCCAGCCAGGCTTGGCCCAGGAAGGCAGAACAAAAGACTTCCTCAGAGAGAGGGTGTTACACCCTCTCCCTTTAGAATAAGGTGTCAGGGCTGGGGAGGAGTAGCCTCCCTCAGCCTCTGGAAATGCTTTGATGGGCACAGATGGTGCCCATCTCTGCATAAGCCAGTCTACACCGGTTCAGGGATCCCTCAGCCCTGCTCTGGCGTGAAACTGGACAAAGGAAAGGGGAGTGACCACTCCTCTGACCTGCACCTCCCCTGGGAGGTGCCCAGAGCTCCTCCAGTGTGCTCCAGACCTCTGCCATCTTGGAAACAGAGGTGCTGCTGGCACACTGGACTGCTCTGAGTGGCCAGGGCCAGCAGGTGACGTCAGAGACTCCTTCTGATAGGCTCCTTCCGGTGTTGCTAGCCTATCCTCTCTCCTAGGTAGCCAAACCTCCTTTTCTGGCTATTTAGGGTCTCTGCTTTGGGGAATTCCTTAGATAACGAATGCAAGAGCTCATCAGAGTTCCTCTGCATCTCTCTCTTCACCTTCTGCCAAGGAATCGACTGCTGACCGCGCTGGAAGCCTGCAAAACTGCAACAAAGTAGCAAAGACGACTACTGCGACCTTGTAACGCTGATCCTGCCGCCTTCTCAACTGTTTTCCTGGTGGTGCATGCTGTGGGGGTAGTCTGCCTCCTCTCTGCACTAGAAGCTCCGAAGAAATCTCCTGTGGGTCGATGGAATCTTCCCCCTGCAACCGCAGGCACCAACGAACTGTATCACCGGTCCTCTGGGTCTCCTCTCAGCACGACGAGCGAGGTCCCTTGAACTCAGCAACTCTGTCCAAGTAACTCCCACAGTCCAGTGACTCTTCAGTCCAAGTTTGGTGGAGGTAAGTCCTTGCCTCCCCATGCTAGACTGCATTGCTGGGAACCGCGTGTTTTGCAGCTACTCCAGCTCCTGTGCACTCTTCGAGGATTTCCTTTGTGCACAGCCAAGCCTAGGTCCCTGGCACTCTAACCTGCATTGCACGACCTCCTGAGTTGTCCTCTGGCTTCGTGGGACCCTCTTGTGCAACTTCGGGTGAGCTCCGGTTCACTCCACTTCGTAGTGCCTATTCTGGCACTTCTGCAGGGGCTGCTTGCTTTTGAGTGGGCTCCTTCTCTTGCTGGGCGCCCCCTCTGTCTCCTCACACAATTGGCGACATCCTGGTCCCTCCTGGGCCACAGCAGCATCCAAAGACCCTAACCGCAACCCTTGCAGCTAGCAAGGCTTGTTTGCTGTCTTTCTGCACGAAAACACTTCTGCACGACTCTTCACAATGTGGGACATCCATCCTCCTAAGGGGAAGTTTCTAGCCCTTGTCGTTCCTGCAGAATCCTCAGCTTCTACCATCCGTTGGCAGCTTCTTTGCACCCACAGCTGGCATTTCCTGGGCATCTGCCCACTCCCAACTTGATCGTGACTCTTGGACTTGGTCCCCTTGTTCCACAGGTACTCTCGTCAGGAAATCCATTGTTGTTGCATTGCTGGTGTTGTTGTTTCTTGCAGCATTCCCCTATCACGACTTCTGTGCTCTTTGGGGAACTTAGTTGCACTTTGTACCCACTTTTCAGGGTCTTGGGGTGGGCTATTTTTCTAACCCTCACTGTTTTCTTACTGTCTCAGCGACCCTCTACAAAGTCACATAGGTTTGGGGTCCATTTGTGGTTTGCATTCCACTTCTAGAGTATATGGTTTGTGTTGCCCCTATCCCTATGTGCCCCCTTTGCATTCTATTGTGACTATACATTGTTTGCACTGTTTTCTATTGCTATTACTGCATATTTTGGTATTGTGTACATATATCTTGTGTATATTTGCTATCCTCATACTGAGGGTACTCACTGAGATACTTTTGGCATATTGTCATAAAAATAAAGTACCTTTATTTTTAGTACATCTGTGTATTGTGTTTTCTTGTGATATTGTGCATATGACACTAGTGGTACTGTAGGAGCTTCAATCGTCTCCTAGTTCAGCCTAAGCTGCTTTGCTAAGCTACCTTTTCTATCAGCCTAAGTTGCTAGACACCCCTCTACACTAATAAGGGATACCTTGGCCTGGTGCAAGGTGTAAGTACCCCTTGGTACTCACTACAAGCCAGTCCAGCCTCCTACAAGGATGATGAGGCCACTGAATCACTCTTGTCTAGGATCATGTGGATGTCATCTGTGGTAGTAATGAGTGCAGTTTTGTTTCTATGGTTGGATCTGAATTCAGAATCAGTGGTGTCAAGGTGTTTGTGATTGTTGCAGTATATGCTTGGTTGATGATTTTCTATAGTACCTTTTCGTAGTATGGAAGCGGGGGGTAGATTTATAGTTGATGATCATAGAGGAATCCATGGAGGGTTTCTTCAGTAAGTGGAGGACTTTTGCATGTTCCCAAGCATCTAGGAAGGTTGCTAAGGAGATGGAGGTATTCACAGTGAGTGTGATCTTGGTGCTGATTGATGACGTCCTGAGACTATGAGTAATAGGGACAAGGGTCCAACAAGGCCCTGGAGTAGATTTGCTTTATGGTGGTGGTGGTTTCTTCATGGGTGATGTCAGTCCATGGGGTAAATGTAGCCTTTTAGGATGAGGTTAGGGATTGATTGTTGAGGTCTGTTTGGCCTGGTTGCATGTTGCAAATGCTGTATATGATGATGATGATGTTTGTGAAGAACAGGGAGGGGTTGTTGCAGTGGTCTTGTAAGGGGCTGGTTGAATTGGAGGTGACCACTGGTAAGCTGAATTCTTTCACAATGCTGAACAATTCATTGCTTTTGTTGGTACTGGTGTCAATGTGGTCTGCCAAGGTGCGGCCTTTAGTTGTCCAGATCAGTTGGTTACAGTGTCTTCGGGCATACTTGAATGTGCTTCTGTCTTCATTGTCTTTGCTCCTTCTCGGTCTGTGATCTAGTTGTTTACATTAGTGCTTTGTCAGTCTGAGTTCCTCTGTGTATCAACTTACTAGGGGTATAGATCTTGTCATGTGTTGTGTTTGATGGGGCCAAGTGATAGAGCAGGAGGTGACAATTGTTGAAATTCTTGATGGCTTTGGGGACACAGTTACTGGATATTAATCAATGGGTATTGAAGGTGGTTTTCCAATACTTGCTCAGAATGTTGTTTCAGTTGGGCCAGGCTATTCTGGCAGTGGATCTTGTCTGTAAGGACAGGATGGTAATGCTGAACATGACAAGGGTTTGGTCATTCCAGGTGAATGGTTTGAGTCTCTCGACTTAGGCATTGTCGAACAAGATGAAATTGAGGTACAGATGGTGTCTGGCTGCATAGGCTGCTTTTACTTTGCCTGGTGATCTTGTAGCCATGGGAGATGGCTGTGCCGATGTCAGGTGCCACTGCAGGATCTAGCCAGGATTCTGTGAGGAACAGCAGGTCCAGGGTACAGTCAAGCAGCAGGACCCATAACTCTGTGGTGCATTTGGTGGGTACATGGGTGTTAAGGAGCATGCATGAGAGTGTGAATTTGTGTGTGGGGTTGGCAGAGGTGTGTGCGGGAGAGTGGAGTTTTAGGGGCTGTTAATGTGAGACCAGTGAGTGTGGATTTTTACATAAGAACTTGGAGAATGCTCATGAGAATGCTCCCTGGATGTTGTGAGGTGTACAGTGGTTGCAGCATGACAAGGAGCAGTCAGGGTTTAGAGCACAGAGGGTATCTGCGTGTTAGCAGTGGGTAGGAGTAGAACCAGGATTCATACTGCGGGGCGCAAACATGCATAGACAGACTTGCCTTCCATGTACTTTACAATGATATCACTGGATATGATTCACACTGATTTTAGTGAGGCTTAGTTCCAGGGCTAAGTTAGCACTAAGCCATTCACAACAATTTTGGTATGGGTTGATGTGACTTACTCTTGTACTAGTTCTGGATAACACAGGAGGAAGCAAGCAATGCTTCTAACCTACTCCTAGAATTCATTGCTTGCTTAACCTAGAATTTATTTGTAAGCCAGGCTTACTCCTAGAATTCATGTGTAAGCCAGGAGTACTATAAGAATAAGTCAGAGCAAAATGTTGGCGAATCCGGTCCTGGAATTCAGAAGTAAGCCTGAGTTCTACACCTCTTTATTTACTACAAAAAAATTATGAAAGTAATGTCCAGTGGGGTATTATTTGTCCTGGCATTAGTTCAAAGAACAGTACAATTCTTAGACTTCAGTAACACACAACCTTGCATTGATGATACATTGTAATACTTTGCACCATCCTCACAGTGCAAGACATATGCTTGCTTCACCTACTCCTTTCAGAATTAATCCAGGTAATTGCATGTGATTTGCATACAACTATGGCTGTTGGAAATGGCCCTATCAATAGGTTCACTTCCAAACCTTTTGTCTTCCTCCTCCTAAGTTTTGCTGCAATTTTGCTTGTTGGTCTTAGGACCCTGTGCACTTTATTACTGCTAACCAGTGCTAAAGTGCTTGGGCTCCCTCCCTAAAACATGGTTTGATTGGCATATACCTGATTGGCATGCTTAATTTCCATTTAAATAAGATACAGCACATGTGATGAGTACCACTGGAGGAATATTGAACGCTACAAGTATATCTTACTGGGCCTGGTCCTCATATAAGAGAAATTAAAGCCACCCAAAATAATAGCAACACTTACATTACTTGGGTCAGCATTAAACATGTTCAGAAGGGGGCAATAATAAACTTGGTAGAGCACCAGATATGCAAAGAACCAGTGGGTTTCTTCAGTGACAGCATATTATAGGAGTAGTTGTGTGTCCATGCAGTGAGAGTGTCAGAGGCATGCTAAAAGCATGGCAAAGGCAAGGCCTTCTTCAGCTTTCTGTGACTCAGACACTGCTATTTAACCCACAAATTAAAGCACCCATGACATCTTTGATAACTTCCTTGATAATTTCAATGTAATATTTCCAGTAAAATGTTTTAGGGAAGAACTGTTCATGGCGGGGTGCAAGTTATAGTTACCATAGGGCACGAATTATAGTTACTTGAGGTAAGTCTAACTATAACTGCTGAATTTCTATGGTTTTGTTTGCTTGAACTGTGAGCCTAACTATAACGCCCCTCTAACCTTTGGCTTTTCTAGTGAATTTCTATGTTTAAAAAAAATCTATTTCCTAACTATAATATCCCTGTAAACTTTGTTTTTTTTCAGTGACTATATATTATAGTTAGGCTCACATTTTAAACCTTAAAAACCACAGAAATTCACCTGTTATAGTAAGAGATATCTCAAGTTACTATAACTTGCACCCCAAGGTAACTAGGACTCCCGCCTTCGCCATGCACTGCTAATTACCCCACAAATAAAGCACTCATGGCATCTTTGGTAACATTGTAGATGATATCAATGTAATATTTGCAGTAACATTTTTGCTGAAAAAACAGTGTGTGGTGTAGGCATGTCTTATTGTTATCTTAAATCATGGGTTATAGTTATGTGAGATAACTCTAATCCTAATAGGTGAATAATTTTTTATGGATTTGTATGTTTAAAATGTGAGCCTAACTATGGAAACTAGGTCTTAACTATAACTACCTACTGGGGACCACTGGTAGATATTCACTGAAAAAAAAACAAAGGTTACAGGGATGTTATGGTTATGTTATGAATTTAGGCATACAAAAACTTAGAAATTCAACAGTTATAGTTAGAGTTCTTTCAAGTAACTATAACTCACGCCCCAAGGTAACTGTAACTTGCACCCTTCCCATCCACAGTTTTCTTGTCAATAATTTTATTGCAAATGTTGCAGTGATAATATCAAAGATGCCATTCAATGTATTATTATTGATATAATATGTGGGGTAATTAACTGTGGATGGTGAAGGCGCTAGTTACCTTAGGGCGCAAGTTCTAGTTACTTGAAAGAACTTTAACTATAACTCCTGAATTTCTATGGTTTTGTACAAGCAAATTCACATCCCTGTAACCTTTAGCTTTTTCAGTGAATTTCTATTATTTTACTTAAGTAAAGTAATTTCAATTAATATACGTTATTCCAACCCCAGCTGCACATGGCCTTTGGCTGTACACAGTAGAGGGTGGTTGCAAGGCCTGTCCCACAGCCCGTCCTTGCAGACAAGCCCTTATAACCACTAAACTCTGCGCCACGTACGGCCTTTGGTGCAGGGTGGCCACAGGACCTGTCTCTCTCAATGGATCTTTGAGTGGGTCTGAAAGTGGATGTGTGAGTCTATGAGTGTGTCTGAGTGGGTGTATGAGTGGGCACATGAGTTTTTTAGTGCACGTATGAGTGAATAAATTAGTGTATAAACGAGTCTGTGATTTTTCTTTCAAATCTTTTCACATTTGCTAATATTTAGTGAATAATTTGAGAAAATCTGTGAATTTTCATGAATATTGCATATGGTGACACAAACTTATTTTAAACCCATAATTTCCACCTAAAACACATCTATATCACACCCCTGGGGTTAGGGTACCTTCACCCTGACCCCTTAGGCTACTTTCAATTAGGACTTTCCCTCCTGGGGACTGTGTCCATGAAATAAAATGGTGGCTGCGAACATTTTTGAATTTCCGTGAAATATTCACAAAATAATCATGACATCGCCGCAGCCAGAGATACACAAATTTGGATTTTCCTAAATTTCTCAAAAACTACTGAACTTATTTACATCAAATAAGTGAAAGCACTATCTGCATAGCGAAAGCTAGCTTTCTGCCAAATTTGGTGTAATTCCGTCCACTGGTTCAGGCTGTAGATGTGGCTAAAGGTCCTATGGGAATTAAAATTGGAAACAAAACTTTGTTGACACTCCCTTTTTCCCGGCCCCGCTTGGCTGATCACCACAAAACTTTAAGTGTGCAACATGAATCACTGCAACACTTTTTGGGGGAAAAGTTTGTTAAGATTCATCAAATGGCGCTAAAGATACAGGCAAGTCAAAAAACACTTTTTCTATGGAAACATGGTACTATCTCTAACTTCCTAATGGCGACCGCTACTAGGTATATATATATATATATATATATATATATATATATATATATATATATGAAATTGTGGCCGAAGGTTTTTTTATACATGGAAGGTTTCGGGGTGATCCGTCAAGCGGGGGGGGGGAGTGTGTGTCCCATGTTAATGCCCATACGGAATTTGAACCCAGCCGACTACAGCCCGAACTGCTGGACAGAATTACACCAAATTTGGCAGGAAGGTAGCTCTTGGTCCAGAAAGCATGCATTTTGCTATTTGATGTAAATCTGGTTAGTATTCTTTCAGATATCAAAGAAAATCCAAGTTTCAATTTCTGGGCAGAGCCAAAGCACAGATGTCATGGTGAGAGCTGATTGGCTTTCAGCACTTTAACCAGAAAGTGAGGGCAGCAATCCTGAGCCCAATATACATGATAGCATTCACTGAAATACTTTCTAGTGAATGGCAGGTTTTGAGGGTCACAAAAAGGAGAACATACAAAAGGCGATAACAGATTTTTGTTACGCTATGAATCATTTGTTGCTGAGGTGATTTTACCCTGTGAAAAAGCCTTCTGCTGGGATTTTATGAATCATGTTTGAGATAAAACAGTTTTGTCATGATTTTCTCTTAGAAGTTATGGAAAGTGCTTCGGAAACTAAAATGGGAGTATATTTTCTGTAAAATCACACTATCTTTCTCAGCCATAGCAATGAAGCTTGGCATTCCCAGTAAAACAAGTACTTCCAAAAGCAACAGCCTGTCAGTTGATTCCTTTGTGTTCTACTGCAGCCTCCAAGAGTGTTCTCAATAACAATTAGGCCCACATTCATACTTTTTAACACAAAACTCTGCCAACGCAGTTTTGCGTGAAATTTTTTAACGCCGGCTAACGCCATTTCATTGCGCCACCCGGGCGTCAAATTTATACTTTGACGCATGGCGGCGCAAACCACTGGTGAGAGTCTTTTTTATTTTACTCAAACCAATGCACCACGTCATAACGAAAAACAACGTTAACGCAGCGAAAATGGCTTTAATCCGGTTTACGATGTTGCAAACTGGATCCGTGCCATTTTTTGATGCAATAGTGTCAAAAAGCAGCGCAAACACTGCAAAATGTGCAAAGGAGCCCCAAAATGGATTCCAGAAGCTATGAGAGACCCCAGGAAGATGACATCCGACCAGGAACCAGCCAGGAGGACCCACACAAGAAGAGGGAAAAGAAGAAAAGCAAGTGTTGGTTCAGTGCAGAGTAGTATGAAATACTGGTGAAAGAGGTGACGGAACACCAGCACCAACTTTTTGTCACCTCTAAATTGCCAATTGGGAGGAGAGTGGCAATTTAGCAACACATTGTTGATAAGATCAACAGTGTGGCAGAAGTTTGGAGAACAGTCACTGAGTGCAAGAAATGCTGGCATGACTGCATGCCCACGACCAAGGAAAAGATGGGCAGGAACAGGAAGGCAGCACTGCAGACAAGAGGTGGGAGTCCAGCACCGCAGGAGGCCCTGGACCACATGGAGGAGATGGTGGCAGCCATCATCCCTGAGGAGATCGTCACAGGGATTCAAGGACATGACAGCGCAGACTACCAGGAAACCACACAGATGCAGGGTAAGTGGCATGGGGGACAAAAGTGCCTAATTGTTAACTGCAAGCAGGGTGGGGAACATACCTACTACACAATGCATGTCAGCCATGATAATCAGGTAGTGGAAAGGGCAAAGGGGCAAGGCACGGGGCATGTGCTGTGCAGGGGAAACCTAGGGCACAGCACAACAATACACCAAACAACCTTTGCATGGGGTTACCCTGCCATGCCAAGGCTGTTTGAAAAGTAAAGCCAGTACAGGAGGGTAGGGTACAACGTAAAGCTGGCCTGCTGTCAAACGACAGCTGGTATTGTCTCAACATGAACTAGGGCTCAATTTCCTGTCTCAGGCCATATCCGCAAGTGGCATGTACCATTGACAACAGTTGCCACTACCACCTGTGCTGTGTATACAGGTCAAGTAGCAAATGGCAGTTAGGTGCCCATGGATCAAACACACCCAAAATAGAGGGTTCAGGATGACAACGAAATCAATCACCTGTAATTAATAAAAATGTGCAAATCCTGTCAAATACTTATGTCTATAGGCGCAAGAAACATCAGGTATTGTGATTAACATAATGAGGTACACAGCAGTAATGTAATACCCATGCTGCACATGTCAGGGTCTGCCCTGTTCCTGGGTCACAATATCTGCAATGCCATCATGCAACATCTCAAGTGTCATAGTGCTAAGACAACAGCATTGAAGGGGAGGACATATGTGTGTAGGAAGGCGAACACACCCGCACAGTCATAAGAGGAAATGGAACACTACTAGGACCATCAGTGCAATCCAATGTAGCACACATTCCCCAACATCAGCAGTACACACTACCAATGCTGACACCTGTACTGTGCCATGCCAATGCAATACATAGTATATGCTAGGTCTCAGCAAAATATAGGTGGATGTGAAATATCTGAGACTGGGTCAGTTACAGATTGTTAAGTGTGGTGCAAGTGCCATCAGAACACCCACATCCAGTGCAAGGCCACTCCATGATAATGGAAGTAGATGGAGGGTTGAGTAGGACAATAAGGTGGCAACATACAATTTTGGGCAGAACCTACTGTCGTAGTTTGGACTCTTGCTCTAAGTAAGACTGCTGGTTTAAGGATGACAGTACTTGGCACAACTATATAATAATCTAACAGCACGGGTGAGATATGGGAAAAATGGAGAATGCACGCCAGGCTTTAGGATAGGGAGAGGAATTCGTCAAGGTTGTGTCCTAGCACCGCTCCTATTTTCTCTTTACATAAATGGTGTAGATGCCCACCTAAAAAACTTAAATATTGATTGCCCTAAAATAGGAAATTGCTCTATCCCAATTCTTTTATATGCAGACGACGCAGTTTTGCTGTCACGAACCGCAAACGGGATACAGCAACTAATGGAGGGCTTCACGGAATTTATGGAGGAAAGAGATATGATGTTGAATATGAGTAAAACAGTGGTTATGACATGTGGACAGGGAAAGGCCAGGAAGAAAACGTATTTTATTAAGGGCCGCAATGCAAAGAGGTGAATGGATTTACATATTTGGGTATACAATTTTCTAACACAAGACATTGGAAACAACACTTAGAAACTACTAAAATGAAGTACATTAGGTCAACGGAGGCAATCTTTAGATTCTCCAATAAAATTGGTAATAAACCCCTAAGGGAAATGCTGCAAATTTACAAAAGCAAAACAATCAGCAGCATTACATATGGTTCTGCCCTTTGGGGCTCGATACCCGAGATCCATTCACTACAAGTGTTAGAGAATAAATTCTTTAACAGATTACTTGCAGTCCCAAATACCACCTCCACATACATGGTACATAAGGAACTGGGTAGTCTTTATGTGGAGGATTCAATATATATAAATGCATTGTCGGCTTGGCATGGTATTGGGTCAAAGGAAGGGACGCATCTCACTCAAAAGATTATTAAAGATTGCCTTATACTAGAACACAGGGATAGAATCCCATGGTTCATGCACATAAAAGATCTACTGAGAGGTATAAATCTAATACCTAATTTAGACAACCCAGGCATAGTTTTGCAATTTAGCAAGAAAGAACTGAAAAATCATTTAATGGGTTGGAGGGCTAGCGAAAGAGGAAACAGAGAATGCATGAAATCAACTGTAGCTCTTTATATGATCGGAAACAATGAGGTTATACCAAATTATTTATTGACAGTTGTGAACATTCAGCACAGATTTTATTTCACCCGATTACGTTTTAGAATGTTAAATTTTTTAGTAGCCTTCCCAAAAATGAGAATTTGGAGTAAAAGCCTACCAAAGTGCCCCTGTGTGGGACGATTTGCACAATCTACAACGCACTTTATTTTATCTTGTAAATTTTATCATGATATTAGGAAACAATTTTTAAAACCACTATTTATTGTTAATAAGCTATTTTACTGCAGAGAAGCTTTTAACTATTTATTTAAACTGGATTCGAATGAGAAATGCGAAGCGGTGTTAAAATTTATTTTACATGCAATTGAGCAGAGGAAAAAGTTGTCTTTTTTAGAAAAACTTCGATATGAGAATGAGTAATTTTATTGTATATCTGTTTACCTTAAAGAGATTGTTTTTTTTTTTTTTTTTTTTTTTCCTTCGTTTCTTTTTCTCTGTTATGGAGTAAAATCCGAATAAAGATTGTTTTGAATTGAATTGACAGTACTTATGTTTTTAGATGACTATGCCTATCCTATAACAAGTCGCAGCTGTCGTCCAAACTCTTCTGGCACACTAGTTCCACCTCACCAAAAACCCAAACAGTAAAAGGTGATTTGTGGCAGCCTTTACGCATGGACTCGAGAGTATGACATCTCAGGGAGTATCGTGGTTTAACGGAGACTACCCCTTTCTCACAGGTATATCATGTCTCATCCAAACACAGGCAATAACGTAGATGCAGTAAAGTTTCAATAGTTTTTATTTTACACAACTGCAATCTGCAATAAGTTGCATGGGCTGCAATGATTAGGATAATGAACAGTGCAAGAAACACTGTAAAGACAAGAGTCATTATTACAAAGCCCCCACCATCTTGCAATAACATGAAAAGACATGAAAGTGTATAATATGTCCTAATACCCTATCATGATAGGCCTAACCTCCTACCTAAAGGAGAGCTGGGTATGTTAAACATAATCTGCCAATGCCATGTCCATGAGAGGAGCCCCCAACCCTTGTTACCTTGGAATGAGGTCTCTTTCTCAGATTCCAGAGGGACACGAAGACTGAGACAGTGTCAAAACGACGTGCAGCATCGATATCAGCGATGGTGGCGATGCCCTCTGGTCGGAATCCCTCTGATTATCTGTCTAAAGTGTGATGTATTTATACAGATCTACTTGGACCCCTGAAGTAGGTGTCTTCCCAAACAATAGATAACAGGCATGATTGGGGCGGCAATTAATATAAACAATTCCCTCGAAAGCATGGAGAGGGAAAGTCCCTAAGTGTGAACACCTACTGTTTGTTTGTCTTTGTCACTTGATCTTGACACCTTAACGTGGTGGCACTGATAATGCAAATCATAACAAGTGGCCTAACTATAAACAAGGCAGCCATCTTAGAAGAATTAAATAATTAAATGGGCTAAGACAGAGCAAACTAAGTAGGTTAAAAGTCACTAGGTGACGGGGGCACGAGCCTGCAAGCCAAAGGCAAAGCTAACTCCTGTTATCCCATTAAAACAAACTAGGATTCACTACACTACACTTAGAGGATGTGACGCTGACATTTCCCCAAACTGCCCATACTACATGTGACATGCAGGTGGGGCATAGGCCTGGGAGAATGCCAATATTAATGACAGTAACAATGAACAGGAAATAAGAACACAATGTGCATCTAATAGGAACTCAGGCACGTCACATTACAAATGCCACAACAAGGACACACTAATTGTACAATATCTCATTGCAGAGGATGATGGCTGTCCTGTGGATATGCCTGTCCTGGACTTTCCTGATGACATGGATGACGAGCTGACAAACATCAGCCAGCAGACCCTCCAAGATGTCCTTGGAAAACTCCAGACCCCACCTTCAGTCACAAGGAGGAGCACAGAAGTAGCAGACATCACAGAGGAACCACCCCAATTGTACAACCTGCCAGCTCCAACCCAGCTGAGGACTCTGATGACACTGGCAACAGCTTTGAGACGACTGTAGTTGGAGTACAGTGGGAGCTGGCCAAGGAGGTGCGGGTGGGGATGCAAAATATGGCAGCCAGCCTAGAGGGGGTGCGTTCATGCATGATGTAATCTGCAGAACAAGCAGCAGCCATGCAAGGGCGAACATCTATCTTACAAGAACTTCAACAAAGTGTGAAGGAAATCAGCACAGCAGTAAGGGAGTTGCCACAACACCTTGCACACCAAACCGTTCACTGCATGCACGAATGCAATATTGACCCCTTCAGGGCCGACCTGGCTGCCTACCACAGTGATGTAGCTGCTATACTTAAGAACCAGCAGCTACTCCTTGCTGCAGTACTGCCCTTAATAGCCCCACAGTTGGCAGCTACTGGGATTTCTGACTCCACGTCTTCAAACACTGAAGTGTGTGTTGCCCCTTCAAACCCACCACCACCAAGGGCAGAGGAGACAACACACACATCAGAAGATGAAGACGTGGAACAGATCACCTTCACCCGTAAGAGTACCTGGTAGCACAAGTGCATGCCACATGGGCACTTATAGCCAAGGTCCTGTGCTTCTTAACATGCCAGTCTTGCAACAGCTGCTCACATGCACTGTTCTCCAGCCCACTGTTTACCTTGACACTATGCTCTGTGATTGTCTCTCACTACCTCATTGCAAATTCATGTTCCTCTGCACTGTATGACACTTCACCCCAGCATGTCCAATGACATGTCCCTTTGCATTTGTGTAGTATCACAATAGAATGCATCACACTAATGGAATCACAATCCCCGACTATGTAAGTATAGCACTTCAGCAATTTAAATAAATAGCACTTACACAACCACTTTGTCTCTGTGTAATGTGACACATCAACCGTGCAGGAGATTAGTGATGTATATCTCATGTCAATGTCCATAGAATGTCAATACAACTGCCTTGAAAGATTGTGGGCTGATAACTATGCCCTGGGGTTTGGATTGTACCATCATCTGCCCTTCCTGAGGGTTATTTCTGACATAAATAGAAACATTACAGTATAATACTGTGTTGGACAGAATAAGGCCCTCATTACAACCCTGGCGGTCGGTGATAAAGCAGCAGCAACACTGCCAACAGGCTGACGGTAAACAAAAAAAGGAATTACGACCATGGCGGAAACCACCAACACAGACAGCCACTATAACACTCTGACTGCCACGGCGGTAGCAACAAACACCGCAATGGTAACTGCCAACAGACAGGCGGATGACAATGTACCGCCCACTCTGTTATGACACACCAATCTGGAAGCTTTTCTGGGGCGGTACCAACGCCATCAAAAGCATGGCAGAAACAGTACACAGAAGAGAAACCACTCACCTCACGATACCCAACAAGGAACCAGGACACCATGGAGCCCGAGTTACAGGTGTTACCAATGTTGGTTTACCTCCACTTCTACCAGGAACATCAAAGACGGCGGCGACAACCACAGTGAGTACTGCACCTTGCACACAGGGGAGAGGGGGGAAAAAGAGAGTGACACACACACACAACATGCAACACGCCCACCCCCAACAACACACACATAAACACATGCATCAACATTACATTGACACCCTGCAACCCCTTGGAAGAACGCAAGGACCAAATTAAATGATTGCAACAAGTGTAATCATCGAAAATCCAGATAGGCCAACATAAATGTAACAGATCAGTATATACAAGTATTCACAGTAAGTACACAAGTCCGGATACAGTTCCATTACATGTCCGTGGACCAGTGGTCCCAAAAAGCATGGGTGAAGCCCACACATGACACCTGCCTCAAAATGGAGCTAACACTGCTGGGGCATCAGGTCGAAAAAAACACAGGCACCTCAGGGGGAAGAGGAGGGGCACCTCAGCCAGATGATGGGACGACGCCATTGCTCCACGAGGGGGCTCCATGCCTACTGCTTTATCCTGGGGAGTGCAAAGCCACAATCTCTAAAGTCTATCAAGTGGGTGGTTTGCCCACTGCTTTATCCTGGTGAGTGCAAAGCCACAGTCTCTCAAGTCTCTCAAGTGGATGGTTTGCCCACTGCTTTATCCTGGGGAGTGCAAAGCCACAGTCTCTCAAGTGGATGCTGTTCTCCACTGGTTCTGGAGGGGGCTTTGTGCCCAGATTGCTTCATCCTGCCAAGGACTGGGGGAGTGGATGCTGTTCTCCACTGGTTCTGGAGGGGGCTTTGAGCCTAGAGTAGTGCCAGTGGGGTGTGGCAGTTCCCATTCCCTCACCTGGGTGTCTTAGCCACGTGATTCTCTGTGAACAGGTAGCATAATACTCTATGGCGCAGAGACACACTCCACCCTGCGGCGACTTAGCCTGCCAACTGCTGGTACTGCCAGTGCTGGTTGTGGTGCCTCATGTAGTGTGTGCAGGGTCTGGGACGTCTTTTGCAGCCTCAGATGACTGCCCACTGGGGATGATGCTGATGTCGGCTGTGGTGGCACTGGCTGGGCACGCCGCGGGCAGGTGGTGTTGTCTGCAGCGGTGTCTGCGGTGGTGTCTGTGGCGGAGATGCTGCCGGCGGTGCTGGTGTCAGTACCTGTGGAGGGAAACATCAGGACATCTCCTGCAGCCTTGTACGGCTGCCCACTGGGGATGATGCTGTGGACTGTAGCAGAGGCAGCAGACGTGAAGGTGGTGGTGCAGGTGGCGGTGCAGGTGGCGGTGGTCACTGCCGTACAGGTTGCTGTTCTGTCTTGCACAACGGGTGACACCAGTCCCTCACACAGAGGCTCCGTGCCCTGAGCTGACTTCCCTTTGGCCTTGTGTCCCTTCCCCATCTTGGAAGTCGCTGCTGGGACCTTGCCACTGTTCTCTTTTGTCTTGGAGAAGGCCTTGCTGGGTGGTTGGTGCAGCTTTTCCCAGCGGCTTGTGGGCCCCTTCTTCACCTTGGCAGGTGGCAGAACAGGGTGATCCTTGGCCTCACCAGGTGGCAGACTGGCAGCCCTGATGGGTGCCGCCCGTGATTTTGCTGGACTTGCAGGGACCACAGTGCTCGAGGATTTTGTAGCTGAGGTCCTGGGATGGGATCTGGACATCCTGACCCTAGGGAAAGGACAGGGGGGGAGGTGTAAGGACAAGGTCAATGTTAGTCAGGAAAAGTTTCTTTGACACACTGGGATGGGAAGATGGAGGGGGTTTGGGAGTGGAGGAAGAGGTAGTGGTTGTAGGAGGTGTACGTCTGTGGAGTTTGGGTGAGGGTGCATGCACTGGAGGCTGTTGTGAGGTGGATGGCTGTTGATTGGGTGTGTGCCTGCGTTTGTTTACTTTGGGAGGAGGGCTCACTGACACACTGGGAGAGGACACAGGGGATGTGTGCATGGTAGTGGGGTGGTGATTGCACGTGAGTGGTGTGTGATGATGGGCATGCTGGTGATTGAGGTAGTGGCTGAGGATGTAGTGCATGTAGGTGAGAGTGGAGACGCTACTGGGAGGGAGGTGGATGAAGAGAAGGAGGGGGACATAGTGGAGGAAGTGGATGTTGGTGTGTCTGCATGGGTATGGCACTTGTGTGAGTACCTGTGGGATGTGTGGTGCTTATGTTTGCCTGAGCCACTTTTGTGTGTTGATGAGTGTGCATGCTGGTCTGATGGTGTGCTTGGGATAGGCTGAGGTAGAGGGGATTGGCTCTGGGTAGTGGAAGTTGGAGGGGGGAGGCTGGACACAGGGACAATGGCTGCCATCAGTGCTGAGTCCAGAGCCTGAAAACTGTTGGGCTGCCACGCCAGAATGAATGCCCTCCAGGTATGCATTTGTTTGCTGCAAATGCCTCTCGACACCCTGGATGGCATTCAAAATTGTTGACTGCCCAACAGTGAGGGATCTCAGGAGGTCAATAGCCTCCTCACTGAGGGCAGCAGGGCTGACTGGGGCAGGGGCTGAGTTGCCTGGGGCAAAGGAGATGCCCACCCTCCTGGGTGAGCGGACACGGGAAACATGCTGAGTGGCTGCTGGGAGGGCGTGCTGGTTGGGGGGGTGGGGGCTGTACCTGTTGTTGCGGTGGGCACAGAGTTGCCCACCACCACAAGGGAGCTCCCATCAGAGGAGGAGTCACTGCCTCTGGGGTCTCCTCCTGTCCCCGTCGTGGAGCTCCCCTCGTCTGCCGTCCCACTTGTGCCTTCAGACTCCGTACATTCACCGTCCTGTGCCACGTGGGTTGCAGCTCCTTCCTGCTCTGGTGCCAATGCTTCTCTGCCAGATGATGGTAATGCACACAACAAAAAAGGGGGGAAGACAGAGGAGACACATGCCAGCAACAACACCACAGTTGGCGGACACAAAACACAGGGAGCAGCCCTATGCACTAGGCCATGCACTGACTGTACTTGGGAAAATCACATGCCAATGGGGACTGTGCCCAAGCCCATTTGATGAACACCTGGAACCCACAAGAGCCTGACTAGGTGTAGATGGCCACTACCGCTTTTGGGGTTGGAGTGCCACAGAGCCTGCCTAACAATGGACCTACTCTAACAAGTTTGCCCTGGCCTAGGGGAGCCCACTGCCCACTTCCCCCACCCAGACTCCTCAAACAGCGCACAGCGTCAGCTGAATGTGACTGTACTCACCCCCTTGTGGCTGCTGTGATGCCCTCAAGTGCCCATCCAACTCATGATTTTACACCCCCAGGATCTGGTACATCAGGGGGGTAATGGTGCGATGGGCACCCCTTCCACATTGGGAGGCCATCCCCAGCTGGGCCTCTGCTGTCTTCTTGGTCCAGCGGCGCAGGTCCTCCCATCTTTTGCAGCAGTGGGTGCTCCATCTATGGTAGACCCCCAGGGTCCGCACTTCCTTGGTGATGGCACTCCAAATACCCTTCTTCTGGTGGGCGCTGACCTAGAGGAAAAGTGAAGTAAGAATGGATCTTATTTCCCTGTCTGGTTCTTCGTACTCATTGCCTACAACTTCCCACCCTGGCCCAGAAACACATACACTGACCATCCTCACTTGCTGGCTTCAGCCCACCCCCGTATCTTCCATCCACCCCACTCCATACATTCATGTCCCATCCATCATGCTCACAGTGTACTTACCTGTTTGTCTGGAGGACCGAGAGTAGCCTGTACTGGGGGAGGACCCCAGCCACCAGTTTGTCCAACTCCTCCACGGTGAAGGCAGAGGCCCTTTCCCCAGACACTGTAGCCATTGTCGCTTCCAGACTCAGGTCACAGCAGCACTTGCAGTGTAGGTCCTCTCCTGTTGAAGGTCAGGCATCAAGTGAGTGAAGAGATAGAAAATGGCGGTTACGTCGGCGGCGGTGCGTACCTTCACCGCCGGCGTACATCGTCATTGGCTCCTGGAACCCATAGGGCCCAATGATAACCAATGCGGAATTGCGCTGCGGTCTTCGTCCGCCTACTGCAATGCTGCACAATGCCAGTGCAGTTACTTCATTTCCCCTTGTCCCCCCTTATAGGTCAGGCAGCCGCTATTTCAGGGGGCCATATGGCTGGGCAACTAACTGCGTCACAGCACTGTTTGGCAGGAATACGGACAGACAGCGCCACACACCGATTACATTACAACTGTTCTAAACACCCTTGTGCAATCTATGTGGTGTCTGACCCTCTGCTCACCCTTCTCCTCCATAGGGCACATCCACTGGGGCAGCTGATGAGATGGCGTCATCCTCCGGTATACAGACCCTGGTGGACCTGTCGACAATGGAAAACAGACACATCATTATCACCTACAGACGTGATCGTGCCACAATCCAGGAACTGTGTGCCCAGTTGGAGCCAGACCTGATGTCAGCTATCCCCCATCCCGCAGGAATCTCCCCTCTTGTGCAGGTCCTGTCAGTACTCCATTCCCTGGCCAGTGGGTCCTTTCAAACAACAGTGGCCATGGCATCAGGGATGTCACCGCCAATGTTATCTAACTTGTTGTCCAGAGTTTTGTCTGCTCTGCTGAAACACATGCGCAGCTACATCGTTTTCACTTAGGTGGAGGATTTGCCCACAGTGGAAGGTGACTTCTATGCCCTGGGACATATCCCCAACATCATTTGTGCCATTGATGGTACACATGTGGCATGTGTCCTACCCTGCAGGAATGAACAGGTGTACAGAAACCGCAAAAGCTACCATTCCATGAATGTGCAGATTGTGTGTTTAGCAGATGAGTACATCTCCCATGTGAATGCCAAGTATCCTGGCTCAGTGCATGACGCTTACATTTTGAGGAATAGCAGCATCCCTTACGTGATGTCTCAACTCCAGAGGCACTGTGTGTGGCTAATAGGTGAGCCCAAGGTCCCAACACAGTTTGAATGGGTGTCTGGGTATGGGCGAGTCCCTAAGGGTTGGTGTGTGTCTAACAGTTGTCCCTCTATATTTGCAGGTGACTCTGGTTACCCCAACCTGTCATGGCTACTGACCCCAGTGAGGAATCCCAGAACAAGGGCAGAGGAACGCTTCAATGAGGCACATGGGCGAAATAGGAGGATAATAGAGCGGACTTTCGGCCTCCTGAAGGCCAGGTTCCGGTGCCTCCATCTGACAGGTGGCTCCCTATACTACTCACCGAAGAAGGTGTGCCAGATCATCGTGGCATGCTCTATGTTGCACAACCTGGCTTTGCGATGCCAGGTGCCTTTTCTGCAGGAGGATGGGCCTGATGTTGGTCTTGTGGCGGCTGTGGAGCCTGTGGACAGTGAGGAAGGAGAGGCAGAAGAAGAAGATATAGACAACTGAACCAACATCAACATGCAATACTTCCAGTGAGACACAGGTAAGAGACTGGCACTGCTCCTCTCATATCATACTACTGTAGGACATTGCATGATTCTGCCTTTTTATCTCTGTGTATGAACCCTGACAGTTCACTTTGGCTTTCCATTTCACAGATCTGGGTACCACTTTCTGTCTTCTCCTATGTTTACTGCTGCCCAACAACTGTCGTACATTGGTATGTGAAAATGAACATTGACATTGCAATTTGTCAGAAAGGTTGCAATAACACACTTGTGAAAGTATAGACTGACTCCAGATCGTTTTGTGATTCAAGGGTGTTTATTTAAATGCTATTCAGTGGAGGGGTATGTGCAATGGGCTGGGGTGATGGTGGAGGAATGTCCATGGTGAAGTCCAGTCTATTGGTATCAGAGTTGCATAGTCCAAGGGGGCATAGGAGGTGGAGTAATGTCAGTTCAGGGTGGACAGGGTGACATAGTGGGACAGAAGGGTGACAATCAGGAGAGTCCTATTTCCTTGCGGGGGTCTTGGCAATGTTCTCTATCTTGTGCCTGGATCTCGGGGACCGTTTGCGGGGTGGTTCTCCTTCTGCAGGGGGTGGGGTGCTGGTGGCCTGTTGGTCCTGTGGCTGGACCTCCTGTTCACTAGCGCCAGCGGACGTGGAGGGCTGTTCATCGTTTACGCTAGTGTCAGGGGCCCGGGGGTGTGCCACTGCATCCCTCATGGTGTTGGCCATGTCTGCCAGCACCCCTGCAATGGTGACCAGGGTGGTGTTAATGGTCTTCAATTCCTCCATGATCCCCAGGTACTGTCCTTCATGCAGTCGCTGGGTCTCCTGCAACTTGGCCTGTACCGTGCCCATGGCCTCTTGGGAATGATGGTATGCTCCCATGATGTTGGAGAGTGCCTTGTGGAGAGTGGGTTCCCTGAGCCTGCCCTCCTCCTGTCGCACAGCACTCCTCCCAGCTGCGCTGTTATCCTGTGCCTCTGTCCCCTTAACCGTGTGCCCACTGCCACTGACCCCAGGTCCCTGAATGTCTTGGGTTAGTGGGTTTGCCTGGGGTCCTTGTAGTGGTGGACACACTGCTGATTGATGTGTCCTGGGGACAGAGGATTGGGCCCTCTGGGTGGGTGCTGTGGTGGTGTTTCCTGAGGGGGGAGGTTCAGTGGTGGTTTGTGACCAGACGTGCAGAGCTACTGTCGTCACTTTGGGCCTCTTCTATGGGGGACTGGATATAGCTGGCACCTCCTGTCCAGTGACATTGGGTAGGGGTCCTGTTGGGGTGCAAAATGCATAGTTATTGTATCTGTGTGTGCCATCTTGTGCAATGGATGAGTTACCCTTTACTCCTGTGCTTGTATTATTGGCTTGGCCCTTGTGTGATTGGTGATTTTGTATCATGGGTGAGTCTCTCAACTGGACATGCTTTGGTGATGGGTGTCCATGCATTGGTGTTACATGCAGGGCTTGTTATTGGGATGAGTGGGTTGTGATAGTGGGGTATCTGTGGGGTGTTGGGGTGATGGGTGTGAGGGTAGGGGTAGGAATTTGTAATGGCATGCAGGTAGGGTGTGGGGATATAATAGCAAAGATTTGCCTTACCAGAGTCCAGTCCTTCTGCTACTCCTGCGAGGCCCTCAGGATGCTTGATCGCCAAGACTTGCTCTTCCCATGTTGTTAGTTGTGGGGGATGAGGTGGGGGTCCACCGCCAGTCCTCTGTACAGCTACCTGGTGTCTGGATACCACGGAATGCACCATCCCCCGTAGGTCATCCCACCTCTTCTTGATGTCATCCCGTGTTCTGGGGTGCTGTCCCACTCCGTTGACCCTGTCAACAATTCTCCACCATAGCTCAATCTTCCTTGCAATGGAGGTCTGCTGCACCTGTGATCCGAATCGCTGTGGCTCTACCCGGATGATTTCCTCCACCAGGACCCTGAGCACCTCCTCAGAAAACCTGGGGTGTCTTTGAGGTGCCATAATGTGGTGTGAGTGATGTGTTTGGTAATGTTTGTTGTGCTGTGTGATGTGTTGTGTTGGCGTGTGTGTTGTGCGGTGCGTGGATTTTGTATGAGTGATGGTTTTGTGTGCCTGTGGATGCTGGTGTTGTGTTTGCTATTCTCTCTCTCTGTGCTTCTTCCCAAATAGTAATTGTGAGGGGTTGTAGGGAATGTGGGTGTGTGTTTTATAGAGTTGTGGGTGTGTGGGTGTGGTGTGTCTATGTGTATCAGGTGTGTGTACTTTGAATTGTCCAATGTGGTTGTGTTTTGTAAATGTGTGTGTATTTTGAGCGCAGCGGTGTGTACCGCCAATGGATTACTGTGGTTAAAAGACCGCTGCATTGATTCGTGGGTCGTGATAGTGTGGGCGTATTCTTGTTGGTGTGACGGTGTGGGTTTTGCTATTGCCAGTTTATCACTGACCTTTGGTGTGGCGGACTTGTGTGCATGTCTGTATTGTGGTGGATTACGAGATGTGGGTCGTAATACCTGTAGGGAATTTCCACCGCAGCCACAGTATCCTGGTGGCCGTCAGCACGGCGGTAAGCGAGATTTACCGCCAGGGTTGTAACGAGGGCCTAAGTCTGCTTCAAGGGATGTCTAAGCAGAAAATTAATGTGTTCATATTTTTCTTCTAGACAATCTTTAGGTTTGTGACATCTGACTCTAAAATTTCATCACTCACACACACCACGCAGCAGGAATGGATGTGTACGAGTGTATGGACAAATATGTAACCTGGCAGTACAATGTAAGAAATGATAGGTGTGAGTTATGTATATTCTACTACATAGGATTATACCATCACTCACCTTATCAGGGTTCACATGAACATCAGGCTGCAGGCAGACGTACCACAGTGCCGAAGATTCCAAATCTGGTCTCACAATATCACAGATTGAAAACATACATCCAAACTTAACAATATATTGGGAACCATAGTAACCTTGACTGGTAAGTGCAGTGGATGGCAGATACATAGGGAAGTAGCTTTGGTGTAGCTGCAAATGTGACAGCTCAATTTGGGTTTGGATGCAGGGTGGAACACAAATGCAAATACTAAATTGACACTTTTCAACCATGCTAAGGCCCTGATCCCCAAGCATATGACACATACTGTAAAGGAGTACCTAAATATTTATTTAACTGTAAAAAAGGATACTAAAACTAGGGGAAACACCTTAATTAACCTAACCTATCCTAACTACACATTACCCAAAACTGGCCCTAACTACCCTAAGCTAAACTTACATATCACATTTAACTAAACGCTCTAAACATCAACCCCCCCCTTATATGACGGGACACATAGAGGACAACATATACTTACCTAAACACATACTATCTTATCCGAAACAATTATATATTTTTTTGTATTTTTTTAACATTTATTTTGTATTTTTTGTATTTTTTTATACACAAAAAACTCAACATCATTCACAAATAACCCACCCACAAATAAACACATGTAACAATATCATACCCTCCACCCCCAACCCACTTATACTAACTAAACTAACAGCCTATTCTAACCTAACACTAAGCCCCCTAAACCCACTAAATATAAGAACCAGGAAAGAGGAGGGAGGGAAGGGAATAATGGCTGAGGGTCCAACATTTACAAGATTGCCCCCCGCAGGATCTTTTTTATCCCACACACTCTTCTGCTAAGGTGGGACACCTCCTGCTGCAGCCTGTCCATTCTGGGCAACATCCGTTGCATGTCACGTCACATGTTCCTAAATTCACCATTGTCAATGACTGCAGCAGGGGTGGGCTGTGTGCCATTTGTGGAGGGTTGTGCTGGTGCCTGTGCCATGCTTGGAGGGGGAGGTGCAGGGGCTGCTGCCAGTGGTCCAGGAGCGGATGATTTTGAGGGACCTGCAGTGGTGGCTGTCATCAGTGGTGCCACTTGGGTCGTAGTGGTGGTGCTGGAGATGGCAGCAGTTGTGGACAGGGATGGGCCCCATTGGGCAAATGCCCTCCGGACCCCTTTGGCTCTCTAATGTCGATAACGCTGTGCCATGTGGCGGAACCCAGACTCATCATCACAGAATGTGGCGGTAACGCATGGCCCTCCTCTCAAATTCTCAGATCTGATTGGCATCCATATTGGCTGCTGTAAAAAAAGATGACGCCAAACATTAGTTATATCATTGTGTGATACAGCTACTGATGATATTCCCAAAATTCCTCAAAATTAGCTTAAACAGGTCAAATCATGGTACATATCACAGATTGTCCCTGAGGAAGTACATGCCAACGCAGCCTACACATGTCCTATCTAACAGCACAACAATGCTCAAAAAGATGTGTACTTACTTAAATGATCTATGCATCTTTGTTCTACCATTAGTCACATAACAAATGCTGCAAGTACTACACATGTGACAGGCCAACTAATAACTATCTTCTGGATGACAATCAAGGGCCACAGGATTTGTGATTTGTAAATGGAATTGGCAGGATGGTATATAGTTGCTAATCATGAGGGAGTATCCTAGGTTGGAACACATTTATTTTTTAATTACAAGTCTGTGTTCTACACTGGGATCCTCACACCTAGGTACACATATTTAATAACCCTAAGCCTGTGCCTCAGGGGGGATGGACATGCAACACATACTTTCAAACATCAAGGACAGCTAGGAAGCTTTGGACAGCTGCCCATGGGCTTACTCAGTCCACCACAGGTAAGGAGGGCTGCCAACTAGTATAGGCACAAACAGTGTACAATCACATCCACATTTATGCTCCTAATTGCGGACAATTGTCCACATCATTTGACATCACTAATACCATTCCTAAAACAAGCACATAGCTGCAAGCACTCATCTGGGCTTGAGCTGCATGCACACCTATGACATTGTACTCAAGTGCCACATAAACGTAGCAGAACATGTGGAGCTAGATGCTGCTAGGAAGTCAAACATACAGTCCTACATGTTCATTAGTTATCAGAAAGGCTCAAGTCTCTGGGTAATACTTCGGCATCCCTGCTCTGTGTGATTCAGGGTATGACTTACTAACTAAATCATGAAAATAGCTACCTCCAAAATTTTTATTACAATAAATGTAACAACAAATGTCACCCTGTTCACCTGCCCATGCCTACAGCGCTGCATTACAATCCCAAATTATGACACTACGCCACTGATTGTCCAACTCAAATATGGAAAAACAAGTCAAACTCCAGTCAAGTCACATATCAGATCATGTGCCAGCACATCATACCTTGCTATTTGTCCAACACACAGAAGTCAACCACACAACAGCTGCAAACACAACATAGAACTAACATATTAACACTTACTGGATATGTCTGGGTCCGCAAATCAAGTCACTTCTCCAATTATGTAGGGGGCAGGTCCACCTGTAAGACATGGAAGGGTGAAATGTGTTCAATGTCTGCGCACTGTAAAACACTTGGAAGAAAAAATTACTGTGTGTGACATTATGGGGGTCATTACGACCCTGGCGGACGGCGAAGAAGCGGCGGTAAGACCGCCAACAGGCTGGCGGTATAATTTTTTTAATTATGACCATGGCAGTTACCGCTATGGTCATCCGCCGCTTCTCCGTTCCGCCCGCCAGGGCGGAGACGACCACTGGGCTGGAGACCTGGGTCTCCAACCCGGCGGTCGTCACTATACCGCCGGCGGTATTTGGACCCGGCTGACCGCCATGGATTTCATGCGGTCTGGAACCGCCATGAAATCCATGGCGGTAAGCACTATCAGTGGCAGGGAATTCCTTCCCTGGCATTGATAGGGGTCTCCCCCACCCCCACCCTGACTCCCTCCCCTACACCCCCCACCACCCCCCAAAGGTGGCAGGACCCCCCTCCCCATCCCGACCCCCAACATCACATCACTCATTCACACACTACACGCAGGCAGGCACCACCAACACACATACACGCACACACACACCGACATACATGCCAACATCCACACACACAGTCAGACACGCACACCCACATTCAAACATACATGCCCACATCCATACAGACATACCTACAGACATACACGCACTCATTCCCAAACACACAACACCCCTGCAAGCATACACGCACTCACACACCCCCTCTACATACACACACGCACACCCCCATGTACGCACACAACACACAACATCCCCCCACCCCCTCCCCTAACAGACGATCAACTTACCTGGTCCGTCGATCCTCCGGGAGGGGACGGGATCCATGGGGGCTGCTCCGCCGACACCACACCGTCAACAGAACACCGCCACGCCGAATCACAGGACGTGATTCGCTGGGCGGTGTTCTGTTGACGTGGCGGTGGAGGTGGAGCAACTTCTACTTCCCCGCCAACCGCTAGTATGGCTGTTGGCGGCTCTCCGTCCGCAAAAGGACGGAGAGCTGCCAACAGTCAAAATACGCCCAGCGGAAAACCGCCACCACTGGTGGTCTTCAGCACGGCGGTCCCTCTGCAGTCTTGACAAAAGACCGCTGAGGTCAAAATGACCCCCTATATCTGATAGTCCAGCCCCTCAGGCATGATGATACTCCAACAGACATACCACTGCAAACATGTATTGACCCTGTCACTCCAGTGAGTGATAAACACACATATGCACACATGCAGTGGCCCTAACATTCATGTGGTAACAAACATGATTACTCAATTGGTTGCAGATTCATTCTTAGAGTGTACTCCATTTAATCATTTGTTGTTATGAGAGACATGCAAAGCCACGTTCCTGGTGCACTGCAATACCAGTCACTCAGGTATTGTGGCTTGTGCATCAAGGGACAATTATTTACTGTGTGATGCTCATGTGGGTTGAGTTTAACTCATGAATTATTATGCTTTCTATGGTCCATTAAAAGTGGGCCTGTGTTGTCTGTAGGTTACATAGGCCACATTGCCAGTGTACCCAGAGCCAGATATGCCCCCTATGACACCATAATGGCAGGGATCCTGTGTGTTACTTGATGACAATCTTACGCTAAATATGGATTGGCCATTCATCTAAATTAATACAGCAAAAATATATGCTGACAGTGTCTATTTTGGACATCCGTGACAGAATGCATGGGCACAGGTGTAGTCATTGCACCTGAAATGTGTCACTCATTGCCCCGTGTACCTATATCGGGTATTGGAATTCACAGTTAGCCACATTCATCATCTTACATTAGCCAAGTTGGGTGATCTGCGGGTATACAACAAACTGACTCTGTCCCATAATGGAAACATAGTTAAGCAAATGTCTTACTGTGCCAATCTTGATGAGGTAGGTCTCAATTTGTATGCACCTTGGGAATGGCAGAAGTCACAGGAATGCTGGTCTGCTGATCTTAGCATACACCCGTGTCTTTGATAGCCTTCATACTGGGAAGTTAGCTATTGTACATATGCTGCACTACATCCGCAGGGGTGTACCAAACGTAAACTAGCAAGCTATTTTGGCACCTTATATGTATGATGGAATCGGTCAGGGGTCCCTTGCACAACAGCATGCAAGTAATCAATTGTGACCATGCATTCACCAACTTCAGGTATCCGATGACGACCCAATAACTTATGCGAATTGCATGGCTATAAAGTGACACAGATGGCAAATGCATCAGCTCTGTTCCAGCAATTGCGCCCAAGGCAAATTAAAACACACAGGAACAATGAACAGAGGGCCAGATATATTTTTTTTATCCTTAATTTGTAGCATTTGTTTCATGTTTAATGCTACAGCTATGGAAAGTAGCACCAAACATTTAGATATGAACCGGTGTGCATTACTTTGGCATCCATTTCTAATTTAAATGCTGCACAAACCAAGTCAAAGTATCAGCCTAAGATATTACCAGAGGTTAGGAAGAACTTTGTACGTATGGCCAGGAATACAGTTCAAACATATATTCCAAATAAATGGGGACTACATTAATTCCTTGCTTTAGCGTGTGAAATACATCTCTTTCCTGGTACACTCACAGACCATGAATGAAACATAAGTTAGAGCAGCATTACCATCACCTATTGAGGTCGAAGCAGCCATAATTGACAAGATCAAGTTGTGTTTTGTAAGTTTGTGCAGCTGTTACGTCAACAAATGACGGTAATGTGTAGCAAATATTGTATAAATCAGTGCCACTGTATATTTAACTTGTATTCCACATGTCCACAAACATTGCATGCAACATGTCAACAAATCTGCTACTGTCACCACAGAGCATTTAAATGTGCACATTAGTCTGAATTGTACTCACCAAAAGGGCCACCAATCACCACACCTAGGTGGTCCGGCAGTTCTTGCTCTCTGGCAACAAGGTTAGCCCAGTGATGCTTGAGTTGGTGGTAGTTGCACAGTGTGTTGAAAATTCTCCTCAGATGGTACAGCAGCATGGACCACCTGATCCTCCTCGCCTCCGTGTGATACCCCTGTATCACCCTGCCACCAGCCTCTAACATCAGGGGGAGGAAATGGCACACCAGCCAAATTAATGCCCCCAGCTTCTCCTCACCCACTCTCCCCAGACGTGGCCTACACAACATGACAGAAATAATAGGCATAGGAAAGGGTACAGAGGAAAATACAGGGAAAGGAGGGAGGAAAATGAAAGTTAAGTAACCCACAAACAGCTCAACAATCCCCAAAATAACAATACCCACTGCACACTCCCAACAGTAAAAAGACAAAATTTGAGACAAAAAATGACAATAACACACTTACACTGAATAACTGAGACAATTACAAAAACAACAGATGACAAATAGGATGGCACACAGGAGACAAAAGCACAATTTGGACAGGCAAAACTCTCAGCACAGCCACACAGTCTAGAAGAATCACAGATTGCAAAGTGAAAGTGAAAGTACACCCACTGTACCATTTCTGTAAACAGGATATCTTATTACATCACTTCCTGTCTCAAATGTGGTGCTTTTTATTATGATGCGTGAAGAATTTATGACGCTTACAGGCTGTGCGTCAAGTTTTTTTTCACTCAAATGCATCAAAATTCCCCCACATTCATAGTTCCATGTATTTTTCAATGATAACCAATTTCATGGGGTACAGTGTAGGAATTACTAGGGCCCAATGGATGTATAATGGCTGTGAGCGTCATTTTTTAACGCATATGCGGAAAAATTGGACACGTTTCATGTTGTTGTGGGGGGAGCCTCAAGGAACCTGTGGTCCCAGTCGTCTCCCCCCCTCCTGTGGGAGCCGGCATTGCTTTTTCACAAAGAGAGCTGCTAAACATACAGCTCTGAGTGTGCAAAAGAAATTGTTTTATCTCTTTATCTACCAGGATGCCTGTGGGCAGGGAAAAGCTTCTGCTAAGTCAGAGAAAACAGCCAAGTCCCAGGTGTGGGCACCCTGGCACATACCAGGAGCCATCCCTGGGGGGGGGTGGTCCCCAGGTCCATCAATGGCTCTATGAAGGGGGCCATATACCCCCCTCAAATCTTTAATTTAGACCGTGGGAGTTGGTGGTCTGTGGGACTGGGAGGGGGGCAGGGCAAACCCCCTACATTAGAGCATTAGCAAGGGCCCCCCATAGAAATTCTATAGTTAGCCCCAGGGAGGTGGCGGTCCTCAGAGCTGTGGGGGAGGCCATACTAGCCTCCACCATTATGAATAAAGATTTTGCCCCAGAAGTTGATAGTCCTCAGGGCGTGAGAGGACAGTGCAGTCCCTCACACATTTCAGCATAACCACCCCAAGGAGGCAGAGGTTTCTGGGGCTAATAAAAGCCCTATGAGAGGGGCCCAATGTGCCACTTTCCTTTTTCAATTTCCCCATTTCCCTGAATTCTATCCCACCCCAGGGCCAAATAAAAGAAAAGGGTAGGAGTCTGCCTTTAAAAAAAAAAAAAAAAAAATCTTGGAAAAATCTGCAGATCTGTGAATTTTTAAGATTTAAATAAAAATTATTTTTAGACCTGGTGAAGTCTGCGAGGGAACCCTAGACCAAGGCTACAGGCTCAAGGTGACTCAACCCTGGTCCCTTATATTTTTTTTAAACTTTTTTTGTGGGACTGGACTGAAGCCTAGTCCCGACATAGCTGCCAACACTTTCTTGTTGAAGTGTTGACAGCCAGTTGGATATGATCATGGGAAAAGTTGGATCCGCAGAAGATCTGCATCCCTAGATGTCTATATTTTTTTATCTCAAATACTTCAAAAACTACTGAACAGATGTACACCAAATCACAAAAGCATGCTTTCTGGACCAAGAGCTAGCTTTCTGCCAAATTTGGTGCAATTTCATCCAGCGGTTCATGCTGTAGTCATGTTCAAAATCATTGTGGTAAAATGCATGGGGAAAAAGTATTTTGGGAACCCCCTTTTTCTCAGCACAAACTTGATAGATCACCCCGAAACTTTCAAGAAGGAAGATCAGCCCATTGAAGTTTAAGTTTTGAAAATGTTATGAAGACTTGTCAAGCAGCGCCAAAGTTACTGGCAAAACAATTTTTTTTATTTTTATGGAAGTTAGGTCCTAACTATAACTAACTACTGATGACCACCAGTAGGTAGTATATTCAAAACGACTCCTTTTGTGCAATAACAATGGGCATAGTGCTCCTGATATCAGAAAATACAATCCATTTATTTTTTGACATGAAGACAAGTCGACGCATTTCAGTTGCCCTGCAACCTTATTCACAGCAAAACTCAATAAAGTTCAAAAGTACATTAAAATACTGTGACATGAGTACATCATTTTTTGCTTCATGGCCGCCATCTTTCTACAGAGTAAAGTATTTGCTTAAGTAGTGTAAAAATCATAAACGAAACATAAAGGCCTATTGGTTCTGGGTTTCAAATGAACATGATTCATTTATCCTTCTTTTCCCCTTAGAACTAATTACCCTAGTAATTGTGTTCCCAATCATTTGTCTAATGCTCCAACTTAATACCATCAAAGTGGAACATATGTCTTTGTGATTGTATACATTTCTTTAGACTTAATTCTTTTCACTAAATTTATTTAGCATATTTCTACACAAATGTTAGCAATCATGTTAGTATGGCTTGAATCATAAAAATATTTAATCTGTATTTATATGCCATTCGTTTATGCATATGTCCAACACATGTTGGCTAGAAGTTGTTTCAAAGATTTGTGATGCAGCTCCACAGTACCGCTGATGATCTGGAAGCAAGCCAGAACCTGCTTTTTTTTCATTGGACATAGGCTTCTGTGCCCTCCGTAGGCTCCGCATCACATGAACAACCATCCTGAAGGTTGAAAAATTTGGAGTGGAAGTCAGAGGACTCCTGTCAGCATGACCAGCTCCCCTTAGGTAAGTGCAGTTCATTGGGATTAGAGGGAGTCAGACTGAGCACAGAGAGGCCTATTTGAGTGCCACCCACGTGAAGAGCAGCATATCGGGGGCCTATTGTGCCAAGAGCTGGCAATGAGTGAGGAAGACTTTCTGTCCAAGGAGCAGGCAGTGGCTGAACTGAATACAGAAAGTGACAGTGCTGTCATTCAGGGCACCAGAGCTAGTGGGGCCTCTAATACTGGATCAAGCCTTTGGCAGAATTACCATTCGACAAAACACTTTAAAAACATGACATTTCAAGGTGGTAGGAAAGTGTTTCCCTAAAGAAATTTATAGGAGTGGGGAGAGTACTGAGTGGTTTGCGTATAAAGGTCACGCACACTTCTGAAAGCCCCCACCCAGACTTATTAAGAGAATGAGCAGAACACAATGCTCAAAGTACACTTGGCAAGCTGAAGATATTGATTAAATACACCGATATTGAAAGACAGGGGTTACTGTCTAAAATCAAAGAACTGGATGAGCTGATAGAAAAGGATATAGTTTCCATATTCAGGAGTGAATTTGCAGAGAGACTGACCAAATATGAACTAAGTATCAAACAAAGGAAGGGCAATAAATGTTTGTGTGATAGACCCTACTATGAGAGGGGGCATATATATATATTTGCCAGGGGTTTTGACATACTAAGGAGACAAAAGATGCAGGATCTCAACAAAACACAGCAAGATCAATCCCACAGTGATTTCAGTTCAGATCCCGGGTCTGAAGTTGAACAGGAAGGGAGCAGAACAACAGAACCACTCAAGCATACTTCAGTTGTGGACAAACTCTGTTTTTTACGGCTAGGCCAAAGAACAGAAAACAGGCCCAAGCGTAGCCAAGGCAAACAAAAAGAAAGTGGAAAAAGAGGGCAGGGGAAGGAGAAGCAATAATTGAGAGGACAAATCTAGGAGAGTGATCAGGAGCAACAAGAAGTGACATTTACACCAGAAGAAATATTGCCAACGATGCACCTTTGATCACCCACAGACCAGGAATAATTTACATACATTTGTGAGAAATCTTAAATTAACCAAAATCCACAAAAAATAAGGGGTAACACAGGTTTTTGGAACCTTCTGGCGCCAAAGGAATATCATCAAATTTATTGGAGTCTAATGTTGACCTGATGAATAAACTCTTGACAATGCAGTGAGGATCCTGAACCAGACATTATCTCATATTGATGCAATTGAAGTGGCATATATATTTACAATTATAACACCCTGGTGTGCTGATCAAAAAAATATATGTGAGCACTAATAAAAAATGGAAATTAGAAATCAATCAATCAATCAAAAAAAAAATTGACCAGTACAAAAGGAAAATAAAGAAAAAGAAAAGGTTAACTATGTCTGCCCAACAAAAGTTAGAAGGATTAATCAAAATCAATCAAAATTACACATGCAGCCAACAGCCTACTAATATTTACAATCACATTCAAGAGGCAGAATAAAAATCTGTGCATTTAATCAGCAATATGTATGGAGAATTTAACTGGTACCATCAAATACACCTTTATGGAGTCTGAGTTACACAAATAATTTGACAAAAAAATTAATAAAATTGATGGGTAAAAATAGAAAATGGGAAAATGTAGCGAGCCCTATAAGAAAATGAGAAGGTGACCACAAATCAATCAGTTACACATTTAACTAATGGCCTGTAAATATTTACATTGCACATTCAAGGCTATACAGGAATCAATTTCTGTAATCAATATACATAATAGGATTTTTGGTATGACTATAACCAATTCATTTGAAGAAGATGTCCCAATAGGAAAGTTACTTCTTTTAATTAGTTCTGTTGTGTAACCATTTTTAGCTATAGTTTTATACAAGTTATTTTAGCAAACTAGGCCTGCTGCTGTGCACTGTAACCTAGAGATCTATCTAGCTATTCTTCGCCTAGGTCAGCACTGCATTCTTAAACAAGACATTTCTTTCACTGTGCTTTTCTCAAGGCTGCAGTAAGATAGATAGCCGGGAAAAGTGGTATGCTTTGTCTCAAATGTTCACAGACACATACACACTCTTACATAGGGATCCTTTCCTGGAACATCAGATGTTTTATTATAAAAAAACTACTTTGACCCATGTACGTTAGAGGGAGATTCAAGCCAGATGACCACGACTGAACGCTGATTGCTTTGCTGTAGCTGCTTATGTAGACTTCAAGCCTACCGTGCTCAGGTATGAGGGATCATGTCTTCCCAGGGGGAACCTGAAGGGCAGAATTAGAACTTAACATGCTGTGTTCTACATACTTAGGTAGGAACTATCCCTACAAACCTTACTTTGTAGGGACAGTATGGTAGCGTTATTCTTGTGTTTTACACTCCTTGTCACAATTTTAATCTTATTGTGTTTCATCATCCTAGTTATTTCAATACATGCTTTAATATTTAAGATGCAGTTACTTCAATAAAACCTTATTGAACTCTAATATGCCTCTGATTGTCCTTGCATGTGTGAGATTAATGTAACTGAGAGAAATGGATGAGATCTGAGTGACCACAGTTCCCCTGAGGAGTCATGTATGTCATGCACCCGGATGCCCCATCACCCCTACTATTGGGTGGAGATGAGGCAGTACTAGTTGGCTGGAACAAACCCAGATTAGGCTGGCAGGTGTCACAAGGTGAGGGATCAGACTTAGCCCCCTGCAGTACAGGTAATTGTGCTACCGAATCCAGTAGTCTCATTAGGATAATTAAAACCTATGTGACAGTTCATTCCTGTGTATAGACTGTAAGCAGTTCTGCATGCTTTGGAATGTTGATGCTAATAAAAGCCCTATGAGAGGGGCCCAATGTGCCACTTTCCTTTTTCAATTTCCCCATTTCCCTGGATTCTATCCCACCCCAGGGCCAAATAAAAGAAAAGGGTAGGAGTCTGCCTTTAAAAAAAAAAAATGTTGATGCACAGGGTAGTATATGTCACAGTAGGCATGTCCAGCCTTCCATTTAATTCAGTCCTGTGTGCAGACTATCTGTACGAAGAATCTATTTCAGTGCCTCTTCGTTTAGAATTGAGGAGATATTTGGCTGGTTCACAACAGTGAATACCTGCCAGCATAGTTCAACTTCACTATGATTGTGCTGCACAAAATGTTCCACTAATGGGGCGGTCATATCTTATACATTAGATGGCCCCTGTGCTGGCATATTCTGAAAAGTATATTTTGTGAAGTCTGTCCAATGTATAATACATTGCATGGGCATGTGATAGCATACATTGTATTGTTGATATTACAATTGGACTTTTTTTAGAGTGATCTTATCATTCTTCTAGATGAATTCTTTAGATTCAATCGTAAAGGCACAATGAGCCAGATTTAAGAGAAAATCACGGCCCACATCTCTGTGCCAAATTTGGCAGCATTGCACACCGTCACTTTAAAAACGGAGGGATGTGCCGTAATTACAAGAATACAGCGCACCCCTGTGTTTCCTCCTGTACTGGCGCTAAATATGCTGCCATGGGCCAATGCACCAACCCTTGTACCATAGTGTAAGGATGGCTGCATTGACGGGAAGATTGTTTTTGTACAGGAAGGAACGTCTTCCTGCACAAAAACAATCTTAAATGGTGATTTGCTCTTTCTATGTCTGCTGCAGAATGCGAAAAAAGAAGAGCAAAAAACAGGGAGGAATTAAACCATTTGAGAAATGAAAACATTTCTCCTCGTTGCGCCATGCTAACACCACCCCTGGGGTGGTGGTAGATTTTGGCGCAGCCTCAGGTTAACGAAAACTCAAAATACAATAGGTGTTGCTATGGCACACCCACGGAAACACCCACTACACGCCCCTTGCACACAAAGTGCAGCGTGTTAAGGGTTCATATTTGCAATGTGTCGTTAAGCCACAAAAAGTAGCTAAATGCCATTTTGTAAATACGGTGCAGTGCATATGCCACCAGAGCATCACTAAATGTGATACTCCAATGGCACCAGGGGCCCTCAAATATGCCTCAAACACTGCAATGTTCAACTTTAAAGTGGCTTACCAATGGGGGTAGTCCGCAAAGATCATTAAGTGCAATGTTGGTCTTAAAGGAGTGATGGATGCTCTCACCAAATGGTCTTTAAAAGTTTTACAAAATGCAAACATAGTTTTCTCAAGTATAAGGTCACCTGCATTTAAAACATTCCAGTGTTTTAAAATACATTTCTTCAATTAGTTTGATAAAGCTGAGAGTGTGGCCACACATACCAGTCTATCATAATCCTTTTTCTCTTTTGGAGTAAGCAATGATTCTCTGGAGCAATACCAGGCCCTCATTGATCCTCTGACTAGGCTTCTAAGATACCACCTAAAGAGAAGTTTCTGTGATTATTTGTCTGCCTCTGTAAAGAACTCTTGTTTGAACTTATAATTTCTTCTGATTCTCAAAAATTAGGAATAAGGAAGGGAGTCCCATAAGGCTCTGGGATAATGACTAGAGTAAACTAAGAGGGTGTGCCCCTCAGTAGACTTGTGATGAAGGGCAGTGTATAACTTCCTGTTAACTTTTTAAATCACTGGATCAAAGATTGCTACTTCAAATTTATTGTAATGGAATGTGAACTTAAGGCCTCTCATTCAGTATTCAACCACTTAAGAAATCATCAAGTCTGCTGTCTTTCCCTCACCAGATGAAGAAAATAACATCAATATAATGCTTCCACATAACAATGTGACTGAGGAAGTGTTAGATTTGGCATCCTGGGTGTGGTCTCCCCTGTCTTTTTTGCCTCTGCTTCCCATGTTTTGATTGTGTACTGGACTCTGTTTTTGCTGTTTTTTATACTCTGGGCCCTTTACTACTGCTGACCATTGCTAACGTGAAAGTGCTCCAGTGCAAATTACATGTGTAATTGGCTTTTCCAGGATTGGCATATTTGATTTACCAGCAAGTCCCTAGTAAAGTGCATTAGAGGTACCCAGGACCTGTAAATCAAATGCTACTAGTGGGCCTGTAGCAATGATTGTGCCACTCACATGAGTAGCCCTGTAAACATGGCTCAGACCTGCCACTGCAGTGTCTGTGTGTGCCGTTTTAACCTGCCAACTTGACCTGGCAAGTGTACCCACTTGATAGGCCCAAACCTTCCCTTTTTATACATGTAAGGCACCCCTAAGGTAGGCCCTAGGTAGCCCTAGGTAGCCCTATGGGCAGGGTGCAGTGTATGTTGGAGGAGGGACATGTAGTGATTGTGTGTACATGTCCTAACAGTGAAAAACTGCCAAATTTGGGTTTCACTGTTACAAGGCCTAGCTCTCTCATACGTTACCATGGGAGCTGCCTTTAAATATTCATAAAGTGCAGTTTCTCTGTGAGAGCAGATAGAAATATGGAGTTCGGAATCTCTGAACTCACAATTTAAAAATACATCTTTTGGTAAAGTTGTTTTTTAAATTGTTTGTTTGAAAATGCCACTTTTACAAAGTGGGCACTTTCTTGATTACGCCATTCTGTGACTCTGCATGTTTGTAGATTCCCTGTCTGGGTCAAACTGACAGTTGGGCTGTTTGTGAATCTCCTCTAGACAGTGACACAAAGGGAGCTGGGGTGTGGCCTCAATATCCTGATGAGCCATCTGGGCTGGAATGGAGGGAGGAGTGGTCGCCTACACCTGAATGGGCTGTGCCTGCCCTCACACAATGCAGTCTCCAAACCCCTGGTATGTGTCTGGTGCCTGGCCTGGGCAAGGCAGGATTCTGTAAACAACAGAGACTTTCATTTGAAGTTTGACTACTTCAAAGGCAGAAAGGGGTATAAGAAAGTGGTCCCAAAACCTCAGACTTCAGATTTCTTCAAAATCCCTTCTGGATTCAAGAGGAACCTCTCAAAAGGAGAAGAGCTGAAGAGCTGAGGAGTGTTGTTCCTGCCTGTTACTGTGCTTTGTTGGGCTTTCCTGCAGTTGCTGATTCTGCCTGTGAAAGGAGACAAAGACTGGACTTTGTTGTTCATTCCTGCTTGACAAGAATCTCCAAGGGCTTGGACTGAGCTTGCCTCCTGTATTGGAGTCTCAGGGCCATCGAAGACTTCCTCTGCTAGCACCTGGACTCTCTGCTGAGACTCCTGCCCTGCCAAGTGGTGCCCCATCCAGTCCCTGCGCCCTTGAAAGGTGAAGTTCAGAGAACAAGGGCTAAAATACATACAAAGAAACTGTGTGGGGAAATGTTTGATGCACCACCTGCAACGTGGCTGAAAAACAACACGTCACCTGCTTTGTGGCTAGAATCAACACTCCACCTGCATCGTGGATGAGAGATCGATGCATTGCGGCTGGAGAAACTATGCAACACCCGCTTGCGGCTACTGGTAGCGACACAAACCCCATGCAGAGCAGTTTTCTAACACCGAGCGACCAGATTTCTGACTCATCGTCGCTGGGCGTCAAAGTCATTGTGAACCTGTGTGGATCCGAGGTGCTCTGTCCAGAAATCGACACATCGCTCTTTCGCAAGGGAGAAAAATGACACATCACTTACCCAACTGGATGAGAAACGGCGCACGGGCTCACTTGCAAGTAAGAAATGGACACACCGCTGATTTTTCCAAAGCACTCTCCCTCGTGCAGGTTTATTTTTGGCACAAACAAGGTATTTTTTGTAAAATCAATGTTTCCATTGTTTTCTATGGAGTAAGACTCTATTTACTTTGAAAATTCATAACTCAACTTGTGTATGTTGGATTTTTTTTCACTTTGGTCTTGTTTGATTTAACTAACTATTAGCTCTTCTTCTATACTGGTGTGGTGTCCATTATGTAGTGTTTTCACTGTATTACTATGTGTGTTGGTACAAATACTTTACACCTTGCTCGGAGATAAGCCTGCCTGCTTGTGCCAAGCAGGGTTTATACTAGGTGTTCATCTCCATTACCCTGACTAGAGTGAGGGTCCTGCATAGACAGAGTGCAAACTGACTGCCAACCAGAAACCCCATTTCTAGCAGGAAGGGAAAAAGGTTAGAAGCAATGACCTTGGATTCCAAATCTCTCATGAACAAAAAGGCAAAATTTGAAGCAAAAGCTGCTCCTATTGATGTGCCTTTGATCTGCTGGTAAAAGTCTTTGTCAAGCAACATAAAGGTTTTAGTCAAAGTCAGTTTAGGTAGTTCAATTATAAATGATATGGGGACTTGGTATTGTCTGGTTCTTTCGTTAAGTGTCTTTCTAAATACATAAATACCATATAGTTGTAGAATATTAGTATACAATGATTCATTGTTCATTGTCCCTAAGAAAGAGCCTACCTGATTAAAAGGGAACTGTTTTATCTGGTTTACGAGAGCCATACAATCCATTATGTAGCAAACAGTGTTAAGAACAAAATCCTTAATACAAAATGTCAAAATGCCTCCCAATTGACTCAAAAATAGACCCTCATCCAGAAATTATTGGTCTGCCCAGATGTGATTCAGGGTTCTTGTATACCTTAGGTAGTGTGTACATTACTGGTAACCAAGGGATTTTTGTATTTAGAAAATTAAATTTGTTCCGGCTCAAATAGCCATCAACCTTCCCTTTTGTGGTAATATCTAAGATTATTTGTTGAAGCTCTTTTGTAGGGTCTGAAGTCAGTTTAACATAAACTTTTGGAACGGCCAGTTGTCTCATAATTTCCATCTTATATTTTCAATAATCTCCACTACAGTATTATTCTGCCTCCTTTGTCAGCAGGCTTAATAATCAAAGTACTGCTGTTATTGAATGTCTGTAGTGTTGTCTTCTCTAGTAGTAAGTCTTTCATTGTTCCATAGCAGATATTTCTTTCAGTACTATTTTCACAAATGTGCTAATTTCCAGGGGGATAGTACAATGGGGGAGGGTGTGGATGCTTGGTGGAATACAGTGTGGTTATAGACAAATTCCTATAGCTTGATTTTTCTAACTATTCTAAGTAGTTCCATCTGTAGTTCAAGAAAGTTGGTCCACACGTTTGGGACACATGATAATCCTTTACTCAATATTGAAATTTTGGTAGAGGAGAAGGTATGTGATGACAAGATATGAATAGTTTGTGTAGTATGAAAGTTTATAATTACATCCTGGCATTCTGATAATATAGGGTTATTGTGAATATCCAATATAATTGTTGGCCCCATTGATAATACTTCTGTCTGGTTTATCTGCTTCCTGGAGCAGTGTACCATTGGTGACCTCTCCCCCTCCATCTTTTGGCTGAATGTGACTGACCTCTACCTAAAAAATATTGGTTGGTACTGGCAGTAGCACCACTTGTACCTCAATTAGTGCTTTCTGCATATTCCTTACAAGTATCTGAAAAAGTGACCACTTTGTTTTGTTTATCAAAATGCCCCAAAGGACATCCAAAGTTAGTGTCAGAGTAGCCCCTGTTCATACTGAAATTGTCAATCAAATAAGGATACAGCCTCTCTAGTCTATAGATCCATATACTCTCATTCACATATTGTTTTTTCAATTTTATCAAGTACGCTTTTGGGGTTAGTAATAAGTTCAGATTGTTCAATTTGCTTCTCTAGGTCTAAAATCTCTTCTAAGAATTGTTTATATTGTTCATTCGTGGTATCAATGCCTAGCACCAACTAATGGCGAGAGCAAGTTGTAACAAACAAACATTGTATTTTTATCTTCAATGAACACACCTTGAATGTTTCTAACTTGTAGACTAAGTAGGATATTATGAGACTTAAGATACTCTGATAACATTTTCTCTATTAGTTGCAACCTTATTGCTTTCCTTTTGCATTTTTTCAATTGGTCAGAAAAGTTAATCGTCACTGAGGGGGAGGGATTTCTATATTCTGAGAAAAATGAGTCTCCCCAAAGTCTTTTTGATATATAGTTATCAGAATACCTTGGAGTATAATTTGACATACTCAGGGTCTCATATTAGTCAGAAAGATAATAAAGAAAGGAAAATATAGAGTAACAGGATGGGGAATAGAACAATAATTACCAACTTATGGTAGTACGTTAGTACATGAACACCTGCAATCCGCTCATTTTGCCTACTATTTAACAAAAAAAACAAGGGAAACCCAAGGGTACATAGGAACCACAGGTACATAATATTTTAAGGAACAAAGGTCCCTACAGAAGCTTAGTTAATCTCAAATTATACCAATGAATTGTTAATCAATGTCAATGTAAAATTCAAAAACATATTTATTGACAATCAGAAGTTGTGGGTAACACCAAAAAAACACACAATAAAATCAGGCAATTTCTAAGTGACAGTTCCTCTATGTATGTTGCAGTATACAAAACATAGCAGTGGTGCAAGCTGGAAAACCTGTGTCTTCCCTTGCCTGGCGGGAGCATTTTTAAATCTCCCACCAAGTAGGAGCAAACACCTAGACTACCAGACCACTCCTAGCAGATGAGAGCTCCAAAAATGCTCTCCTCTGCTGGCAGAAGACGTTTCATCTGTTTCCCTGCCCTGCCCTGTACTGAAGTGGCAGGGAAGCAGATGAAAATATTGCTTCTGCCCGAATGATGTAATCTGTGAGGGCATAAACAATGCAGAGCGGTGGAGCAAGTTATAGTTAGTGCTGCTTTCTATTTTTTTAGTAGGAAATGTTAATAGTGTCTTTGACAAATTCACCTAAATATAACGTTAATTTAACCTTTGTCTTTTTTTACAGTGAATTCATATTTTAAAATGAGCCACACCAGCTGAGTGACTTCATCAGTCTTTACTGACAGTGGTTCGGGAAACACAACACATTTTGACAATTCTCCAGGCTTAATCGTGCACACACATACAGACGCACACACACACACATATATATATATATATATATATATATATATATATATATATATATATATATATATATATACATATATAAAAACACAAGCATGGATGAGTGTGAGTTTATGGGCATGAGGATCTCTAACCAAACCATCATGGTAATAAGACCAATAATATAAGTACAGAATATCAACACTTGCCGAGTTACTGGTATCATCATTCATTTAATGTCATAACAACAGTTGTCTGCGCATATCCAAAAATTGCGACATGGGTGTCCTTGATAATGATAACCTCCTTGTTTTTGCCTCTATCGTAATAGCATTATTGTCAATATATAAAAGGTCTCAGGGCCAGATTTAGAACTTGAGATAGGATTTAGAGTTTGGTAGATGGGATATCCGTCACAGAGTAACCCATCTGCCGGGTGCTAAATCAGGCCTTTAGTGATGAAACCCATCATTATGAATAATGTAACATTGCAATAGCCATGTTCACATGGGTCACAATACTCTTTCATTATAGCATTTATGATAGCACATCAAACTGAAATTTGCTGTGGGTGGTACCTTGTGATTCATTCACATCGGACATAATATATTTACTTACTCCTTTCCACTGCTTATAGTTTGTATCAGAAATGCTTTTAATTTGTACTTTGACAATCATATCATGAGGCATGGTTGTTTCTGACATGTGAGAACTCAATGGGCCCTATTCAAAGTTTATGTTTATTTGCCCAGTTTGGCGGCCAATCAGTTCATATTGTTTTGATCTTATTGTTTGCTACATTTAGGGGAATATTTTAGA